>NW_013530472.1:2260716-2603254 GCF_000836235.2 Papilio xuthus
TAGCCAATCTTATCTTTTGACAAGATTATCAATAATTACCCTATTTTATAATGGAATTATTTTATCTTAGTACACATTTAAGTATGTTTAGCTATCAGTTTTTGTCACACCCCTGTTATTAAATTAAAGAAATTCCTTAAATATCTAGTACTATATAAAATACTTTGATAGTGCGATTTTTTGGAGCTGAAATAAATTAAAAACAAATGCTTGCGTCGTGCTTTATAAAATCTCTATCCTTTGAGTGAAAACTGATGCGTGTGCTATGATCATAGGCGTATAGAGGTTAAGATGCAATGTTGTGCAGTCGCTGTGGCTGGAGGACCCTGGTATGGGGCATGGTGGTGGTGCGAACGGCGCGCGAATTCGCTGCACGCATTGCTCCCCCGCCGGCACCTGTCGCCGACACAGCGCCCACATTCTTGTACGGAATTCAATGCGCGTGCGCTCTTTGCCTGTCACCGATCATACACGCACTATGTATTGCACATGCGTGTCCATCAAATCCCCATCAAACACGTATTCTCTCGTTTATGTCAGAAAGAGTATTCATTTTTCAGTATCGTTGAATACATTTCGATTCCTCAGATCCCTGAACGTGACTTTTGCATGAATTTGCATATTCAGTTCAGTGATTTGACAAATCTTATCCTAGAAAAGAATTCACCGTCATTTTTTTAACAACCTCCTTGCCTGCCATGTTGAGATACAATAAGTTAGTTTAAATGTATTTTTATCGTCGTAGAGTTAGTGACTAATTCTTGTCATAATTCATCCATTGTAAGTTATGTAGCAATTATTTTAAAATATTACACCTTCCGTCATGTTCGTATCATTTGTTTTTTTCTTTGTTTGCTGTTTTTAGGTTGTTATAAATTGTATTACGTGTGATGTTTTTGCAATTGAAAGAAACTTTAGGTTTCCCTGGAAGACGTTTATTTATTGCAGTGTTTGCTTTTCATTGACAAACATGATTTATCGCAAAAAGTATTCAAAAAAGTTTTTGTTCTCACAACAAGTTATTAGTTATACATTAAAAATGTTACTCATTATTTTACATCAGCCAGATATCAGAAGCTATTTGTTTTTTTTTAATTTGTATTATTGATATAGAGCCTGTCGGAACGACGTTTTGGGCGTAGAAGTTCTTACGCCTTACCTCTTCATGAACGTGCCGAGACACGTAAGAAGACATCCGCTCCGGGCCTCGATCAACGTGAGATAGAATATGTAGCCGCAGGAGTAGACGGTTCCCAGGATGAACTGCGACGTGGACATAATGATTCCATCATGAAACGTATTCCCGAAGATGCTGAAGCGACCACAGTTCTCGTCGGCGCTGTAGGCTTCCTGGACCAACCAACCATCGCGTTCGTCCGTCTTGCGCAAGGAATTTTGATGCCTTCAATCACCGAAGTCCCAGTGCCCGTTCGATTCATGTTCATCCTGTTAGGTCCGACTGCTGCCGACCTTGACTACCATGAAGTTGGTCGTTCTATTTCAACATTGATGTCGAATCCGTCGTTCCATTCCATCGCCTACAAAGCTGATGATCGTCGCGAACTCCTGTCAGCTATCAATGAATTCTTAGATGATTCTATTGTGCTGCCACCTGGTGACTGGGAAAGGCAGGCTCTGTTGCCTTTCGAGGAACTACGAGCTAAAAGTGAAATGATAAGGCGGCGCAAGCGTGATGCATTGGAACGTAAGAAAGCCGCCGCCGAAGCGGCCTCGCCTCCCTCCGTTGAAAAGCAAACTCTGATTACGATGGAAGCTGGAGAAAAGCAGGAAAAGGAATACGAAGATCCACTTTCTAAGACTGGTCGTATTTTCGGGGGTAAGATAAAGATTAACGTCACTTAAACATAACTCAAATACAATTTCATATTTTAACTTTATGAACCTCATTATATTTTTTTGTATACAGGTGTGATTCGAGATATTAAACGGCGCTATCCATATTACTTGTCTGATTTCCGAGATGCGTTGAACGGACAATGTGCTGCGGCCACAATATTCATGTACTTTGCTGCACTATCGTCGGCCATCACTTTCGGTGGTTTACTCGCCGAAAAGACTAACGGAAAAATCGGAATATCCGAAACTTTGGTAAGTTTTATGTAAAGTATTTACAATTGTATATAAATAAAAACAAAACATTGTGGTTTTAAATCTACATAAAGGAAACAAATAGAGCAACCGATGTTTATCGAAATTGTTAGATGTCAAAAAGATTTACAATACAAAGATTTTCACCTGTAACTTAATTTTTAAATTCTTATCACGATTCAAACTTACTCTTTTGAGTTGTATACAATGTTTTTTATAATTAAATAACGAAATTTATCAAACAATTATATTCACCAATTTATTAATTAGAAACAAACATTTATCTCCAACATCTCCATAAATATAACAAATTCTGTACCGACTTGTCTGTTGTTGTTGTTGATTGCTGAGCATCCGTTGCGCCCTGTGATATTAAACATAAATACATACACACAGATGTTAAATAATACCATTGCTCGGTTTCTATTTATTTATTCAAGACACAAAACAGAAACATGAGGTTGAAATTATAAGTAAATATGAACAAGTACTAAAGTTCCAAATATTCATTCTTTAGTGAAACAAGATGTTTATGTACGACGACTAAATTTTGAAATGATCTGATGATGTCTGATGATTTTGGACATTTTGATAGTATGTTAAACCTTTTTATTTGTTTTTTATATATATATTTTTTTTGTACTAGTAATTAAAGAACAACAACATGATCACGGCCTTGACCCAGAGTAGTAGGCAGAGATTACAGTTCCAATGGGCGTAGTCCTGGAACATCTCACTCTATTTCACATTTTCGGCTGCTTTTAATAATGAACATAAATAATTAATTAAATTATTAACGTGTATTATTTGTTGATACGTAATAATGACTCATGTATGACTTGTAAACGTTCACGGTCCGCCCCCTTTATTTTATATTTGACCGTGACATGGAATTGTCAACCTCAAATGGACACGGAAAGTTGCACCTTTACTCTACAAGGTTTTAATATTAATATGAGTCTTTATGTTTCACGATAACGTTGAAATTCAATTACCTCTATCATCTTGAAATGTTATTTTCAAATACTATAATATGCAAAAGAAAATCTTTACTTAATTTACTACGAGAAAAAAAACAAAGCTCTAGGTAGATGGCGCTAGAGTCGAGAGTGGGCTGTCATTTGCCATCTGTCAAATTGTTGTTCCTTCAGTGGGGACAAAGGCAGGTTGATTAGGATTTAAAATATCCTAATCTCTAATGTAAGCTACGATTTTGTAATAAAATTCTCATTTTATCTTTCGTGTGAAAATAAAATTAAAATCACCTGCCATATTTCTCTTTGAAAATTTACTTTAATAGTAAAATAATGAATATATAATAATGACCAAAATATACGGACTGCTTGTAACCGCTGGACGCGGCTGACATTTGATATTATTTCATTATTATGACCTAGAATATAAAAATAGTACTCAGTATTGCTACTTTAATTGCATAATATATAAGTTGGATACGTAATTCACAACATATCTATTATGCTATGTTTCTAACATTAAAGATTATTGTAATAACAAACTCAACATCATGGTTAAACTATCGTATTAATACCAAGTTGTATTTTAGAATTAAAAAAATCAGACGGTACTTTGTCATTTTAACATTTTTTGATACACAAATAGTTGTCTAGAAATCAATTGATTTCGCTTTTAATGGAATTCATCATATCATACAAATATTTCTAAAACATATCATTAATAGTCAATAATTATTTTATTGATGATGGTTTTGGTCTCAAAAGTACTAATCAATACAGGTTTTCACGTGCGCTGGTGGAGTATTATTCGCTTTGCTGGCTGGCCAACCAATGATGATCACCGGAGCTACTGGTCCTTTGCTACTACTTGACGAATCACTGGCGACGTTCTGCCGATCCTACGGGTTCGAGTTTCTAGCTGCTAGAATGTACTGCGGCATCTGGATGATAGTTATTGCTATTTGCGTGGCTTCCGTTGAAGGTAGCGTGGCTGTTAAGAAGATTACTAGGTATGCTTTTAATTTTAGGTATATAAATTCTAGGTGTGTCAATCAAGTGTTGTTAATTTGAATTTTTAAATTTTCATAGATTCACAGAGGACATATTTGCATTCCTGATATCCCTGATCTTCATCTCGGAGCCAATCACAAACTTGATCAGCTTGTACCGAGCGCATCCCCTCGGTTATGACTACTGCCAACACAGTGCCAACACTACTACGGAACTACCAACTATTGGGAACAATACCCTTAATAGTATGTAATTGATCTCTAATTTGCAATGCAAAAATTTTACTGGTATAGTGATAATACTGAAAAGTTGTTCTAAGTACAATATGACTTTATCGCCTGTCATATTTTATCATATTTATTGAATGTAATATCCGCAGATAATGCAACCCTGCCAGCGGCACCGCAACACATCAAGATTACGCCTCAACCTAACACCGCTCTCTTCTGTACTATGCTCACTCTTTCTACCTTCATCATCGCCTACTACCTTCGTATCTTCCGCAACGGAAAATTCCTCGGTCGCAGTGTAAGTTGTCACAATTTTCACACTTATAAACGAAATTATATCGATAGACGTAGAAGGGGCTATAATTTCGACAGTTCTAGAATTTAACTTCGAGTTTTCATAATTTGTAATTTTAAAACTGATTATCTATCAACTGTAGGCTCGTCGTGCATTGGGAGACTTCGGCGTGCCAATTGCAATCGTCCTGATGGTCGGTGTGTCGGTATTGGTGCCGGTGTGGACGGAGAAGTTGCAAGTACCTGAGGGACTCAGTCCAACTGCGGACCGGTCGTGGCTCGTACCCCTCAACCCTGGCCTGGAAACGATCCCCATCTGGGCAGCCTTTGCCATGGCTTTACCTGCCCTTATGGTTTACATTATCGTGTTCATGGAAACGCATATTGCCGAGTAAGCTTTTATTTACTGATGCGCATATTCAAAACAGGAATATGAGTTTATTCAGAACGTTTTTAATAATTTTAATGAAACTCATCTCCTGTAATTAAACATTTATATGTTTTCTATGAGTATACTCATAATACATTAACTTTGTTATAAATCTCAAGCGTAGCGATGTCAATTTTAGCGAAATATTGAAGCCGAGCGATTTGCTTGCGATTATTTGCGAATTTATTATTGTTGTGTTTTTAAGTAAAGTGCGTCGTGTTATAACTTAAGTCTTGTATTAGGTTGATCATTGACAAACCGGAGCGTCGCTTGAAGAAGGGTAGCGGTTTCCACATGGATATCGTGATAATGTCGGTGGTGAATGCTGTGTGCGGTCTGTTCGGAGCGCCGTGGCAATGCGTCGCTACTGTCCGCTCTGTTAGCCACGTGGCCGCGCTCACCGTCATGTCCACCACACATGCGCCCGGAGACAAGCCCTACATTGTCGAAGTTAAAGGTACCCATAAAATAAATACACATACAATCAATAAAATCTAACATTCTAGCTCTTACAGTTTTATGAGAGATGCTACCTGTTGGTAGATATATGGTCAAAACAAGTTTTGAGTTGGTTTTACTTCATAATAGTAGACTGTTTATTTGTCAGAATAATAAATACCTTGGGTTGGATGAGGTCTTAATATTAAATAAACAGAAAACTTCTGTCCTTTAAAAGCATACAGTGTGCATATTTGTAAAAGTTAGATGAGACGGAAGATATCCTAAAAAAATATAATTATTTTCGTTAAAACCGGTCGTACTGTAATAATTGATATCATATATGATTCAGCAGATTAGAGTATTATCTCAATTGAACAACAATTGAAATATGTGAGGTACATATGAAAGTTACTAACGCCCCTTAGTAACAGTCCGTTCTCTATATATTTATCTATTGTCTCATGTTTCGATATGTTATATTTTCATTTATTATTCCTTTAATAGTATTGACATAAAACTCAATATATTTCTGATTAAATTTTCCTTTCTGTTCTTTGTTATCATTTTTGTATCTTCATATCATTGCTAATATTTTATTAAACACAACAGAGACTTATCAATATCAAATCTTTATTTGGTCCATAGTAAACATATATTGAATATATTTAGAAATAAAGCAGCAATATCAAGACTGTAATGTTATCGTTCGTGTCTTTTTTTTTCTAGAACAACGTTTGACTGGATTGCTGGTTGCGGTACTGTGTGGCGTATCTGTGTTAGCCTCCGGTTGGTTGCGTTTGGTACCAATGGCTGTACTCTTTGGCGTGTTCCTCTACATGGGTATCTCTGCTCTCGGCGGCATTCAGTTCTGGGATCGATGCATCTTGTTGTTCAAGCCCGTTAAGCATCACCCTCAAGTACCATACGTCCGACGTGTAAGTTTAATTTGCTTAACAAATTTAAAAATCAAATTAATTGATAACTGACTATTAACGTTCCGCGGAAAAATACATATCGAATGTCACTGCATATTTCAAAAATGGAATATCCTGTGAAAATAACCCTACAGTCAACGGGATTTAAAAAAAAAAACCTTAGCAATTATTATAAAACCAACGCCTAATGTGATTATAATGTGACGAAGTTCTATTTATAAGAACTGTTCGATACCGTTTCTTTGAATTGAACTTCGTTAAACATGACCACAATTGTGATGTAAATAACATTTCCTTGTAAAAATATTTTTCCATCCTTTTATGGAAAACATTTACAGTATCTAAGTCCGGACTGTTTCCGTCGCTATTTGCAGTAAATTGAACAGTGAGTGGGTGAAGAATTGCATCAGAGAGACCGTAACAGTGTAATAGTCATGCCATTATCTCGGCCCGCGCATTTTACTCTACTGAGATTGAATACATAATAAAATATACATATTTCATAGACATAAAGGTCAAAAAAGTATGTTATTAAATTCCAAATCAGTCTTTTGCTAAATTAATACAAAATAAGCCATAAACTATAAAAATTTGTATCTCTCTCATTGTCTTTGGTAAATAGGAATAAAGTTATATTATCGTGCAACCGTTTCGGCTTTGGAAGCGTACGATATTTCGGACAATGTCACCTCGATTCATGACTTTCAAAGATTATCTTAATTATTTTTTCTGTACTTGTAGTCGCCCGCGACTCAGTCCGCGTGGAGTTAAAAAAACATTACTAGCAGTCTATGTGTTCTTCCAGAATATGTTCTTAATATGTATACCAAATTTCATCGAGATCCGTTCAGTCGTTCTGAAGATACCTTATAACAAACATCCATTCATCTAGACATTTCGCTTCTTTTATATTAGTAAGATTCTTTTTAATATGAAATTTGTATTTATATCATATCTTATTATTTCAGGTACCGACTTTGAAGATGCACTTGTTCACACTGATACAGATCGCTGGCATTAGTCTTCTGTACTTGGTGAAGAGCTCTCAGTATTCACTGGCTCTGCCGTTCTTCCTGGTGATGATGGTGCCGCTGCGAATGGCCCTAACCTACATCTTCACTCCTCTGCAACTCCGAGCTGTAAGTCACGTTATAATGTCAATTATAGGAAATCCAATCCCCAATCTACTATCGAACGTATAAACAAGTGTAAACGGTATCTTTTGTTATTGATTTCTTTCTGACGGAGTTGAAGTTTTATGTTTTAGTTATCTAGATATCCAACCTTAGACAAAACTTTATGATGCTTAATTATTGATGAATGATTGACATAAGGTGTTTAATATTAAATAAGACCTTTCATTCTAAGATTCTACCCATTAATCGCTTTAATGCTTTTAGCCATTTCTTAACATTTATAAAATAATTCTGATGTATTGGTTTTATTTCTAATATAACGCGTTGAATACAAATGTAACACGGTAACATGCGCGACAATTACCTAACATATTACAAGGCAACGAATGCAAAATATTCTATTTTAAAATTAGCGCTAAAAATATCTAAATTTAAATGAAACCTTGACTATAGTCACGTGATTGATCACCTTATATCTCATTTGCAGTTGGACGGCGCCCAGAAAGAAATAGACAAAGACGAGCCAGACTTCTACGAGGAGTCTCCCCTTCCGGGCTAAGCAGCTTCTAACTAAATATTATCAAAAAGTATACTTGTATTAACGTCAAGTATACTTGAAATGATGATAAAGTTAATTAACATATAATTTTAAAGTCATTACCTGTGGCACTATGCTGCCAGGTGATACACACTGTATTAGTATGACACATATTTTATTAGGGATTTGAAAAATAAAATGTAACGGTTCGTCGATCTTTATCTCCTACAAGATATTCTTTCCGATCTTTAAGCTCTTTAAAAATCTATTATTTTACACCCTTATTTCGATAATGTCTCATTTTGATAATTCATATATCTATCTATTTGTTTACGTTTAACGACGTTCTGTTACATTTAATTTTTTACGTAGAACAATATTGAGATTAGAAATTATAAAGACGCGGGACGTATGTTGAGACAATATTTATGGCGAGAACAATATGAGCTCATGTTAAACACAGGGCTATACGCAAAATTGATATTATTCAAATATTAGATAAGTCGTAGATGTAGCTGTTTATGTAGTAGTATCTAAAATTAATATGAATTCACTTCAATCTGTTCCATTACACTTGACATGAGAAACATTTTTTTTTCTTGCAAGTTGCATACAAATTTATATTGAGTCGCAGAAATCAATGTAAATGTGTGATTAATATATGAAAAATACGTAATTATGGTTATTTCTAAATTATTGTTATTGAATTATAGTGATGTATGTTTTAACTTGAAGTAATTTGTTTATAAACATTGTTAATCGTACCCGAGAATGTGCTCAATTGATTTAAATTGTTAATCAAAATTGTTTTAAATCCTACAGAATATTTCACAGAAAGGTTTGTTTTAAAAAGTTACGTTTACAGATACGCTCTGTAATAAAATTACGAGCCAAAGGTTAGGTGCCAAAGAGTTATTTATTAATTTTCAGTACGATTTATTTTTAATTACAAAAAATGCAAACACAATTACGTGGACTGCTGCCTAAGGTCCACGCAAACACGTTGTGTAGCACCTACCTAAGAAATTTATAATATCGACTTGTTTTAATTAATTTTATTCATTTTTATATTAAGTATTCTTTAATTTTCATATTGTTTCACAATAATACAACAAAATGTTACTAAAAACAATTGAGATAAAGGGCCTAAAAATGTCTAATTTTTGCCAAAGTTCTTTTTTGCCTACATATTGTTTAAGTACTTAATTTATTGTATAGTATTATTGAGTTAATTTAATTTTAACTGTATTTGTTGTTAATAATAGGTTAGGTTAGGTTAGTGAGCTACACGAATGTTTGCAAATCACATTCCGGATGGCGAAACGAACATTTTAGTTTCTATTGAGATTAGTATCAATAGTTTAAGTCTTGTTCTAATAACTCTGTCGTTAGTTAAATAAATATGCTAAGATTTTCGGTAATTCCCACGTAGATATTGAAATGTTATACATAAAGATTAATAACTTATTCCAACCTCTCAGTAAATAGTAGTGATAAATGTTATGTTCTACTGCGCGGATTGTTTCCAGCTACATAAGTCATTATTGCTTGTTTATATTTGTCTAAGTACTTAATTTTGGACTAAAAAAAACAATTAATCATTGTATTTATCGTAATTAACTAAGAATTCAGGTGACTTTTGTGCTTTAGCTTGTAAATATTTTTTCTGATGTTTTCAACAAAAATCTATTTAAATGTTTGGTTACTTCATTTATTATTATTACAGTTTAAACATTCCACAGTAGTTTCTCCACTGATTCATCCAAATTAACAAATAACGTCTTAATGTTAAATTTTCACATTCACCTTTACTAAAAATAAATTAACAGTCTTGAAAATATATTCATATGTCATAATTTTTGTGTGCATTCGGAATATCATATAAATTTTTAATCTGTCCATTTAAAATTATAGATGTGACTTTGAGAATAATCGTAGGCTGCCATCTTATTACAATAAAAATAAAAATGCAATTTTAGAGTAAAAATTTTGTTTTAGATATAGAAATCAAATCAATGTTATTATTAATGTAAATGCCGGTTTCGATTGCCGCACTTCTTTTAATATATTGTTGTCTCTGTTTTTTTTTTTAAAGGGTATGAGAAGGATGATAATTTTAGTCATGCAAGTGTCACTACTCATAGCGTACTGCAATATTTCAATTAAAAAACATTGTCTCTATTTATAGTATGATAATCTGAGCCGTTAAGAAAAGTACTCCTATTGTGATTCGTTTTATCTGAAAACATTTAATAGTATATAGTACACAAAGGATCTTGACACTTTTTTGACAATGGCTGGGGGGCGCCAGTGAGCTATCATAATTTAGTTTGATTTGCAGGGTCAGATAACTTTGTTGGTCTATACTTTTTGAACTTTTCAATACAAGACATATTTGACATGTAATTAAAAAAAAGTCATTAATTTGGTACAAACATATCAAATAAATTTTAAGTTTCTTTACAGTGAAATTCCACTGCCATTACTCTTATATTGAAACATATTTTTATCTTTATTACATGAAAAAAAAAGTGAGTAAAAATACTATTTATTCCAGTGTTTTGACAGTGGTAATGCATATTTTACCGGCACTATAATGAAATATCATTGTAATTTATTCAATGGTATTATAATTTCAGTACAAACATTTAAATTAAGTTATATTTAGTATTAAGAACATATTATTTTGATTAGTTGTAAATTTGTTTTTAGTTTATTAAAAAGTCATTGTTGAAAATGTGATCAGTGTACAGTTTAGTTTAGTTAATAGTTACCAAGTCAGATGAATTATTGTGCTATAAACAGATACCTTAATTTATTCTAAGTTCCTTGATTATTTATTGATTTAACATGTTTATTGCAAAGGAGTGGATGAAATGATCCTCTGTATGTTGTTAGTTTCAACATTTATTAAGTGTTTATTAATAATAAATCGATGTGTTTAATAGACTTGTTTTATTTCATTATAATTTACTTGATTTCTCAACTATTATCAACATACAACTTGGTATTTGGTTTACCTTATTTCAAATATTGAAGTTTCGGGAATTTCCTAACATAAAATATCTATCAATATTGTTAACAAATAAATATCGAACCAATTGTAGTTGACAATGAATTTTCCTATAAACAGCGAATCACGTATCTTTATAAGCTTTCCGGATTCTTTCGATGATAGTAACCGATTCCATCCTCACCATCTTGATGAGGAGGATGAGCTTCTGTACTATTTGTGTTTTGAGTCAAAGTTGAATGAATCAATGTAATACAATATTTTTTCAAGTGATTAAAGAAAACCTTAAGGTAAATATCCCCTATATTATCTAGCAAATGATAGGTCACAATTTTTAGTTATCGCAGATAGTTTTTTATAAAATCAAAACGCACAGAAATACTTAATTTTGTAGTCGGTTGATTCGTGACATTAGTTAATAGCGACATTTGACATTTGTTCGATAAATTTATGTCAATGTCTCTTTCAACACAGTATAAAAATAATAAATGACACAAGAATTTATAAAGCGCATCCGCGAACAATCAACTATATGGATTTTATATACTCTTTGGAATACGAGGCTTAATTTATCACTAATGTTAAATTGCTTTTTATAATAAATAAATAATAATAAAGAACATATGTTGTGTTGATAAGAGAACAAAATGTTGTGTAGATAAATTAGTAAGTAGTATACTAATTAATGAACTTTACATAAAAGTAGCTTTTAGAATTTTACATGTTTTATGAAGTCGACAAATCGAAAAAATTATATTCGTTAAAAGAAAATGGTACTGATAATCTACAATTGCGCATGCGCGCAATATACTGCCTCCAGGAAAAGATGAAAAGCGTACTGCGATAAGCGATAGGGACGCCAATACGCAATATCTGGTACTACATCTGTCACGGGGCTGACTTCTCTACGTCTTTATGACGGGAGCTGCGGGCGGCGGGCGGCGGCGGCGGCGCTAAAGAATAGAAACCAGCGGCGATCGATCCGTGAGTTCAGTATTAAATATCATTGTGGTACCGTGAATTTCGTAGCGATTTATACGTATATTGTAATTTATTGTTCTGTATTTATACTTTAATCAATCATATTTAGTAACTGATATACTATACTTCTATCAAAAACATAGGATTTTGGAATTGCGCTTAATGGATTCTTCTTAGGCACGTCTTTCCTTGGATTTACGTTTCGAGCTTGTATTTTTCCTGTCTTTTTTTTAATTCTGCGTCTCAAAGTGTTCGTTTTCGCGTAATATCTCGATAATAGTGATTTATATCAAATACTTGTTACATATTGTCGGCAATATCTTGCAAAATGATTTAATAACAATACAATTATTTGTCGCGGATTTCACGTTACGAATAAAATCAGCCTCATTTTGCTCTTGTATGAAATATCGATTTTTAAGCAATTCCTTTAAATTAAACTATTTTGAGATCTGATGTTAAATAGATGGACTGGTACAAGTTTAGATCTTTATTACAAGGAAAATCTTGCTCATTCATCTTCATAAAATTCTGTGAGCAAGGTTTTACAAAATGGCCATTGCAAAGAATTTCCTAGTTTTATTTTTTTAATATCTATTATTGAAAGTGATAATACACTTCTCTTAATTTAATCATTAGATGATTTTAACTTGGAGCAATATGTTAAATGAAAACTTCAGAAATTCTTATTAGATATTAGGCAAATTTGCTTAAAATCTTTAGCAGAATTATTTCTGGAATATATCACCCTAAGCTTTGGAGATTACAATTTGCAAAGGGTAATAGTCAGTTAAGTTAATCAAAGGGTAATGTTTAGCGTTGAGAAATTTAATTCACTTGAATTTTATAAATTATACAAGTGAATAATATTATTGCATTCTCTGGTTTAGATATTTTAAAACCTTATGCTTCATCAACACATAAGTCAACTTGATAAACATTTAGAATATGTAACAAGTATATCTTTGTAGGAAATAGAATCAATACAGTCGATTCTTTTTTCTACTAACATATTATTCATCTACACAATTCATCAAATTTAATGTAAATCTTATTCTGATATTTAAATTTGGGTTTTTGTTGCTTTATCCTATAAAATATTTCATGGTAGTTCAGTCCTCTGTATACACAAACTCCAAAACGTCCAGATCATTATTTTGGTTGTATATTTAAAGATTTACTGCTCAATTCTTGATATGCATAATGGATAGAGGGTTAAAGCCCATCTGGGCGTGCAGGACGTCAGCTTCTGATGAAGCATCTGAATTGGAGTACTATCTGCAGAAGCAACTTGAAGATGATGTTGCGAGGTAGGTTCAATAGCTACCCTTTGACCTAAATTTGGTACAGGGAGCTAAGTAGCCATGGAAATTGTCCATGTTGAAGAGAAGAACCCGAGAGAAACTTTTTATGGCCAACATATGGCAGCTTTTCCAAGTGGATTTGAGTGGGAATGAAGCTTCGGAATTTTGGAATCTCTAAACCTTGTCTCAACTGAAGAGGACTTGCCAGTGAAACAATGTTATATTTCCTTGCATCTTTTCACTCTTCTACAAATCTGGCAGAGTTTTCTTTATACTGCAGAAATTGTTGAATTGCAGTTTCTATGTATTGCTCTTAGTAATTTCTTCACCCTAAATTTTCAAGATTCTGAAACATCTTCTGAATGAATTAAATGTCTCTGACCCTTTGACCTTTATGGTGGGTACACCTATTTATCTAGGGTCCCCTTGTTAGTGTTGCTACATTTCCTAGGGTGTACATTTATTCATTCACTCCTTTTGTTTATATCTTGCTTTCATATCATGCAGGAAGATAATTTTAGGATTTTAATAGATGCAAAATCTTATTTATTTGCATTAGCAAGGGCAGCAATTAAGACTTTATGGTCAAATTTAGCAATATTTGTAGAAAATGTTATCATGGAGTAGTTTAAATTGTTTACAACCATTTTTATACAGCAGTTTAAGAAATACAGCTATTGTTTAATAGAGAAATGGAAAGTGAAAGAAGAAAATGTGTGATGCCTGACTATGAGTGCTGAATGAGAAGATTGTTTTGTATGTATAGTGAATGTATGAAAATAAGAAGTTAAATTATAATTATACATTAAAGCTTATATGCTTTAATGTGTGGAGTGGAGTTGTAGCTTTTGTGTTGTGCAAATTGGAGATCATTCAGACTTGTTTTTACTAACAGTGTTTATGACTAATCTTATTACTTACTAACCCAATTTTCTTTATTATAGAATATTTGATGAATCAATTTATTCAGACCTTGAACTAAGTTGTGGCAAACAAAAACTACTCACACATACATGTTTACTAAAAGCGCGTACTAATACATTTTATAACACACTGCAAACGATTTTGCATGTCAATGTTAACCAGCGTATCTTTGATGAAATTTATTCATTTGTAAGGTAAGCAAAATAACAATCTGGCTTTGTAGTTGACTGCTTTACATATAGTAGTTAGAGATAAATATCAAGTAGTTCAGCCGACTAGTTTACCGTTAACTACAAAAGCCCACCACCTGAAGATGCATGCAGACAGAAGATATCTTTGCTTACTAACTAGCATGCTGTTCTACTGTTTCTTCAAAAAAAGCTATTGTTGTCTCTTAAACCTGTTGTTATTGTAGATTATTGAGTAGTTAAGCGTACAAAGCAGTGTTGTTAAGTGTTTATTTTATTTTCAGCGATGTTTATACTGAATGCAATATAAAACATCAAGAAGCTGAAATTCTTCAATATCTAAAAGAAAATCTACAATTTGAGAAAAAAGATGCTTATTATTTAAGCAAGGACGATTTACCAGATGAAAATGAAATATTTTTGACACCAAAATGTCTTAGTCCTTTTCCTGAACAAGAATTGAAGGGAAATCCGTTGAGCCCAAACACTGAATTGACTAAAGAGTATTATGCATTAGTGCCAATAGACGGACATACATTTGATCAAGAAATTGGAGAACAAGATGCTTTATCAAATGCATTTCAATCTATGATCAACGCCCAGGCAAAGGAAACTATTAAGCAGCAACTTTCACCACGTAACAAACCTACATCATTGGCTCTTACATCTAGCCATACAACTAAAACTATTCAACATTCCAACAGTTGTGATACTTTTGATTCCAATCGCTTTGAAGATATTTATTATCAAAGCGAAAATGTAGTGAAAAAGACACTGGATGAAACATTTTCTCTTAAAAAATGTAGTATACCCACTGACGAATTGGTCGATAATTTGAACAATGATTTGAAAACACTGAGCAATGGTGAATCAGTGGTTGATAAAACAATAGAACCATCTTACACGCCAGACAGTTTGATAACTGACGAACCTAGTTCATCATCAGATTATTTATCTGCGACTTACACTTGTCCACCGGGAATATATTCTTCCATTTGCCAACCTCTGAATAATATCGGAGATTCCTTTACAAAAATGGATAGCACGTTTACACCATCAGATTCTGGTGTAGAGAATGGACTACTAGAAAGCCAAAGTAGTCATCGTGATATCACGTTGACTGATTTATCTTTAACGGAAAGTGCCATACAAGACTCTTCGTCTGATGACTTAAAGCAAATGTTAAGTTCGTCAAATCCAACCGATGACAACAATGTGTCAAAATATAAATATGCTAGTGGCCAGTCAGACAAGGGGTCTTTAAGTAGTACATCTACTGAAACTAGTAGTGGACAAGTTGCGTATCGACAGACTGAGGAGAGGTCGTCGGTACGAGCAATGGATCTTCAATCATCGAAAGAAGAAAAACAACGACAAAATGAGGAGATCGTTAATTTGGAATCATCCTCTGTATCATCTGAAACTGGATCTTGGGAATCGATATTTCCACCAAAGATAGGCGAAAAGGCAATATGCGAGCAGTTTATATCTGAAGAAAGACAATCTAACAATCAGAATACTGTGACAAAAATCACTGATTTTATGGAAAATAATTCCCAAAGCTTGGTACAAAAAATACAAGTTCAATCTGGTTCCTGTTTCATAGATGCTGCTAGCTTACAGGATGAAGATGAGACTATAGGAATTGAAGAAAATCTAAAATATTATGACAATTACAAAAAGAGAGACATTGAGAAATCTGACTCTCTTCTACCGGTTCTAAGCGAAACACCATCCAGCAGTCAAATTGAGACTGGTAAAAATGGTCTGTGTGATGGCACTGATGATTATACCAAGCCACAACCCAAAGCAGATTCAAATGAAATTGTCGAAATGAAATCACTTGAAGAAAACCATAAAAATACCTCTTCTCTTACAAATGATTTTAAACAACATTTTGATGCTTCAAATGATTTTGGAAAAACATCTGATACCCCACATAATTCAATAAATGTTTCACATCCATTACAAGAGAAAAAGGCAACCAACGATGAAAAAATAAACAATGATGAAAATAATTCAACAATAGATAATATACCAGTGGCTCAAGAAAAATCTAGTCATACATTTTACATTGATTTCTCCAGTTTACCTGATTCAAACCCTACCGAGGACACCAAAACTGTTGAAACCCAGTCAGAGAAAAAAAATATGTTTTCAATGTTTATTGATTTGGGAGAAAAATCAAAGTTGAAGAAAATACCTGCAAGACTTTCATCTCTATTTCCCCCAAGGAAAAATACGAAGGAAAAATCATTGATTGAACAAACAAGCACAGCATCATTTGAAAGTTGCGAGATGTTGTGCAAGGATACTTCTTTGACTATTTCTGAAATTGTTGCTATACATAACCAAATGGAATCCGAAAAGCAAACAGCTTTTGTTCAAAAATCCGAGCCCTCGGCGGAGGCAAATTACAATCCTGACGAGATGGCTTCAGAAAGTGTTGTCAAGGAAGTGAAAAATGTTCAGGATCATTCAGACCTGTTTGTGAAGCTCTCCGATTTAGACAAACCTCCGATGAAAACCGATTTTACTCGGATCTTACAAAGAAAAAGTGAAGGATTGGATGTACGGATGACTAGATCGATACCAGAGAATAACTGGCGCGTTAGTCACACGTCTACATATAGATCAACAGAAATAGTTAGCTCTTTCCACTCTGAGAATGCATTGAGCTTGAATCGTTTATTCCCTCATTTGAAAGATCAATTGATTAGTAGGAGTATGCCTGGATCCCAAGGACCTCTTAACTATTCCAACAACGCAGTGGCTTGTAGTGATTGGGAGGATGAACTGACACCATATGCAACCAATGAACAAACAACTGTTGCTGTAACAACTGGTAAGCTTATTTCTAAATATAATTTAAAACACCTTTAAATTTAATTTGATTAAAAGTATTTCCATCCATATAACAAGGAATACTATTACATTACATATTATATAACTGTTTTTAATGAATTTAAAAAAATAAAAAAAAAAGTTTCAGTGACAGAAACCTGTACATCTATATCCGCGGAGGAATTGGGTAAATTGTATGAATTGATGGCGTCCTGTCAATCACCATTAGGACAAGATTTACTGAGGATGTTTATTGAGGAAATAGCACCTGATGTTATTGTTGAATGCAGTGGAAGGCGAATCAAGGCACATAAATGCATCTTAATATCTAGGTAAGAGGTTTATAACACCGCATTCAATTTATACTTTCAAATTTCTTACAAAAATTTTCTTAGTGTGAAATAATGTTTGTTTTACTTATTATAACTTATGATTTTTTTCAAGATGTCAATATTTTGCTGGGATCTTAAGTGGCAGTCGGATTGAAGCCACAGGCAATGTTATTGTTATGCCACCGTAAGTACATAAATAGTTGTTGTATGTACAAATAGGAGCAAATAAATGATTCCTTTCGTTTTCCAGATTCTCTCAAGAAGTATTCTTATTCGTTCTTTGCTACATTTATTCCGGGATATCGGTGATACCAAGTACAATGAATATTGTTGAACTTGTAACACTTAGCGATATGCTACGCCTGGAAGGGCTGAAAGAAGTAATAATGCTTTATCTGAAAACAAAATATTGTCATCACTTCCATAGCGTAAGTTTCAGATATAATAATTAATAAACTTATTAATAATTATTAAACTTTTATTTTTTTTTCACCTTTATAAGAAGATGAAAAAAAAAACATATTATAAAGTGTGTTCTCTTCCAGCCTTGTGAAGTTTGTATTGCGGGTATACTTGAAAGTTTCCATCTCTCATCGATGTATTCGCTGGATGATCTATATCATAAATGTCTGAAATGGATCACAAGATTTTTCCCTCTTGTGTGGCCAACGAAAGCATTTTCATCTATGAATGATTACTTGGTGGAGAAATGTGTCAGAGCTTTGTTGGAACACATCTCAATTGAAACCTTCCATGGTATAGTGTTTGGATTAGGTGTTACAAGTATGTGTTGTTTTTTTTATGTGTATGTCATATGTTTCCTCTATGGTGGGAATTTTTTGCTGATAAAGTAATAAATATACTAAAGCCATATTTTTATTTCAAGTGGCTGCGCTGCAAAGCAGAAAATGGACTAAGAACTTGGAGCGGCACTGCTACCGTGTGATGGAAACTGCTATCAGATATGCTGCGAACAACCTCGAGATTCTAATGAGGGAGTTGGCACCTTTATCAGCCGATGCCCATAGCTCGGCCAAACGTTCACTAGAGAAGTGCATGAAGAGTGCTATCGAAAGGGCGCCGGGAGAGGAACTTTGCCGCACATACGTTTTGTTGGGTGACTTGATTGAGAAGCAAGGAGACAGCGGCGCACTTTATGAACAGAGATTCGAACCTCGAACGATCCTGTATGTTTATGGCAACTACTGGCAACACTGCTGTGAAATCGCTCTGGCATACGCATCACCGCGATTGACTCGAACTCAAGCGTATAAAGACTTGCCCTACGAAGTCAAACGAAAGTTGCGTTTGCTTAGTCCGCAAGAAGCTCTGAGTCCCATTGGACCGGTGAGGAATAGAGACATCTATTCAAACCCGAGAAGCGTCCGACCTCAACTGGCCATTCCACAGTCGACGGCACTATCCAAATTGAATGCCAACAAAACGGTGGAAACTAAAAAGTCACCTACCACCAGCACATCAGCTGTGCGCACAACTAAAGCCCAAGAGCAAAGGACAAAGTTCAACATATTAAAGAAGAAACTGACTGAGGAACGTGATAATAATATTAGAGGCGCTGTACCTCGTCAAAACTTGTCCCCCAAGAGGCGATCCAGATCAATGGAGAAAAATGCGAAAACTGACAAGAAAGTTCCTTCTCAAGGAGCAGCTGCACAAAATAATTCTTCGGGAAACTCCAGCCCTAATGATTCCTCAAAAGGGAAATGGTCGTCACGCAGCAATGTGGCCGGAACATCGCGCCCGAAGACTGCTGATCCCGCACCTGAACCTGCTAATGACAACAACATGTATGCAACGTACACAAAATCGTCTCGCACTAAGAAAGAACCTGGCGAACGTAAGTTTCCTTTCTTCATATTCTTCATAAAGATAATCATATTGTCTTTAACACTAATTATGTATTTTAAAACAATAAATATTTTCTACACAGGTACACTCCCACAAACTAAGCTGCCGACGTATAAGTATTCGTCGATTTCAAATAGACATCACGATGGCTCTGAAAATATGCCCAGTACATCAACCGCAAGAGCTTTGCCTGCTGCATCGTCATCGAACACTGCACAGCAGAAACACGATGAACCTGCGAAGAAAACGAGCGGTCTGATAAAACCGCGCCCTAACAACCAACTGATGAAAGAGAAATCTGGTTCATTGAAGATTCACCATTCTGAGACACGTATATTCTGTACCTCACCGCTGAGGGGATCATCTGCTCAGATGCACAGAGAGATGGCCGGTCCTTCCAGCCGACTTGTTCCTTTCACCGTATCGGTACCGAAATGCGAGCACCACGTGAACCGCTCAGACAAGGCTGTTGCCCTTTACAACAGACCTTCAGCAACAAAAACTCAGACTGTACATAAGGTGAGTGGATCCCTCACTAAAGCGACTAAATCCAGCCAAGCTAAAGCTGTCACTAAAGTAACCAATGATGGAAATGGAACAGCTAAAGTTTCAAAGCAACCAGTGAAAGCCAACAATAGACAGGCTGTACCTCGCACCGAGCGACCTCTGAAGAACCGGTCACGCACCTGGTCAAAAGACGAGCCTAAAGATGATTCTGACGATCAACATGCATTCCACGATGACCATTAAATATATTTACTTATTTTACCTCGTCTTGTAGCTGTTTTATGTGTATATGTGTCTATATTATGTATATTATAAGATTAATGTCTATACGAATATAATCAACAGTTATTTGAAAATTAGATGAATACTAACATCTTATTGGTAATTACGATTTATCATAACTTATTTCAATATCAAGAAATTTAGAATTTTAAATTAATTGGTGTTACATCGATGTTTATATATCAAATAATCATGACTTAAATTAGACTCTCTCCTACGGCTTAAAGTTTAAACTTAAGGAATAGCTTTCTAAGTCCCATCTGTCTATAAACCTCCACTCGTATCAAATTCTTAATGTTATCGATAGATTATGAAATAGTAATGAGCTTTGCAATTATTATTAGCGCCTATTATGATGGCTTAAAACGATTTGATCGTATTTTATTTACTATCGATGTGCTAAAATTTTGAAATAATATTTTTTTTTAATTTGCCAATTATTGTAAAATAGTTAAAATCTCATATTTTCCACTGTATATTGTAAGTTGTATTATGGATAAAGTTATTATTTATTTTTTATTTATTTACGTTTATATAGTAAGTAAGTAAGTAAGTTTAGTTTATTATGATTTGATAGATATTATTTTAATTAGTTTTAAAGAGAGAATTATTTTTATTAATTTTTAATGACATAATAATCGATTTATATTCGAGGAAATAAAGTATTAAAAATAACACACATCCTTTATAAATAAGTGAAAGTTTAATTTTGATCTCATTGATGCACAGTATTTAATGTATAAAATATACAAATTGTCCGCCACACAATATTGTTTGAGATAATGTCGTAATGTCGGTTCATTCCTTATTTTTGTATAATGCAATTTTAATTATATCAATATAATTTAATTATACATATGTATTTTGTATTTAAGGTTAAAATTGTTTTGGTGCTTTGGTAATTCGGTTGTATTATTTTGTAGATTTTACCTAATAATGTAATAGAAGCGTAATATATGTTACGGCGAATTACTGTTGTCTTACG
Organism: Papilio xuthus; assembly: GCF_000836235.2. Taxonomy (NCBI): domain Eukaryota; kingdom Metazoa; phylum Arthropoda; class Insecta; order Lepidoptera; family Papilionidae; genus Papilio; species Papilio xuthus. Next base: position 2,282,044 of record NW_013530472.1, read on the forward strand.
TGTCCCATACTTTCTCTATAAATGTCAGTAGTACCAAAGTGTACCAGTTTCTTATTCTTGCAATGAATGTTGTTTTTAGATTAAGATCGATGTGTTTGCATTTAATTTCTAGTCTTAGATTAAAAGCTTCAATATATGTATTCATTAAATGTTGAACCGATTATCGTTGTACTTAGAACTTTCATTGAAATATACGTATTACTGCATTATATTTTTGTATCATTTTACTTTCTTTATGCCTGTCATTGGTAGTAGCTGTCGCCCGCGTCTCCGTTCGGGTGGAAATAAAAATAAATTAGTAGGATATGTGTTCGTCCAGACTAAAATTTTGAAAAATTTCATCATGATCCGGTGAGGCGTTCCGGAGATACCTTTGAACATCCATCCATTCGATGAATTTCGCATTTATAATAAGTAAGATTTAAGCTGCATATTTCTTAAATATTTTGGAATAAAAACAAAATCCCCCGGATAGTAGTTATAGTAATTTCCAAATGGTTGGAAGAATATTTCAAATCGTTAATTTGATAATTTTTCCGGGCGCTTGATTTTACGACAATTAGGAGATGACGTGACAGCAATTTTTGGAGAAAACGCAATTATTCCGTATAAAGATCACTCAAAATCACTCATGATATGCCTCAATAAAACTACTTAGAGATCACAATAATAGTATTGCGAATACATGAATATTCTAACCAGTGATTGATAAGAGGTTGTTAATGTAAAGATGATGTAAGCCATTACATAGCTCGCCATATATTAGTGGCCATTGTGAATTGAATGATGACGGGAATAAATTAAATCCTGATTAAAAATTCTGTAACACCAATACGGAGTTACCATTGTCGTAATACTTGTATAAATTTTAACGTCTCATTCATTTTCAATGTAAATAATAGAGAACTATGTTTGATGTCGTATAGCCTGTAATTCGCAGTTCATTTTGGATGTCCTTGAGCTAACCAATCGATCGCAGGTTCTATAACTACAATACAAATATGCGCAACTCGGTCCGCGCAGGATTAAAAAATAGATAGTAGCCGATTTTGACCTATAGAATAGTATGCATATAAAATTTCATAATCAGTCATGTCGTTTGGGATGATAATTAACTTTGTGACACGGGAATTTTATATATCATACTAATATTATAAATGCGAATGTTTAGATGGATGGATGTCTGTTTAAAGGTATCTCTATAACGACTGAACGATCTCGCTTAAATTTGGCACAGATGTAGAATATAGACTGGAAGAACACATAGGCTACTACTAGGCTAGGCATTTAGTTTTTTTTAATTCCGCGCGGTCGGAGCCGCGGGTGACAGCTAGTATTATTATAAACACGAATGATTTGTACTTTAATTTTGTAAAGAATAAACTTGTATAACTACTAGTAACAATTCAAAGATTCTTTTGCCATTTAAAAACTACATAATCACCGAGAAACGTGGGATGCATTTATTATTAGAAATCGAATATAGAAAACTTATTATTATTAGTTCGTAATAAAATTGAATATACTCGGGATTAAAAATAAAATAAAAAAGTTAGAAAAAGGTTTTATTTATGATTAGTAAGATATCCAAAAATACAAATTTTACAAAACATGAACCAACTTATAAGCAATTCAACATGATTTATAAAATTGTACAATCTTAAAAAATATATTCCCTCTCGAGCTTTTATTTTTATACACCACACAAAATATTATATCTAATTTATTTATTGTAAAGAGAAAAGATTTAAAAGAATAAACGATGTTCTAAAAACGTTATTAAAAATCAAATATTTTAATGAATTACGCATTAGTTTGTTTGGCAGCTGTCAAAATTTCCCTGGAAATGATGAGTCTCTGGATTTGGGAGGTGCCTTCGTAGATCTGGTATATTTTGGCGTCTCTCATGAGCTTCTCTACGGGGTATTCTGTATTGAATCCGTTTCCACCAAACACTTGTACGGCGTCAGATGCCGCCTTATTCGCGATCTCTGACGCGTGGCATTTCGCCACTGATGCCATTACTGTGTTCTTTTGACCTGCATAATTAAAGATCGTTAAAAATTAGCCTGCATAGTTCCGCTGGATAAGTCAGCAATGGATTGGATTCATCGCTAAAGTATTGGATACGGCGTCAAATGATTACATTATTCAGTAGATAATTAGTAAATAAAGGCAAGTTAAAGACGCCAATTTAATTTATAATTAAAATTTTACCATGATCGACCATCCAAGCGGAGCGCTGCCACGCCAAGCGAGCCGTCTCAACGCCAATCGCCATGTCTGCTAAGAGGAACGCGACCGCCTGATGTTGGGCGATGGGAACGCCAAAAGTCTTACGCTCTAAAGAATATCGAGTTGCCTCATATAGTGCGCGCTGAGCAAGTCCCGTCGCGCCAGCTGCTACCTGAATTTTTCCAAATAAACAATTTTTAAAGTAAAAGAATGTTACTAGCGCAGTGAAACTCGTAGATTATTTAACTAACCGGTGGCCTTGTTTTGTCGAAAGCGCCCATAGCAATCTTGAAGCCAGCGCCTTCCCCAATGAGGACATTCTCTTTTGGTATGCGGACATCTTCAAAAGTGATGCCTCGAGTGTCTGAAGCGCGCTGACCCATGTTTTGTTCCTGTCAAATTAAAAAAATAAATTACAGTGCGATAATCTTACAGCTCCAAGAATCGAACGACTTTCCTCGGGCCAAAGTTTTCATTATACAAAGTAATTAAGAATAGCCTCTAGTTACATTACCTTGCGTCCAGGCGTGACTCCAGCCCACTCCCTCTCCACAATGAAGCCAGTGAAAGCCTTGCTTGCCGGGCACTTCGGGTCTGGATTGGTTCTAGCCAGGACGAAATACCTGCGCAGGAAAAAATCACATAAATAGTCTGCATGAACTATCATAGAGTTACTAAGATGCTTCTAGGAAAAATATTGTCTATAAATATAAAAAAAATGTTAAAGTGTCGAGAATAGAGACATCGATGGTCTTGTTACTAATAAAGTGAACACAACAATCAACGTCTAAAAGTTAAATAAAATCGAAGGTGTTTCATTTTTACATAGAGGATAGAAGGAAAGATTAGACAATCATTCTCTTGCTTTATTTTCACACGAGAAAGAGATACAAACAGAATACAAAGCTGAGAATGTTATCTCCATCTCATTCTTCCTTACTAGACAGTTGTAACATACCAGTTGGCGACACCTCCATTGGTGATCCACATCTTCTGACCGTTGAGAATCCATTCATCGCCCTTCTTCTCAGCACGAGTCTTTATGCCAGCAACGTCGGATCCTGCCCCGGGCTCAGTTACACCGTACGCCTGAATTTATATGTCACATTGATTGCTTATCTCTTTCATCATCAGCTCATTATACGTCCCCACCGAGGGGCTCGGAGCCTACCCTAAGTTAGGGGTGACTAGGCCATAGTCAACCACTCTGATCGAGTGCGGATTGGTTGACTTCACACATATCTTTGAATTTCTTCTCAGATATGTGCAAGTTGCATCACGATGTTTTTCTTCACCGTAAGAACGTCGGATAAATGTACATATGTACATCGGAAATCGAAAAACACATTGGTACATGGCGGGATTCGAACTCAGTACCTGCATTTATCTCTTACTTGACTTAATTAGTCTTAAAAACATTCCATGCTGTGTTCTTTAATCCACAGTTTGTTAAAGAGAATGAAAGTGAACACAATATGTTTTTGTACATCTGTTTACAAAGTGCAGACCCACCATATACAGGATGAGTAAGGAAGAAAAAATAAGATTTTTAACTAAATTGTGCCTACGCTTAATAGTAGGTATTTAGATAATTATACTTCGGTTTGTTAAACTACCGAATTGGTTTTTCAATAATAACATACCTCTACTACTAAATTAAAGATAATTTGACATGTTTATTACTTACAGCAACAAGAGGTTCGTCAATAAGTCTTCCAAGATATTTCTTTTGTTGTTCCTTATTGCCAGCGATTATAACTGGGGTTTGCTGTAAAATATACATAAATAATCTGTAAATATTGTTCTAGTACAATACTATTATGTTCAAGAAGCTATATTAGCAAAAATAATTCTTAAATCACTTTAACTATATTATTGGTGAATTCATCTGAGTTATGAAGACTCAGGTAATAAACTTTAGTAAATTTATGCATATTCATGTATCATAAATAATAATATCCATATTATATAAGCTGTTAACAATTTCAGAATTTATAAAATAATATTTATAACAATATAATAGTTAAAAATCAATTAAAACAATTAGTAGGCGTTATTCATTTTATTGTCCTGCTTATTCGACATATTAATAGTTATACCTTGGATGCAAGTTGCAACAAACACAGAAACATACACACAAAAAAAGCATGTTAGTACTCTCATGCAACAACACAACGGTGCACGAAATTAAGTTGCAAATACAAATAAACAAACATATATAAATAGACATATGACAATCTGAGCAAAACAAAATATTATCCACCGACAACATAAAACATTTTATTATTATAAAAAAAAATATTTTATAACACAAATAGAATTTCATGAAACCAAACAATACGCAACGTAGTTCATTGACAAATAAATATTGTTAAGTGCAACGGATTAGATTGGTGCATTTCATATTGTGCGGGTAAGTTTCTGCATGCAACTCACTCCTAGACCGCTAGCTTCCATAGCGGTCATTATTCCAGTGCAACCATACGCCAATTCTTCAGCAACCATACATCCGTCAAAGACACCCAGTTCCAAGCCACCTGTAAGTTTCGTGAGGGCCTCTAGAATGGGTGATATTGACACACAACCCTATTCTGTGCACATGGTATGATTCAAAATCAATCATAAAATGTTAAGTTATTAGAATTGTAATAGAAAAGAAGATTATTTTTCTTATCAAAGTTTCTAATTATCGAGACAATTGAGAAGCCTTATGGCAAAGTTGCCTTTTATTGCTTTTGTAAAAACACTATACAATTGCTACAAGCAAAAAAACGTACATACGAAAAATTTCTTGTATTTCAAAGGTATAAAAATAAATTATCGCACCTTAAAAACAACCGAATAAAACGATTAAAAAAATTCAGACCTAACTATTTCAGTATTCCAACGAACAATAACAACTTAACTCAAGTGTGAGAAATAACAGAATTGTATGGAACTCGTTTGGCTGCATATTTTTGTCATGAAACTAAGGCATAATACATAAAGCGAATACATTAAACATATAAGTAAGATGATCATAATGGTGAAACATTTGCAAAGTAAATATCTCGCTATATACTATAACCAGTTATATTTACTATTTATATTAGTAAAATAAATTATTATTTAAATTTCAGTTTCAATGGAAGCTATTAAAATCCAAATTTATTTAATAATTTCTCATATATTTGATTACAATCTAGTGTTAACATTATTAATTATTAAACATCAGTACTTATTAGTTTTTTAAAAATAAAAAAATGTATGAATTAGCAGTATAAATGTACACAGAAGCATATCCCCTTTTATGGTGTATACAGCCTTGTTACAACCATTGTGCTAAAAATTTTGTTTTATTTATGACTCACTCCAAGACTAGTCCCTCCAATTGCAGTAGTAATGCCTGAGCAGCCGAATGCAAATTCTTCGGCCGAAAGACACTCATCAAACACACCAAAGTTCCCCATACCCCCTGTAATTTACCCATTAACGAAACAAATTTGAGCAAATATAATGATTATAAATTTTTCCAATATAGTAGACACGTTATCTTAATAAATGTCTATAAGAGTTATTTATCTTAAGAATACTTTGTACTGCACTATATTTTTTTTTCGGTAAAATACTTTTTTATTTTTTTCTAGTTTTTGTTTTAAAAAAAAAATTCAACTTCCATAGGCTCTCATCTTTTCTCTTTATGACCATAAAAAATATAAAGATTCCTATTCATGCGACCGCAAAACCGATCCAGAAGTAGGGATTAAAAAAACCATAAAGAGATAATAGATAACAAGCATTAATTCCATTAGAAAATTTATGTGAATTATTATATTTAATTTTCTACGCTCACTCCGATATCGTTGATGAACAGAGCGGCCATAATTCCTGAGCATCCAAATGCTGTAGCTTCACAAGTAATACCTGACTCCATCACTCCTAAACCCATACCCCCTGCAAATGTTGTATTGTAGAAATCAAGTTAATAACCACTCAAGTACTTCAGGTAAGATCACTCACACACTGACACTACCACACTTATATATCAGTAGTAATCATTAAGATTTATGCACTAAACATTTGCAGATTCGCCACTGGCGGAGTTTACACCTAGAGCCTGGTTGAGTAAAAATCAGCTATCAATGCTACAGTCACCAACATTGTAGTTAAGCCTACTTTAATGAATAATAGAAACAAAAACCTATTTTAAGAAATTATTATTAAATTACATAATACATATGTTCACAAAGCAGAATAATATTTAAGATCTAAGATTTATCCTTACTTTATTACCGAATCTAATAACTGTTCAATATAGCAATATAATACATTACCACAATGCTCTGGGATGTGTCCATTCATAAGTCCAAGCTCCCACGCCTTCTTAACGATCGGCCAAGGATATTCACCAGTCTTGTCGTACTGAGCTGCAACCGGTATGATTTCTTCTTTGGTGAACTTACGGGCCAGATCCTGCAGCGCCTTTTGCTCATCGTTTAGTTCTGTGGAGATATTCAGAATCTTTATTAAAATATACAGTAATCTGTCAAGAAATATATGTCTATGAAAAAACTTAATTAGCAGCCTGTAGTGTATGTATAAATGTAGTATTGTTTGTCTCGAGCGTACACGTCATAAGTACATGCCGAAGAGAGGGGGCGTCAGTCAATGTCAGACCTTTGGACCGGCGGCACAAGTCGTTAGGTGAACAAGTCAAACATAACGCAATGTATGCTACATAGCCCAGGTGTTCTTCCAGGCTATGCAAAATATATTAAGCAAGAATCATGCAGCTTTTCTAGAGATACCATCAAACAAATATCCAAACATTGGCATTTATATTATTATTAGTAAGATATAAAACATAAAATTACTTGATATTTACAAGCTTAAAATATTTTTTTTCCCACAGTACATAACATTAAATCTTATTTATTTGGGAAAAAAACTATACAAACTTCATTGTTGTGAAAAATAAATAATAAGAAACTAAATGTAAATTGTTGATAAAAAATACATAAAATGCATACTTTAAGGTTAAAGGTTTTTTTTTGTTAAATCTTATTGTGTTACTAAATAAGTTGAATCATTTTTATGATAAAGCAAAGGTAATTTTGCTGTATCTTTCCATTGTAGTAATTAAAACATAGCGGTTCAAAGGACATTTCAATCATTTATCAGTTACGTTTTTAGTATGTTTCTAATACATATTTTCTTTAAATACCCTTACAATCAATTACTAATTTGATAATATCTTTAAGTAAATAAAGTTATATTAATCTTATCTGTAAGATAAAAATTCCAATTATTTCCAAAGTTCAACTATAACAAACTAGAACTATTTAATCTAAAGTATGCAAACAGACTTGACTATGGCCTCATCATCCTTAACTTAGGATAGGCTCTGAGCCCCTTGGTGGGGATGTATAGTGAGCTGATGATGATGATGCAAACATAACAATAAAGTTGGCACAGTATATGTATTAGCTACAACAAAAACATTAAGATGTTAAAACACTGCAATAATTTTATTTACAATTTGGTCTACTTAGGGATTAGTTACTTTAAAGGATATCTTATTATGTATTTATTGCACAATACTAACAACTAACTACAGCCGCACAAAGGATTGCAAAAGTTCTAACTACCCTTTATGTCATTCACATAATTCTCTTGAGATTATCACTTCTTTAAAAGGCTTACTTCTAGAGTATTGTAGTGTACTTTGAAACCATTTAACAAGATATGAGGTTCAAGGTTGTTCAAAGTGCAAGAGTAACTTGTTATTCGATAAATAGCAATAAAGTATGTGATTGCAATCCCTTTAATGGTTACTAAAATACATATTAAGAGCAAATAAATTACATACCAAAGCAAAGTCCAGTGGTAGGAATTGGTTTTGGGGCAGCAAGAGTAGCAGTTGTAGAGAGTTTCTTATAGATGGGGCGTGAGCTACGCACAACCTAAAAGTGAAAGTAATTACAATTATTTTAAAAACTGTCATAGTATATAAGTAAGCGATGACCCTTTCAACTTTTATACTAGAGGTTAAAGTACAAAAGCAAAAATGAAAAATTTTACAGTACTACAAGACACAATGAACATCTTAGTGAAAACTGTGCAAATTGCAGAGCATAAACTCTACCATATTCGTACCGATAAAGGTCCGCAAGATATTTGGATCAAAATTATTGTGTGTGACGATTACGGTTAATGAACTCAAAAGGAAGTTTTTCTCGAGGTTATCGTCGTTTTAATTTACACTAGTGTATCTACGTAACAATAAATAAATATTAATACAACGATTAGTTAAAGTTAAGTAATTACTATCGATTAGTAAAGAATGAGTTTAATATTTATTCAATATTTTATTTAATAAATATTAAACTAATAACTATTATAGACTGCCCTATTATTTACTTACTTTTGATATGGGATTCATGTTAATAATTCTTGAAATAAAGGGTAAAACTTTAAATGCTTTTACGGCTCAAAGTCTTTGGACTTTGAACTGCAACTACGAATAAGGAACTATAATCACTCAATGGAGAATGCGAGAAAGTAGACAGCGTCACAACACCAAGCTGGCAAGCAAATGCCAAATTGAATATTTTTTGAGGTGCCAAAGAGTATATAAAAGAGGTGCCAGAAATTGACAAAGAGTAAATATAGTTAGGCGACCAAAGAGCAAAATGTACTTGTTTTAAAGTTGACAATCATTGCCAACAAGCATTTGCACAAATTACCAAATTTTTAAGAGGATACAGGAGGAAGAGCTTAAATACCTTATTTACTATAGGTAGATTTTTGTATATTTAATAAAAACTGTGACTAAACTACGTGTTTTAAACATGTGTTTTGGATAGAGTAATTAAGCTGAGAGGGTTCTCCGGACTCTAAAAGGTAGAACCAAGTTTTAATTATTATTTTTATTAGAGCACAAGTGATCAGTCAATACTTACATTATTTGATCAGTACCTAGGCCTTTTCTAGTTTAGCACGAAATGCATTGTTGTCTCTGTTTTAAGAAATACATTATCTGTGTTTCTATGATTCTGCGGAGTCTTTGGTTCTATGGTGTAGTCAAATTGTTTAAAATAGCGTCCAAAGATATTTGCAACTAATGTAAATCAAATTTAAATGTTAGTGGAGGAGAGAGTAAAAGACAAACGTGATTTCATGTAGTGGTAGTGATGTAGTTCCTTTTGTATGCCTAGGGGTGATAGAGACATTGATTACCAGTGGTTAGTTAAACAAGTGTGGATTGCGGGTATCTCGGAATGTGGCATAATCAGGCTGTGTTATGAATGAGGAAGCACTTTTGTCACGGGCTTCCGAGGAGCGGGAGCTCATCTTCGAGCGATATGAGCGGGGACGAGAAAATCTCGTCGGTCAAATAGACCCCTGGGAGGATCCTGAATTCGAAGAATACCATAAAACTGATAGGTAAGTCTTTTTGTGACTTTATCGATTCAAATTTTATGTACATATATTTATTGAATAAGTCTAAACAGGTAGTAGTCGAATATTTAACTATGATAAACAGAATAGACAACACATATGTTAGCACCTTGGTTTATAGAACATTGTGTCATAGCAACTTAATAAAATACATTACCAATATATTAATTTATTAGTTATAAACATCTGGAGTAAAAACCACCAACATAGCAGTTGTGTGTTGTAAAGTAATGGCTCAAGATGTATGTCTGTAATTCCATTAATATTCTGGCATGTTAAGTGAAAGCTTTTCTAATTTGTAACCAAACAGTGTCAGTGGAGCTAGGCATTTTACTTTCCACTGTACATTGAAATGTATAGATTTTTACAACATGTAGAAAAAGTTAACTCTCATTGTACTATTTAATTTACCCACTTGACCTAATTGCATGAAAATTGATGACTGCTCAAGTTTTCTTATCACTATTGCTATATTCTAATTATTGGTGTGATAATTCAGCTTACATCTTAAAAAGTTATTGCTTATATTACATTTAACATTTTATCTAAATCTAATCAAATTCTAGGATCAGTATTTGCTCATTTTGAAATTATCCAATATGTCATTTCACCATATTATATTACTATTCAATTTTGTTATGTGTTTAGATACAGTAATACCAGTATAATGTACTACATTTTAAAGCTTAATAAGAAACTGGAACATTACTTAAATTGTTAAATAAACTTAACCTATAGCCATTAATATCCTACTTAAATTGTCATAGGTATGGTTACTGTTAGGATTTTAATCTAATTATCAAATTAAAAAACACATCAATATATACACATATTATATGTATTTACATTCTTATTATATGCTATACTGTGTTTAATTCAATTTTAATGGATGACATCAGAAGTTAACTCATTTTACATATTCCCACATTATCACTTATGATAATATTGTAGTTACATTTGACTACAGCACTGGTTCAGATAAAATTGTTTCATTCAATAATTTAAGAGATCAATTACACAAAATATAAAAAAAAACAGATAAAGTTTTGTGTTTTGTAATGTTTTGGTTTTTTAAGTGTGAAAAAAGATGAAATTACATGTTAATATTTTCAGATATGGATTTATTCACGATGAACGTTTGCCCCAAAAAACGGCGCCACAAAAAGTTAATGCCGAAGTGGAGAGAGAAAAAAAGTGGATCAAGATGCTGTCTCAATGGGACTCACCATCAACAAAGGAAAAATTACATAGAAGGATATATAAAGGCATTCCATTATCTTTACGAATGAATGTATGGAGTAAATTATTAGATATCAATAGGATAAAATCAGAAAATATTGGCAAATATCAAAAAATGCTTAAATTAGCCAAGGCCTGGTCAACAGATGTTAGGCAGATTGATTCTGATGTAAATAGACAATTTCGAGAACATCAATTTTACAGAGAAAGATATTCAGAAAAGCAATGCTCTTTATTTAATGTGCTTTGTGCATACAGCATGTTTAATTCCGAAGTTGGTTACTGCCAAGGTATGTCTGGGTTAGCTGGAGTATTATTAATGTATATGGATGAAGAAGATGCATTTTGGGCACTTGCAGTCCTCTTAACTGACAAGAGGTATGCCATGCACGGCCTTTACATAGAAGGTTTTCCTAAGTTAACCAGATTTTTGGAACACCATGACAAGATTCTTACTAAATTTATGCCAAAACTGAAACAACATTTTGATAAGTTTGGCTTGGATGCAATACTTTACTCTCTCAAATGGTTCTTTGTATGTTTCGTAGAGCGAGTTCCATTTAGCTTATGTTTGAGAGTATGGGATATTTATCTTCTTGATGGTGAAAGGGTAATAACTGCAATGGCATATACAATATTGAAACTGCATAAAAAGACAATTATGAAGTTAAATGATATGGATTTAATTGTCAATTATATCCAAGTAAGTTAACTATTACTCTTGTTTATAAATTAAGGTTGTACCATATTAAATGTAACTAATACACATTTATTGCCAGGTGAAGTTGCACAAAGATTTTGGCTATGAAGATGATGTTGTGATATACCACTTGGAACGATCTATGGAGGAATTAAAGCGAGCAAAGCTCGATTATCCAGGAAATCCACCTCCTAGTGAATTACCAAAGCGATCTCTTGGAATGTTTGTGGAACCTGACAAGAGATCTAAAATTGGTCAGCGTGCTGAAAATTTTTCCGAGAGGGAGAAACAGGCTCGGGCGGCAGTTATCTCAAGGTGAAATAGATTATATTTAGCAATTCTAATTTATTTGTTGTCGAGTTTGTGACATTCATTTAAATTTTAAATATTTTGTTACAGACGTGAAAAGGCTGAATTGGATTTACAAGTGTTACGAGCCTCGCAGAGTGACACAGTGTCAGGTAATTTGGAGTCATATGCTACACCTAGCACTTCTGATGATAGCCTTGTTTCATATAATGTCACATATCTATGAGATATCCTCCTAGAATAACACATTGCTTACATTTTAGTTATTTCCTTATCTTTGTGACTATAATTTAACATGTTTAGTAGAATCTCATATTGTGTTTCATTAATCCTGCTATGTAACATGAGGTGTTGAATGAATTTGCTTTGTGTGCAGTACAAATAGCTGTATCATTTATACATTATTATATACAATTGATAATTATTACGTTTTTTTATACAAAAATAGCAATGCAGAATGGTTTATTACACATAAGAAATGAAATGCAGCAAGTGTTATAATAGAGAGGATATTTCGAAACTAAAGTTTGCTCATTTTAGTTTCAAGAAAAACTTTTTGATGTTAGTGAGAGTTAGAAAGACTTGAAAAGTTTTTATTTTAATATTACTTATTATACCAAGTATTAGAATTGTTTGATCCCCAATGCATGATTTAAGCAAGCTTCCTAAATTTATTTTTAATGATTACATTATATGTCTGTTGTGTTGATTTAATTAGATTTGTGTTATGCTGAAAAATGTACTTCACATTACTTAATGTGTAATTGCATTCTATTTAAGAAGCTATCTTGACAATTGTTCAATATGTTTGTTGATTTGTTTTTGATTATTATTTTGCATTTTAAGTATAATACAATAGATGTTATGTTGTCACAAGTACGCTTTTAGAATTTAAATTTTAACATAAGTTTCATTTGCAGTTTTTTAAACTTGACAAAATGTAGTTATATCTACTTCCATTAATTCATTTTGTGATTACTACAAGTACAAATAGTGGTTATAAATAAATATTTATATATTATACTGCCATTGAGGTGAGGATTTTCCATACTTCCACCGAAGAATATGTTAGTCGCAGATATGCCAGGAAATACTCTCTGTGGTATGCAGAAAGCAAATTTTATTATTATTTCTGGTATAGAAATTCCGTTTTCAATTTTGATTTCCAAAGAAAATTAGGTAAATCAATAATTTATTCATTAAAGAACCGGATCATGATTTTTTTAGATCACAATAAATATAAACATTTAATTATCACACAATAATCCAAATGGTGAAATTTTTTTCTCTTTTAGAAATTGAATTTTAAAAAACTTGCATATTTAAAATGTTTATTGTGCAATTAACTAATTATAACATAATTATCAATTGCTAAATGTGATGAATAACATTTATCTTTTAAAAAAAATATAATATGAAAAAAATTAAATTAGTCTAATCTGTATAGTAAAATATGTAAATAATGTGTTTAAATATCATAACACATATGTACGAGTTGGTATATTGTTAAATTGGCTTTAGGATAAATAAGTAATTCTTACATCTGTGATTCTAATGTTACGGACAGAATGTTACAATAATACGCAAACATTTATGCTAAGGCTGATTCTTAGCATAACTATACTGATAGCGAAATTCTCTATTATGCTTATTTTTTTTTATTTATCATCTACATCATTTTCGTTGTGTTCATAGTTTGTGTTGCAGCATGGTTTTACAGTGGTGGGTTTATGTCATTGTATCACAAAGCAAAATTGCATTTAACACAAATTTTAAATCATCTTTAGATCTTTGGAGTATTTTCTTGTTAGAAATCTTTATGGATATAAACGTTAAAAAGTGTTTTAATTTGAATATATTGAGGAAAAAACTCCATTGACCTTGAGAATCAATACACAGCTTTTGCATCTTCCGATGGACGTTCTTTGGTACACATGTTAAACATATTGATCGATAATTTGTATCATACAAATTCTATATTTGATCTAAATCGTCATTTGAGTAACACATTTTAACAGCAAATATAAACACTTAACCATCATTCTAACTACCTCATTCATTCATCAATAACGAATCTCTGTTATTTAATGACCTTGACAACTATTTTGGCAACCAATTTATCACATAAACCCATCCCTGACAATATGTCATTGTATTGCATAAATTCAAATATAATTTCATAAATATTTATTTTAACATCATTAGAATTAAGAAACAAAATCGAACATATCATATTTGATACAGTATGTTAATAATAATTGAATAAATATAAAGAAATTCTATTTTCTAGTCTTATTTATTTTTGTCGACACTTTTAAGTAGTAACCCACTTTCACGTAAAATGGCTTGATCATAAACAATTGCTTAAAGTATTGTTTTAATTTTAGTTTTGCCGCCTGTTGTGGTGTGAGGGGACACCAGTAGAATCATTCTATACAAAATAAGTTTTTATTACTTTTTAGGTATGTTTCATATTTAAAGTAGATATATGAAACACCATTAGTGCACCTTAAATCTTTAATATATTATTTAATAATCGCAATTTTTTCTATTTAAGTTTTAATTTTAAGGTCAGTCAACTTTATAGTACCCTTAACTTTTTAAGTAAATTATTAAAACTTTTTGTTATTAACATCCATTAATTCAATTAATTCTTAAAACTATATTAGTTATTGAATAAATTTTTACTTCAGACAAAAACCTTGCGTGTGGCGCCCCACTCCGTACATCCCAAGCCTCAATGGACATCCATTTGGAGTCTCCTATCCCAAGTCCCAATATCAAGGACGTTATCCAATCGAGAAGTTATCTCGTCAAACATGACAGAATAACAAGTCCAGAATTCAAACACAAGAAAAAAATAATTAAAAAATTATATGTTACTTAATTGTAAATAAGGAATAAACTAAGAAGATTAATAATTTGATTTGTTTCTATCATTTGATATGCATGTGAGCTTTTTGCCATGATATGATATGTTTGCTTTACATGTTTGCGCATTTGCGCGTAACCCCGTTGAAAATGAACAGGTAAGTGATTCAACATTCCTCCATACAAGTAAATGTAATTTTTTATAGATCTAAGTCTAAATAGCGCATTCTAACTAAATTGATCACTTAAAAAGTCCTTAGTCTAGATACGTTAAAATGTATCGACTCTGTAGGGCGTCAATGGTCTTTTAAAGGCAGTAAGTCTGTTTTTGTTTTTTGAATGTAAGTCATATTTTCAAATTCTTTCGAAACATATCACTAGCCTTTTTTGTAGTATTATTCGATTCTAATATTTTTGAATAATAGGAAGTTTGTGTCCAAGAATATCAAGCTAAGAGCTTTCGACAAAGCTTTTGATTCACGACAAGGTTTGAAAGCTCTTGACCTTTTCGTATTTCGTATTGAAATAGTCTATTTTTTATCAAAAACGAAAGCCTTAAGGTGTATACTTATGTATAAATTCAATGTCTAAGCAAAAATTAACTTGATATTCTTATATTAAGTATAATACGTTTTTGATAATGTAGATAATTGAAACTTTGTTTTAACTTTTACTTTAAAATCACATATCACCACCACTTAAAATTTACAAACGCCTAAATGCTATCAGTATATTTTTTTATTGTAAAATTTTCCACGTAAAAATATTGAACAATTTTACTATCTAATACATATCATATCATTTGGACCATTGTTTGAACAATCACGATACAAGCAGAAACAATTTTAATATGTTTTAATTTACATACTACTTTAAAGAAAAGCTAAGAAAAGTATTAATTCATGCTTTTTAAAACAATCATTAAAATAAGCTGTGTGAAATTGAAAAACAATAAAATTAAAAAAAATGTAACAAATGTATCGTGGTTGTACTACAGCCTACTTCTTAGGGATGGCTGAATTGATTACGTACTTAGTTGTCCATTTAATGTTATTTTAAAAAGCAGTAATATAACATGATGAAGTTGTGAACTCGACAGAGCACAGTGAGGTGGCAAGCGGGGCGCCGTGCGACTCTGTCTCTGGCCTGGGCTCGAGACGCTCATTGGCGGACACAAGTGTGACAAGCACCGCCGACCTCAGTGTCTTCTCCAGCGGACGGTCCCATGCGCCCGACAACTCTCTCGACACCCACAGCATCGTCAGTGACGACGGCACAGGGTCAGATGGGTGAGATGTACTCAATAGATGACAAAAATTAGTAACTATTTAAAACAGTGATTTCCAATTTTTTTACCCTTTAAAAATCACTCTTTTCAGTGAACTGATAAATTTCTCTAACACTCAATTTTTTTTCAAGTGTACCACTCCATTGGGTCTTCCAAAGTCCCCAGTGGAATCTAGACCTCTTTGGGAATCACTGGTTTAAAACGTAAACCCTGACTGACTGTATTTGTACGAGTAACACCTTACTATTTCAAATTGGTCAAGCCAGTAACAAAAGGACAGAGATACATGAAAAATATTTACATTATACTTAAATATTACATTCACGTCAGTTGGGAAAGTATAGCATATCTGAATAAACTAATATAAAAACCTTCTTATTAGCAATCTAAAAAGCTGCATGGAAATTTATAATTGGCGGTTTAGGAAAAAAACTAAAAATGTGTAAGGCATAGTCCTGTTAAATTTACGTTAATAACAAAAATATGGCCTGTTTTATTAACTTCACTTAGTTTTTTTAAAATGCATCTTTTAATCTATCATTTACAGCTAACGTTGCAAACATATTAAAATTAAATCTTTTTTTTCAAATCATTTTTTAAAAAGTTAAATAATAAATTTAATCTTGTTCTAGGAGTGGTTTGCGACACTGGCGACGCTTTGAACCAGACACATATGCGTCACAGGCGCAACCTCTGTTACATAGGTTGTTGGCTTAAACCCTTTAGAATAGATTATATTAGTCACAGCTATAAACAGAACCGCGATCGCCACACAAATGCTCAATCGTCATTATCATTTGTTTATTCATTCATGTTAATATTTCATGGAAACTTAATATTATGGTTATGGGTACCGTATTATTTAGAATTCGACTGACGAGAGATAGCCGTCTCTGTTTTGTTAAAATAAATGAAAGGGATGACCATATGAGATAAGTGTTACTGCAATTGATTTCTATATTTATAATTTACGTGTATCCTTACCATAATAATTTAGAGTTAGGTTATTTGCATAAATTGTTTATTGCTTGGTGAGAATCGAGATAATAAGGGTGTGAGCACTATAGATGCCTATTATAGCTTTTTTCGCTTCAAAATATTTACTCATCAGAACCATATTTATAGTCGGATTCTGTTTTTCTTTTAACTTAATATGTAATTAATAATCAGCATTACATGTTAATAAATACAATTTATAGTTAAATTTTACAATCAAACATGTCGGATATTTTAAAAATTAATTTATTTATACACGTCACTTACCACTTTGTGGTATAAATGAAAATGTAACAGTCTACTAACTCGATTGTTTATGTTTTATAGTCACGTATCAATTACGTAATTTATTTATAAATGAAACGGAAAACGGATGTTATATGATATCAAACAGTAATTGCTTAGTGAATTAAAGCAATAGACAATATTTCTACCTATCTATAATGGTTTTACATTTCTACTGCAATTAGAAAGGATTTATAAAGAAGTTAATTTGGTGAATACTGCATAATGCGTGTAATTTGCTAAAATGGTATATCACAGTTTCTGTAAAAGACAGCAATAATCTTTTTTTTTAAATTATTAATTCTGGACCTGTTCAATTTGGTAATGCAAAATCATCTATGGTTATTCTACTCTTACATGTTACCTAGATATTTATTAACCGTGAGTTTCTGAGAACGAAATCCCCGTTTAAAATATATTGTTATTTCTGTTTTTTCAAAGATATTGACTGGGATATGTTTTATGCAGAGATTTTCGTATTATAAACTCACGGTAAGACATAAATTACCAAAGCTAACAGGAGGCTTATATTTCACATTTAGCTCTGTCATATGATGATTAACATATAATTTAACCACGGTTGGAGTACATTTTCCTCTGCATTTTCTTTTGTGAAGCAAATTCACTTCATCAGCTTATTATATAGTCATATAATGTACGTGGTAAACTATTGTCACGACTTTTTGCTTTAATGAGTAAAATCAAGCTTTGCACAAATAATTTAATTATGTGCTAATGCTTTTTTAATCTTTTACTTTTGCAAAACATAAATTGAGCTATATTCTTTCCTTTTAAAAGACTAATAGAATGCATATTTCTTTTTGCATTTGCCTACAAGATATATTACATTGGAAAATTAGTTCTAAATAATTTAAATTGGTCATTGATATAGCAATTCATTCATTAATTGGCAACGTTACAACTTACAACAAATATGAGGGTACTAAACTAGCGCGAATCATCACTTATAATAAGGCGGGATTGCGGTACTATGCTATTTTATATAAAAAAGTTTAACCAAATATATCTATCGACATTTAACCTTTAGCGTGACAATGGTTCCACTTACAAATGGGCTATGTTATATGAATCATTTTTTGATTACGTCATTATATATTTACAGGTCGGGGATATGCGGTATGAGCATCCAAAGAGCGCCGTCGACCGCACACTCTACACCAAGAGGCACTCCCCATCCACCGTCAGTGTCACCGATGTCCGACGACGTTGTTCGTATTCACGTCACATACAATCCTTTGTCCGCTAGCCCTTCGCATCTCCAGCCAATCAGCCCTTCGAAAATGAAGAATTACAACGAAGTACACCACAAACCAGTATCCCTAGGCTTTTATACAACAAATGGCAGCAATCGACAAACAGACAATAGGATTCGAATACAAGTACCTTCGGAGGAATTACTAACACCTGTAGTAGACTCGGGACGAATTATAAACCAACGTTATATTGAATCTCATACGGAATTGTATGATCTTAAATAAGTATTTATACATTCATGTATATAATTATCTTCGACTTTTCATATACCATATTCCAATACCTTTTAAGTCTATTCGTTAATGATATAATTTATATTGAATCAGATTTTAATTATTATGTAATCCAAATGTATGAATAATTTTTCCCTAAATATATTTATCCGCTATACACTACATACACAGCACATGACACACTAACACACATATCTTATATTTCATACGCACATTTATATTTATAGTAAACAAATGACAATGAATGATTAATGCCTTCAATATATCAATCTAGCTCCGTTTATCGTTGGTTTTTGATATCAAAATCTCTGTATATCATATTTGATGAAATAGAGATAACAATATATTTTAAACGGGGATTTTGATTCCAGAAACCCGCATGTTACATTGGATTTAAGTGTTATAAGTACGGAATATTTGTTGAAGCATCAAAGTTTACTGTAGATCTTAGCTGAAAAGCCGTATATGAACATTTATAAACTGATTAGATATATTATAAAAGCCTGCCTTGTTGACTAATTAGTAAACTTTAAAATTATTATATAAGAGCGGATGTACATATGTTTTACTCAGATATGTTAGTTGTACGATTATGTAAAAATCTTGTTAATGCACTAAAGCGTCATACTGGTTGCTAAACATTCCGACTGATGCTAATATTAGTCGTTAAAATGACAATGACGTTTTGAAGACGAGTAATCATTTCCATCCAGCAATTAATAAGCAATAACTAGACCTTAAATCACACAAACTTATCGTCATTATTTTTTTGCGCTTAATTATGTTAAGTATATTTAATATCATCTCATCTATAATACATTCTATTCTAAAGGCGTGTACACACTATGTTGGAAAATGCTTGCTTCGAAATATAATTTGACACTACATTCATACAAGTACAAATTGAAGCGAACTGTCAAATGTTAAAGAGGTGCGGAAAGATTACGTGCATAGTGTATACCCACCTTAATATATTTTAAAGGCCATCTAGTTTTGGAGGAAGTTAACATAATGTTAGATATTGGTTAAGATTTTCGATTTGCTTTAATTATTTACTTTCTTTGTGTTTTTCTCTTTTAGTCTATGTACCCTTTGGATAGTTTATGAAAAAACTTGTAAAAAAACTAAACGTTACCTTAGTATTTATCATTTCTACTAATGTAATATGAAATATTTAGAATTGAATGTCTCTTCCTTGCTGGCGTTTATAACAGCTGTTGCTCAGTTTTCAATACCTTATAGTTTTATTGTTTTTAAAATTAACACTAACTTTTTAAGGCACATGCATCTCGTGCATTTATCGCCTAATTCAAAAAAGAGTTTATCAATTTGTTTGTTTATTTTTTCATTTGGAAAATTTCTTTTACATTGCGATTTTTCTTTATAGATGTGTTTGCGACTGTATTTTAATATTAAAATGTTGCTTTGCGATATAAAAAAGCCAGCGTTGCAATGCTATTGAATTTGAGAGAATTAACCTTGTTAGGCTAAATGTAGTCGAAACATGATAAAGTTGTCCAGTTGTGTTGATATTCCACTTTATTTTAGAAGCGGCAATTATCTTGCTACTATATTTTTTCAAATTAAGTTTATTTGTTAAAAAGCTGCAAAAATTCATAAAGCTATTACTACGCCTTAGCGCCCCATTACGTTTAAAGGTGAATGTACTACAGCTTTTCTGAGTAATGTAAAGTTATTACGAATGGTATAATAAAGCTAAAAACACAGTTTCCAAGGCACGTGTGTGAAAGGTTAATACACTAGAACATATGATAAAAGGGTTCGTTGTTCTGTTACAAGTAATTGTTCTAGTCTATACTTACCTTTATGTTTTTTGTTAGTATTATGTTGACAAAATGACGATGATGCGTGTGCGATAAAAAATATACGCTCTAGCGCGGCTAATGGAGGAGACAGTCAAATCTTATGCGCTAGCGCATGTTTTCAATATGCAAAAATATAAAATTGAAAAGAAAAAATTTTAAAATAATATATTTTACTGTGATTATTGAATCTCAAACGTATGATGAATCTGATTTTTTGTGTTTTTTTTTCTGGAATATTTCAGTGTATATCATTTTTATACTGAATTTGATTTCATTTAGATTAAAATCGTATTATGAAGTAAAAATATGTTACATTCTTCCAAACTAAAAAAAAATTACCTCTAAATTTTACTCAAGATAAAGTTTAAATTAAATTGAACATGATTTTCTTGTCTTGAATATAATTTAACTTTCATCTACATTATCTATGATTTCCATAAATATTGATTTTTTGTCATATTCATTTTTTTTTCATCTTTTCTTTCAATATCTTTACTGTATTTACTTGAATGGTGCAGTTTTTTGTATGTTATTGATTTTTTTATGTATGTATGTTTTATTATATAAAGTAGCGTGATAGATTTCGGTACTATTAATAGTATTATTTGCATATCGCTTTGTTTATTAATTATACGCTTTATCGAGAATACATATTACAGGTCAAATGGTGTTTCAAGGAATTGTTGTTAAAGTAGGAAGCCCACCTTATTATAAAAATATATTTAAACTATCTCTAATAGTATATAGTCGGTTGCTAGAGTCTTAAAATTAAAAGACATTTTTACTGTAGCTGATTTTTTGAAAGAGATACGTAGATGAGTATAGAAAATAGTAAAAGATTTTCAATGGAATATAGAATATAGAAGAGAGCGCGTTGTATAACATAAAGAAAGAGATGGAAAGTATAAAAAGATCTATATTTTTTTGATTCGAAAGGTATTTTAGCATTGGATGGTCTTAAGTAACGTTGTTAAATGTAGTTACGATAGTTTGATTAGCTGGAAGTTATAGTGTTAACTTGAAGTGTTCTCTACTTTATAAGAGGTCTGGTTAAGTAAATAAGTACAATAAATAATCAGCGGAATTGATAATATTCACTTTTTGCTCAAGCGTAAAGGAAGTGAGTTTTATTGTAGTTGAATAATAATTACCAATCGTTTTAAACTTCCAATTAGATAGCTAGCTGTTGATCAACTTCCATAGACAATATTATTATGAATCGATTATACTGTAAGTTAAAAGTTCCAATAAATTCTCGAACAAATGATAAGTAATATTTAACTTTGAGAATAAATGTCACATATGTTGAACTGTGAAACTTTTATAATATAATAGCTTGATCGCGAGTTTAAAGGATTTGAGATTTACAAACTTTTGAATGTAATTTTATACATATAGCAAGCAATAGCAATGCAAATCAGTGAAAATTTAAATTGTGGCTGCCCTTGATTTAATAGACAATAGCAATTTGAGAAAAAGGTTTTTTTAGTTACGTCATCAAACTGTTGTGAAAACAGTGTCGACAGTGCTAACTAACCTAGAGGTTTCTCATAATATAAATAGCAATGATTTACCTTTAGCCGTTATTCTAACGAGCGCTTTTTTATCGCGCGTTAAAAAAGCGTTCAAATAGAACAAACGCATTTCAATGCGGCATCGCTTTTAAAATGTGGTGCTTTGTATCGCACTTTGTTGTATTTTGAGCGCTTGGCGAACGGTATTAGAGTGATTTTTAAGCGTTCGTCGCTCGAGAGTTGCTAATAACGAGTTTTGACGCGGCGTTAAAAAAGCGCCCGTGCGAATTTGTGCTTATTAGTGCTGTTTATTAAATTAAGGGTAAATGCAATGCATTCGGCTTGCTTAATGTAATTGTTAAACAGTTGTACCTAAGATGTTCGCGTTCTTTATGTGAATAGTACAATAATACTCGGCAATAAAATTTTCAATAGCAATTAAAAAGTTCATATTTTGTAATAAGATCAAAACTGATAAGTTGACCACTGTCTGAAAGTTGCAAATTGTCAGTTAAACTGTAGATTTAGGATGATATTAAGATTTACCTGTTGCTTAGTTGGTTACCATAACCGTGGGTTTCCACTGTCTTAGTACTTGTTTAGTTTCATATTGTTATACTTTTCATTATCTTTGATAAAACAACGATATGTGTACAATTGTCACTGCAGTGAAATTTCACGGTTAATCCGTCATTCGGCGAGTCTTAAAAGTGCAGTTAGATTTAGTAAAGATTATGTTAACCATTCTGGCGGTTAGGGAAATAGAGATAGAATAGATTAAATTATTTTATTCATGAATAGCTGTTTTATTCACGCAGGCCTAAGGTAAATAATGCAAATATAATGTAGGAAAAAACTAAATCTGTTAATTTATTATTGTATTCAAATAATTTTAATATTAAAAAGAAATTACGAGATGGATTGTAATGGACCTATTTTTAATTAATAAGTTGATGTATGTAAAGGCGGGTTTTCATGGTGCATACGCAGACGATCGATGTCATCAAACCGTGTAAACCTGCTACTAGGCCACATTCAGTAATCGTATTTTTTTGTATAATTTCCTCGAATGATTTAATTACAATGCATGTACAAAGTTTAATTATTTGTAATATAAAGTAAATAGTCTGCTTACAATGCACTCCAAGACTATGTATTGCATTTTACTAAAATTTAAGTTGCTACGTAATGGATTTTTTTTTATTATTCAATGGTTTGGAACTCAAGTAATCATTTTAAAAATTATGTTTACTATTAACATATTTTGTTTGCTACGAAATTTATTTTCATTCCGGTTTGTTGAAAACCGTCCAAATATTTTTGGTCTGTGCCATTTTTTCAATTTAAATTAAGTAATTTGGTAAGTTGCAAAATTTTATATCTTTTATCACATCACAGTTTTGCCTAAAATATAGGGCCTAATTCGAAAACATTCGTTTGTAACTAAATATAAGTTTTTAAAGTTAGCATATTTTGTATTTTATTTCTAGTATTTTGCTTGTTGAATTTTGTAATTTATTGCAGTGTCAAAATATGAGCACAAATAAAAATTATATTGAAATACTCACGTTGAAGTCCCACGAAAAATAGGCCGAGTTCGATTTTAATTTGGAAGATATTAGTAAAAAAAATGTTTTTTATTTTTAAATTTAAAGATGTCACTGCCATCTGGAGAGCTCGATGAGATATTATAATTTAGTACAACAATTTCCTTCATTATAGTTATAATTGGATTTAAATAAATTAAAAATAAATAGTCGTCATATTATTTTTAAATGACCATTTATTTCAACCTCTGATTAGTTTTTTGTGGGATTAATTCTTAATAAGAACATAATGTGTTTGTGCAAAAATCAGTTTTTAAGTTAGATTTATCAGAAATCAAACTTTTACCATTCGATTGACGATTAGAATTAGTATGTAGATTTGATGTTGTCACTTTTATGACTTACATAGGCTTTAGGTAGCTATATAATTATTAGTGGAAGCAAGATTCCTCTTTCAAACCCACTAAAAACTAATTATCTTTTTTATATTCGGATTGTCACTCATAGATCCGAAAACAAGCCTGATATTAAAAATGCGAATTTTTGAATGTATGGATAGATGTTTGTTAGAAGGTATCTCCAGGACGGCATCATGGATCTAGCTGAAATTCGGTATGGATGTAGAACTATTGACAGATAGGCTACTAATTAAGTTTTTTTTTATATCTTAGAATAACACAAAGAAAACACCATTTTAAGCAAACTGGTAAAGAAAAGTGTATTTTACAAATAAAACCCTTAGCTATTCCAGTCCTGAATACTGACCTGATAAAATAACATAACATGAAATTTAGATTATAGGAACTTTGTTATTATAAATAAAACTTATACCTTGTATATAATATCTAGTTTTGTTGGTAACATTTTAAACCAAATATTTAATTAAAGGCACGGTTATTTCGTTATTGGTCCGTAGCTATAGTCCTTCAAATAAAGCGTAATCTAATAATATTATAAGATAACAATTTATTATCTAATCAAGCTTTATTTTAAGGACTATTTATCTTGAAAGTATCAGATTTGTTACAAATATTATGAATTTTACATTGCTTTCGTAATATAACAAACACGTTCATACTATTTGAATAGAAATTTAGAAATATATAAAAACATTTTTTTTGCATACGGATTAATGTTAAAAAAATTCAAATACCATACTGAAAATTACTTAATATAAATAATATAAGAAATACAAAATTTAATATTAAAATTCAATTTACACGGTTACATTACTGTGGGCTACGACTGGCGTAATCGCACATATCGTTGTCTCTGTTTTTTTTTTAAACAGAATGTAAGAGACGACAATATGTGTTAATTGTCTTTTACAGTCAAACCTCAAAACAATAAATGCGACTTTATATTAATTTCCTATACAAATTCATCGGTATTATGTTGAAAGTATAATCTGCAATTTGTTCTTATTTTTAAAAGCGATCGTAAAAAGGCAACGTAAATCTTCGAAATCGAGATATTTTAGTCACTAAGCGATTACTGCTACGCTGACATTTTCTCAATACAAGTCTCTTGCAACTAGTTTGTCAAGATTGTAAGGAGGAAAGTCGCTGCGATTTTCAAAATGGCGGAACAAATATACGACTCGCGTCGACGATTCAACGTTGTGGGTACGGAGGACGCAATAATATAGTTTTGAAGATTCACTTTGACTCTTATACGAAAGCTCTTAATGAATAAATAAAATAATCGGTTACCGTGGCGATCGTTTAGCCTATAGAATTTTTTAAACTTTGTTCTGTCATAAATATTACTTATTCTACTATACTTTCGGAACTAAACTGGCGTGGAATAATTTAATATAGAAAATTACAAAATAAACATGAAGACCGCCTTCAATATTTAAAGAGGTATAATAAATCATCAATGATTCCAGATAAAATTTAACGATTTTCGATAAAAATTAAAAAAAAAGGTAACAAACCTTTATCAATAAATAGAGTAAGATTGGAATAATATTTAAACTTTTTTTCGGTATGTTAATTACAGCGAAATATTAATAGGTATATGTATTTGTATGAATTTATTATAACAATTGGATCTGACCATTATAATATTTTATAAAATTATTAAATATTGTATTGGTCGTGCTTAGTAATAAATTAAAAAATAATAGGATCGATAAAAATTAAATTTTTCAATTTTTAAATTACAACATTTTCACACAGTCAATAATCATATTGTACAATTGGGAATGCAAACGAAATAATAAGGTCCGAGTTAAAACTCTCATACAGTATCGACTGCAACACATTAGAACGTTATAATTCTGTAAAATCTTAAAACGTTCATTTGATTCATATTTTCAGCACCACACAAAAGCGGTGTAGTAATAAGGTCTTATAAAATGCTTTAAAAAGATTAAAAATAAACTGAACTAAAAACTAAACCTTACAATCTAACTAACTATCACACATATACTTTTGTATCTCAGACCTATGAACACCAGGCCGATGTGCTGTTTTACTGGTACTCCTGTATTATGCTAAAAACTGCGTCTTTGGTACCGAAAATGAGTGCGAAAAAGCCAAAGATGAATACAAGAATATTTTTCCAAGCCAAATAGTGGAAACGGCCGTAACCGATGTTCCAGTAAGTGATTACTTCAATAAATGCAGGTGCAATCAAACCTAGTAGTGAAAAGCAGAAGGCACCAATAACACCCATGAATGGTGCGATAGTGGGAACAGCAGCCGCGAGTAGAACACATACAGTCACCATGACGGTGCGCATCGCGTAGTCAGCCATGACCGGGTGCTTAGTGAACTTGTCCTTAATGCAGTTCCACATTATCTCAATGCACACGAAGAACTGAAGACCGAACGTGCAGTACACAGCGATGGCGATCGCGACTTGGACGATTTGGGCAGGCCTGAAAAATATAAAAACGTAGTCTTTAAAGTATGACAATTAAATTATCAATCGAAGAATGTTTATCTGCATAATATTATTATTCGTCCAAATTGACACAAAATATACAGTAAAATAGTCATATCAACAATTAATAAGAATATATAACAACCAAAAGAATAAAATATTGTACGGAAGTAATATCAGTAAAAGTCAAAGTCGTTAAGTCTTGTTAAAGTATTAACAACAATAAGTAGTTGAAGTGAACGACTTTCTGTGTCACGGTCAAGTTAAGACATTAAGCTCTACCTACGCTGTTATTGAATGTAGTCTGTTATGTTTACATTCCGTTACTGTGTTAAGTAATGTTCGATATAATGCATTTACATAAAACATTTCTTTTGGGTTTGGGGATATGGAAGTAAATTTAAATATTGAAAATTTTATACTTACACATTTTCTTGGTCTAGATTAAGATTGATCGAGTCCTTGACATCATCGCCGTAACGTAGGTAACCGAGAAAGCCAAGGAGAATGTATACGAGAGTAACTCCGGACATGCCTTTGTTCAGCACACCGCAGAATCCGAGCATAGACTTAGGCGTCTTCATAGCGTTTTCCAAAGGCATCACAACTCCAATTGCCTCCATCGCAAAAATCGTCAGCGAGAAGAATTCAGGCCATTCAACTGGTGGTTTGATATATGATACTTTATCGAATTCGAGACCTCCAGTGCCAACTAAATAGTAGAATGTAATGCCAAGACCGACGCCCATGAAAAGATTAGCGATCATAGAAACGGGTGCTAAATACTTCAAGTTCCTAATCCAAGCCATACAGATGAGCGGCAGTAGAAGTATTAAGATTATCACCCTTAGGTCCACTTCAGCACTTAGATAGTGGTTCGCCACCTACGACAAAGAAAATTAATATTAAACAAATTATAGTTTTGCTTTATTGAATAATAATTTGCTAATTAATTTATTTTATAACTTTAACCAATACTTAATTATATTTATGTATTAATCAAAATAATAATCAAAAGGTAGGCTTTACTCCTAATTAACTCAATCTGGAACAAAATTGTCATTCATTTAGCTAATAGAAACAACGGAACATCTACATAAAACATCGTTGATAATCGAACTTTTGTTGTCCATGAGTCATGCGACTATCGATCTGAGCAACACACTGTTTTCTACTTTTTTCATTCAATAAAGAAAGAAAGTGATAACCTCTACGTGACGTCATCTACTTTAATTATCGTATCATGATCGGAAATAGTTTTAAGTAAGACATTATTGAAACAAAACAAAGTGCTTTTGATTTAGAATAATTCTAAACTAGCTATCGCCCGCAACTCCGTCAATTAAAAAAAACCTTAATTAGTACCGTATGTACTTCCAGACTATTCGATATTAAATACGATTTCGTGTAAATAATATATTTTGATTTAGTTATACCGAAAAACAAAACTTTAAAAGGAAGGTTGCTAATGCATGACATGTTATAGGCTACTTTTTAATCTGCGTGGAGGAAAAACTTCATTGTTTCTTTCGATTGAATAGGCTTCGAAACTATTGAAACGATTTTAAAAAAATCACTGTTAGGATAGCATAGGACAATTCCGTTCGGACTATGTCGCGGGAGAACGTTAGTTTTTAATAAATTTAGAGTGTGAACTCAGTTAAAACAATACACCGATAGACTTAACGCCGCTATGTCATATTAAGGGTAATGAAAGGAAAACACTAATAAATGTTAATTAATGTATAATGACAATTTACCTTTAATATATTCGTGGCAATGATGACAGTGTAGACCGAGCACGTGCCAAAGTAGGTCATGAACAGACTGACCAATATGAATATTCTGAAATAAACAAAATAATATTCAAATAAATAGCTTATAAATAAATCGAAAGTTTAAAATTATAAACCATCAGCTAACTCGTGTCGCAGCGATCCAAACTGTGCCTTTTCCTTCGATGATAAAAATCAAACTATATTTTTAAATGCAAAAGATTCGATAAATATTAATAAATATAGATTTTTGGCTTCAATAATGTTTGTCTCATCTAAAATAAGAACAAGAGGAAATTATTCAGACGTCAGAGAAATATATTTTTATAAGGACCGCTGTACACGGACAGTATTGTCGCTGCTCATAAATGCTGCTGAACGTCGTACGGTTGAAGCTTTCATGTGCTGCCAATCGCTTTAAACTGCCCGTGTATGTTACTTCATTATGCGAAAAAAAACTTCTTTTACTATAAATAATTCTTACCTAAAACCGTATGCGTATCGTTTCGCCCACTGCGGTCCGTTTTGCATCGCCGATTCTGCAACTTCGGGATAACTCATAGTGGTCCTTCTCGTTTTTTTATACAGTACGTGTGCGCATTTAATCTGTGGACAGGCATATACGAAGTATGTTAATTATTATTTTTATAGTTAAGCCGGTGACACACAACCGCAAAGCGAAGCTCAAGACCGAAGCTATATATTACTTGAAGAAATCAATAGTTCGAAGGTAGGTAATTTTACATAATATGTGATTAAAAACATACATAGTGATAGTACACAATATTTCCAAAAGTGCAGTAAATCTTATCATCGTAGATTCAATTTTGCGGGATTATTGTAAAAAGCACACACTTCGAAGCGATATATCTGGTACTTGAAATATTAATCCCTACTCCTTAACATCAGATCTCGGTAATATTTAAAATCCAACTGTAGCAATCATACATGTAGCTTAGCAAAAACAATTCGCTGTTATTCGCTTCTTTTCATATAAAAATACTTTCGCCAACACACAGTAATATTAAATCATTTAATTTAATCTTAAATATTTTATGGATAATATTAATATTAAAAAAATAAACATGTGTTATCCACACTTAAGATTCAATTTCGACTTGTAGGCTGGTCGCACACGGCAGTTTTTGTAAGAAGTCGTGTGACCTATTTCCACAAGCGCGGCATCGTCTTTTTACAAAAAAGACAGCCGCGCGCGACCGTATTCGCTCAGCTAGTGTGTGAAAATACACTAATAGATGGCAAAATCTAGTTTATGTAATAGTCGATTATTTTTCAGTGGACCTAAATCATATTTGTGACAAGCACTATCATCATCTTCGAAATTATTTGTGTTAGTTTACTCCTGGCGATAGCGCTTGTTGCAAATATTCGTCCTCGGCCCACAGTTAGTAATATTTCGCAAACGGTTATTGTTAGTCAGTGTTTTAGGAAGGATATGATGTAAAAGACTTACAAGTACGTAAGCGCAGTGGGTGCAGATGACCGCGACGAGTATGGTGAGAAAGATACCGTTGATGAGACCGGAGCTTTTGAACGCCTTTGGCATCGCGAGGATGCCAGTACCAAGCGATGCCTTCAGGAGATGGGTTAATGTGTCCATGTTTCTGGAAATCGTCAACACTATATAGCTTCTAATGCTTAATAATCTTTACAGTTTCCACTACTGGGACATCTGTTCAAAAACATGTTCTCTTCCCTTCAGTTCTTTTTGTAATAAAGATAACGGTACAGATGATTTGGCAATAGAAACAAGTAATTATTAACGCAATTGATATTTGCGACTGGCCGTTATTGACTGGTATTGTCAAAGCACCTTTAAATAGATTTTTTTTGTCTTTAAACATTATTTAAATAAGTGTAGAATAAAAATGTTTTTCAACTTAATAGTGTTTACCAAAAGCGATAACTGTTCATTTTCATAATTATATATTCATTTGTTTTCACTTTTTGTAAAAATGTAGAACAAATATAAATATGAAGAATGTTATGATAACAATTAATCAATTCGAAGCTAAAATTCTAATGACATCATCAGCTCACTATGCGTCCCCACCGAGGGGCTCGGAGCCTACCCTAAGTTAAGGGTGATTAGGCCATAGTCAACCACGCTGGCCAAGTGCGGGTTGGTTGACTTCACACGTATCTTTGAATTTCTTCTCAGATATGTGCAGGTTGCATCACGATGTTTTCCTTCACCGTAAGAACGTCGGATAAATGTACATATGTAAATCGAAAATCGAAAAACACATTGGTACATGGCGGGATTCGAACCCAGGACCTGCAGATTGCAAGTCAAGTGCTTGACCACTGAGCCATCGACGCTCCTTCTTCTAATTCTAATGAATATAAAATTAATTCGCAACCATAGATATGGCGTAGCAAACATTACTGGAATATATAAAACCAAATATTCGCAATTCGCGTTGTTACATTAGACATAAGCATTTTATCACACTGCATTGCACTGATTGTTGAATAAATGCGACTGAAATATCTAGACATTGAACTAAATATTTACGTTAAGTGACTCAAATAACATCAAACATTTCCAATATTAACCGTAATCTAGTTTAAATATTATATAGATATGACGACATGCGCTTTCATACAAGACTAGCAGTATACAGCGACTTCGTCCGCATGAATTTAAAAAAATAATCTATCAATAAATTTAGTCTATGTCTTCAGTGGATAGTGTAGCTTCCCAATAGAGGACTTTTCAAATACGTTCAGTAGTTTCGAAGCATATTCAATGCAAACAAACAATCAAGTATTTCCTCTTTGTAATATTAATATAGATCAAATATAATTACCCCAGAATTCTATTGTATTTTTATATATCGTTGTCACTTACACACTCTTTGGGAAAATAGAGATAGCGATATTATTACAAGTAGCTGCAGTGGGACCTGACAGTTACGAGTACATTTAGCTGTCGTATTGTGAGCGCAGTTACATTAAATTAATGCATCCGTATATACAGCGTTGTAACTTAGGATGAATTATGCATGTTGTATATCTGCGCAGTATATGAGATGAAACCAATAATTTTAACACGAACAAAGACAACAAACACTACCCTTTTTAAATCAAGTTAATTCAGCATGCGGTAGTCAAATGCGCTAATAGCCTTAAGGTTAAGGACATGCATTCCCGGTCACGTGGTCGAGAGTTCGAATCCCGCCATTCGACTATTGTTGTAATCTATATTCTAGCACAAGCCTAGATATTAGTAAATTAACAAAAATTTGCCAATGTTTATAAAAAAAGAAACAAAACAAGTATAGCCCTCCACTGTCGTGAAATAACACCTAAAAATTTAATAGGTCGTTGTTGAACCGTGATCCTACGCGGTAACAGTTAGCTTTAATAACTGGGTTTTCGCGATGTTTTGGCTGAATGTTTACATATTTAAATGTCAATACTTACGAAGTGGGATTATCCAGTTTTCGTTCAGCGAACGGATCGAAATCCGCCGCCTCTGCATCTTTGGTCATTTCATATCTGCAGACATTAAAGAATTTCTTTAATTAAATAATATATTTACATAAATTTACATTATCTGTTCTCGGTAAAGGAACACACAGACAGGTTTGCGCGTCAGCTTAATTTTATGAGCACAAAATATGTACAGTAAAGAGCAATGTCAGAACATACCAAGGTAAGATACATATGGAACAGGTTGTAACATCGGGGAAACCTTTCAAAGTTCAGTTCATAATTACTGCGTAAATCTACGTAGCGAAATCCGACTTTACCTTGGCACACTTTGATAAAACTAAATATAGGACAACCGAGAAAGAAAATCATGCGTTATGTTAAACACTATGTCAGATGCAATTCGTAGAATAGTGAAAAATAATAAAGAAACATAAAGGGTTTGTAACAATTGTAGTACGTCCATTATAAACAAACCTGGACAATTGTATTCAAGCAGTTAGACGGTTTTTGGCTAATTTTATAATATTGTAAAACTTGAGAATTATTTCAATAGTTCAAAACAAGTACTAGAAACGAAAAAACTTACTTTTTGACGATTTTCTCTTTATTCCTCTCTTCTGGAGACAGGAATGTCTCAAGCTCCTGCTGAGGAGAAGCACTCCCATTTGATTCCTGTTATAAAGAATTAACTAACTTATTTACTGCAAAAACATTGGTAAAAAAATTAAGAATAGGAGAAAAAATGTTTGGTACACAATAAAATCATGTAAAAACTTGCCTAACGCGATTTGCTTTTTTATTTTTTGTACAATTATAATATTAAAGAAGTTAAAAGTTTAAATGAAACATATTCCAGCTTGTCTAAAAAATGGCGCCAATACGTCAAATGTCCTATAGGTTTTATGTTAAAGCTATACAACGAGTTTATTTTGAACATAAATACAGCCAAAAAAAAAGAATAGATAGAATTAATAATTGTGAAAATCAATTTCTTTAAAAAAAATACAACATCGTCTTTTATTATTTAATCAGCATGATAAAGTATTGATAATTAAGGATAATACTCACATTAACCATTTTGATTAATTTTGCCTGTCTCTCGAACTACCTGAATAGAAAATAATACGTGATTAATTGCATTTTTTCCGTATAAATTACAGGAAATTAATAAGTCGTATTAAATATTTTATACAAGTACAGATAATACATGAAGCTAGTCAGTTCATATTTATAAATTGAATTTTTATATGTTAAAAATGGAAATATATTTAAATATAATGGTAATAGAATATTAATGATTGGTTTACTTATTATATAATTTATAATTGAACGATGTAAGAATGGACTCGTATACCGGTTTGGAGACTTGTTTGACCCAATAACATTGAATTCAATTTATTTATGTAATACGTATTCATTTTCATATAAATCTAGAATTAAACAACTTAATCTAACATTACAAACAGATAGTATAAATGAAAATATCAACACTGGACACAAGGCTTTCCTATATCTTCCACGCTAACAGCATCCAGTGACTTTCATTCGACCGATCCTAAAATTTTTATTATAACCATGTAAGGAACGGTGGACAAAAATGAAACGATCTAAATCATGGATCTATTAAATTTAAAACATATGTCAATTTAAAATATGTAACTAAAAAAAAAGATCCAGTATTGGGTTCGGGTATAAGAGAGGAAGTTTGAGCTATTTTAGAAGCACACAACACTCTCAGTCAAATAAAAGTAGGTAAAATCAAGTGAACTGTTCGCTTGTTGCATCAAATGCATCGTATGTAACAGATACAACAATGAAATGGTAATGAGCATTAATAAACAAAAATGACCATGACGTTTCGAAATACGCAGTAGAATCCGGAACTTGATGACAGCAAATAAAAGCTGTTTGTATACCCAAGTGTTGTGACATTGAAAACATTTTACAATGTAATTTTATACTGAGTTTTTGTCACATTTATAAATGTGGTAGATAACACTTTTTAAATAAATAATGGGCTTAAGTTGTGCATTAATATAATTAATGCCACAGTTAAATAGAAAGAAATAAATTTATGATAAAATTTTACAATTACACCTTAGACTTTCAACTACCGATGTATTTTGTATCTGTTTTTCTAAGAGACAAAAAGGGACAGTAATATGTTATGTCAAGATGTTTTTACAGTGTAAACCCACGATAAGAAGAACGCAAAAATTAAATAGTTAAAATACACAGTCAAAGTCTATTTTCTATTTATTAATTACCTTCTATTTTCAGTAGAAATTGTCTAAAACGACGTTTAAATTAAGTGTTTTTATTAATATGCTTTGAATCATGTGCCCGGGATGTTGAACACATTATCTATAATCCATAATCACAACACGACGTTCTGGTTCAAGGTCATGATTGCAATAGCTTATCTATATTTTATCTTTACAATTCAATTTATAAGTTTTAAGTACTGTACTCACTTTTGAATTTGTTTTTGAGAGAGTAATTTCAATAAGTTGATATCAATTTCTATAGTAATATTATGTATGCTTTTTGTGAAACGACTTTCATAAAAGTCACTTTTCATTTACAGATGGATGTTATGTTAGTTGGCCATGGTTGTATATTTTACGAAATTTAAAAAGGTATAATTACAATAAGTATCAAAGATAATCACTCACTTATGAATTAAAAAATATTACAAAGTTATGCAATTTCAGACGATGACTGTTTATGTTTTTGATATTATTTTGTAACCTAAAAATATTAACTTTGAATATTGATATTTCTCCTTTAGAAAAAAAAGGTTTAAATGAAAATTACAATATTTCATCCCCATAATCATTACACGAAACGTGGCTTTGCTTTGATTCTAAAATAATTTACGGTTGAAAATGTTATGACTTGCCAATAATATTTATAGCTGTATTTTGATTAATAACACGTTCATCACCTTAACTAATTGTCCGGTCCATGCTTTCTTATCGGCATAATATTGAGTTACGCGGAGTCACGGTCTATACGTGATTTAAATACGTCGTTGTTTAATCTACCGTTAAAATACGTCGACGGCTACGTCAAATATTATACAGTTTCCATTTCGGATGCATATAAAGTATGTAATTTTTGTTGTCGATTTAATTTCATTTTGTCACATATTTCCTTAGAAAATATGAACTGAGACTGCACAATAAAGGTATGAAACTCGTCCAAGTGCCTTCGAGTTTAAAAGTAAATGTCACAAAGACTAAGCAAACAATTCTCTCAGCATATCACACAAGCTGACGATTAGATGTATCCGGTCGACCGCTCAATGACTCTTCACGTCTGTTTCTCCGTATGTAGCTAACAGTTAAATATCTGTTCCTTCCTGTCAGATAAAACATTTTTGCAATTTACGTCTGTTTTTTTTTTTAAATAAGAGAAGGGGGCAAACGAGTGCGGGACCACCGAGGTGTTCATTGATGCCCATGGTCATCAGCATGGATTTGTAGGTATAATATTACCAATTCTAATGCTTGGATGAATGGATTTTTGTTTGAAGGTATCTCGAGAACGGCTGTGTGCATCTCTGTGAAATTTGGCATAGATGTTGAACATAGTCTGGTAGCACATATAGACTACTAATTAAGTTATTGTAATACAGCGCGGGTGGAGTCGCAGGCGACAGCTAGTTTTGTTATATATAACACAGTTACATTATTATATTGTATGCAAAGCTTTGTGGGTATTGAGATACTAGAAAAATCACATTTAAGTTTATAAATATAAAAAAAAACATCGTTATTCGTTTATTTGTACTTATTATACAAATTATTGAAAGTATCACTTCAACGACAATCAGGCGGTAATTTGAATTTAGAATAAGGAAGGATTTCAACGGAAATTGAATTCAAAACTCGCCTAAAACAAAGAATGTTTCGTCAAAAGGTTTTTTTTTGTTGGCGTCACCGATAGTTTTGTTATTCGCTCGTCCGTATTAACATTGAATGTGAACTTGAAACTTGTTTAACTGGTATTATTATTTCTGTAACACTTCTCGGGGGCTCGGCTTGTAATAAAAACTTATACGTCGTTAAATATTAGATATATAGACGTAACTATGTCCTTCAAACTAGCTTGCAAACTTACCTGTTTATGTACATTGGCAATGTCCGATTCAGACGTCTTTATGTACAATGAGTACATAAGAATTGTAGAATTATTCATCTTATTCAATGACCCTAGCTTGTAAATACATAATTTATATTTTGGAATAATTTCAATGTCAGAGTTAATGTTGAATTATTCTACGAATGACGTAAAACGGGGAAGTAGCAACAAAATTTTGTTTTAGTTACCAAATTCTGTTGTATTGCAAATTTAGTTTAAATCGTGTTCTTGAAACATTTTATCTTTTGTATAATATTGTTACAATGTAATAACTATCAATAATAATATGCCTTGACTTATGTTTAACATGTACAAATAAACTATGAAACGTCTGTTGTTTATTCATTGGACACACGGCTAAGCACGATGGCGATTTTGCATCGATTCAATTGTACCGTAATGTTTTGTTATTCTAAGTGCGCACCCGATGCCTGATGGTGGAATGTTCTCTGTACTCTTCAACAGTATTCTCTAATACATTGTTTAAAAGTAGGTGCTTTAGGCAATCCTTGAAAACTGATGATGCGAAAAAAAGGCTCTTTTTTAAAAATATTTAATTCTTTAGGGATAAAGATAAATCTTAACTTTTTAACTTCTGTTTAAAGAAATGAGATCAATTTTGATAAAATATTTTCACGGGATAATTTAGTTTGTTAAGTTTAATTAGAAATATAATTGGAAACAATATGACCTGCTATTGAACTTTCATCAAAGTTTTCGTTTAAAAAAAAAACAAAGCGTCTCAAACTTTATTACGGCTGGCATATTCGCACAAAAAGCTGAGCGCAAACTACGAGCCTCCATAAAGAATGAATCTTATAATACATAAACACTTGAAAAATCTTAACCTTCACACTAGATATCGGTGACAGTATCCAATTAAAACAACATAGTGTAGAAAATAAATATTTTCGCTAAGTTTATTCTTTGTATCACTTCAATATAATTCAAGTGTTATGACATACAAGTGTTGTGTTGTCTTCGAGAATAATATACAGTGAAATATCTTTTGTTTGGTTGTTTAAAATAAACAGAGCTGTACTTTTGATTATCCATATTATCTTAATTTGTGTTGGTAGCGATAATAATGAAGTGTGTACATTTGTATTAACAAATAACCGATTGCATTGTGTAAATGATGAACAAGTTTCTGGAAAAACGATAACAACTATAAAGGTTAGCGAGGGTGTAATTCGAGGAATTTGAAATACCTTCGTGTTCAAAATTATCTTTAGTTTCTAGAAGTATCTGTTAAATTATATAATAACAAAAAGTGATATTGTTAGCGATTAACTTTCTTCATCTTTAAATCACTTCTTTTTGTTTTATTTATAAAAAATAATTTTGAATTTAAAATACTGACCAAAATCCAAAATGTAACACATTAACCTAAAATCTTCATTTTACATCTTTTTATAGAAGTTCGGAAATTTTTACCCAAAATATTTAAAATATAAGAAAAAGTTTTTTTTATTCAAATATTACATTGAAATAAAAAATAATTTACACATTTCTTTTGAAGCTTTTCTTACACAGAAGCTGAATGTCGATCACTGGACAGACATTCGATAGTAGCATTAAATTAGAACAATTGCACACAGTCCAAACATATCCGTATGTATTTTGGTTACAAGTATACTGCGGTTTGTGGTTATTAGAACGATATGTCAATGTGGGAAATTCGTGGAATGTGATATTTTAAATATATATTTATGCTAGGTAAAAGACTGGATATGTACATTGCTTTTGCCTTGTTATAAATCACATACATGTTACGGAAACTTAAGTTAAAGTCTAAACATAAGTTGAACTTTGTACAATACATTGTAAAACAAATGAATCTTTATATATTTCATAATGCCAAATTTATTACAAGGACAATTGGATTAAATTAGGAACTGGACGGAAAAGTATTATTCCTGTCCTTTCCTTTCCTTGGCCTTTCCCTTTTATGTTAAAAGCTGCGCATTTGTCAAGTTACCTAAAAAACCCGCCATCAATAGAATAACAATAAAATAGTTCTTTATTTGGTCGCGTAACCGTTAACAATGTTTTGGTTAATAATTTTTTTAATGATACTTTAGCTAATCGTAAAACCTGCGTCACTAGTAATCGTCATAGTCGCCAATAAAGTGTATAAAGGCGTTATCGAAGCGAGAAATCACTAATTATGTTTGCGTGCTTTATGGACAGTAACAGTGTTGGGTTCACTTCGCGACCGCGCTCTAAGTGTATGATCACGTGTATTCTTTGTCGTGCAAAACGAGACATCGTATTTATCGAAATAATAATTACATGATTTATTATATTATATGATGTCATTAAAATATTAAGCTGTAATTAGACGATTGGATTTATTAGAATTATCATAAGGCTTTATCATATTTTTGTCAAAAATGTAAAATTAATTAACAATAAAATGGACAAAAATTTCATATTAATATTGATATTATTTATAAAGTAACGCTATCTTAAAAACATGGGTTCTATGATAAAACCCAGCGATACATGTAAAAAAAAATGTTTAAATGTTGTTAGTTATTTTTAACGAGGAAAACAAACAGACTTTATTCTTATAACACGGTATACGTAATTGTGGAGTTCTGTTCTTTACCTCATTTTATTGTAGTATAGGGAAAGACATTTAATATAGACATAAATTTGACGACAACATTACGAACTATATGCGTTTTGCAAAAATGGTAACAAAGTATTCACGACTATGTAAAAACCCTAAAAGTAGAGCTTTAATAGTTTCTCAATTTGTTTAGCTCTTGCGCTCTTGTACTAACAAAATATTAAGTGTCATAGCAACTGTTTGATTTACTCTATTCGTTCCGAATTGAATTGTTTAACTATAAAATATACTTATGTATAAAACATACGAACAATATATCAACATTTCTATTAACAAATATTTATTCAGATCAAATCATCTTGAGGTTTCAAATGTCTAAAACATTATATCAGTGTCAAAATACAATGGCGACGCAACTTTATATAAATCTTAATAACTACATATTTAAATGTAATCTCAATGTCTCTGAATAATATTTATTTAGCGCGAGTTTCCACTTGTATATAAACGTATTATATTCTCGGTTTTTTTAAGTGTCATAACGACAGTTATTTACAATTTATCAGATCTCTAATATAAAAAAATATATAAGTCTATTAATTTCATTTGTTTTTCTTGTTATTAACTCATATCTCAAATAGGCTCTTTAAAATAGGTACCGTAGTTAAAGAGCAAAGGCAACACTGGCATAAAATTGTTGTGTGCAATAAAAAACGAAATAAGTATAAATTAAATAATTAATGTTGTTTATGATACTACTTCTCATGACGTAATTGATATAGAGCAATTATTTATTTACTATCGTAAATATGGCTTAAGTAAATAAATTACATCACTTCTATCTTATCACATATACAAATATCTTCGAATACTGGTACTGATTGCGATGTTCGCGAAATCGCAAAACATAATTATTAAATTTAATCTGTGCAATTATTTATGAAACTTGAACACATTCATTGCTGATTGTCACGTACGTCTACTAAAGTGGCAGCCCACCCACCAAGGGATGCCAGTACTACACGCAAGAATCGTTGGTGCCACGTACACGTTAACATACATGGTAGAGCCCGCTTTAACAACTTCGCACAAATCGGCCCGGCTCGCCCGGTGAAATACCACGACCACACAGAAGACAGGCGTGAAGTGGAAGCAATTCCGCGTTTCGTCTGATGAGTGTGCGTCCCGGAGGCCCAATTTAGTCCTCTTTCCCTTCCCATCCTTTTTCTTATAAGGAAAGGATGGGAAGTGGAAGTGGACTTTCCGGATAAGAGGATGCATGGAAAGGGAAAATATTTTCTTTCTGGGCATACTCTTCTCCGTCGATTAAAGGTAGGCAACGCATATGCAATTGCGTATGTCTATGGGCAACGGTCACTTCGCTGTTTTAGCGATTTCAGGTGGCCGCTCGCTCGTTTGCCACCTTATGATGTATAAAAAAAAACATTTCATTATGCTTAGATATTTCTTTACGATAATAACTGAGTTGTGCATTCTGATTGCTTAAAGCAACCTTGAAAATGCTTTTTAAATCCTATTACCGCACTAACTAAGAGGAAAGTTTCTTTCTATAAGTTTAATTCGACAACTATGTGTGTTCAATGAGTAGCACCATATGCAAGATTTTATGACAATTGATGAGTCAAGAAGTGACTTTCTTTGACTCTATTGTCATAGAGACTAATACTTAATCTTGAAAGTCATAGTTTATTAACTGTTGTAAACTAAGACAAAGGAGTACTTGAAAACTAAGATTCGATAATTACACTCGAGTAAATACCAATAAATTGCAATCTACAAGTACGTACCCAAACACTGAAGTAGCGGAGAATAGACCAGACAAAGAAATTATTCTAAAATACGATACAATCTCGGCGCGCAGCCAAATCTTACTACTATAGTATCAAAGACCCTTCCAAGCTTGATAGGTGATAATTCAGTGATAACTAGATTCTTCAAATATCCACATCTTGCCTCCCCTTGAACTGCCTCTTTGATTTATCGAAGGTTGACAGTTAGTTTAGCAGAATTTTCTCTGTCCTCAATTTTTTATTTAATTGTGACTTTTTTAAATACTTATAATAGTAGTACCATGGTGTAAAAACAAATTAAATGACGATAATTTTATATTTTTTAACAGATTTAATTAAGTAGAATCTTAAGACTGCAAGGATGCGTCAATTAAAGTTAGCAACTTTCTTCCTTGACATAATTATAGTTGTGTCAAATAATTTATATACAAAACACGTTCACCACGTCTAGTCTTCAATGTAAGTATAATAACAGACTAATTAGTCATTTATGTAACGAATAAGCCCGATGTATGAACCTAGACAGTATTCTAAATCAAACTAATTGTTTAGGCTACATGTCCTAATGGAATGGATTTAAGTATGCACATATTATTCGCAAAAAACCTTCTGTTGAATAAAAGTTTTATTTTACATCTAATAGGAACTTATTAAACTAAGGTAGCATTCTTTTGTAAAGATTTTTATGTGTACGCTACCTAATCATCGTAAACCATGTATATTTCTAAGACTATTAAAGAGCAATATTGTTGTTATACAAGTGTTACGCCAGTGGAGACACAATAAGACAAGTTATAGACGACAGCAATTAGTTCATGTTTATTTTGATGCAGAATTTCTGATGTGATATAATAGGTCAATGAACCGATAGATTGACATTAAATGCATTCTTTTAGGCTATCTTTGTATATGGCATTGAATTGGTTCCTTATAATCAATATTATGAGAACTCAATCAAAATATTAGCACGGATACGATAAAAATAGAGTAGGTATATTATAGCACGTAAATGTTTTATAATCGAAAGTATTGTTAACTTTTAACCTTTTACTAGATTAAGGCGTCGCGGAAGATTTTATTTCTACAACATATCAAATCATTGCATAAATACAAAGTTCAAAGATGTGTGTAATATTATACAATGCAATCATTAAATTATCCTAAGTGTACTTTTATCGATTTGGTAAAATATATTATGCGTTTACATTGTCGTAACACTTTTATAAAAATATTCACACTAATTCAGTGAAAACCCATCTTAGTATCGTTGATTGAATATTATTTCGTACAAGTCTGTGATGCGCAAGAGTTTAAAAATAGATTAAGAAATATATAATGAGATATAAATACTAATATATGAAAAGCATTGAGTAATAATTATTTACGAATTGCACAAGATGAATATTTTAAAAAAATGCTGCATTATTTTCATGTGATAAGCTATTTATAACTTTGAGAAGAATGATAAGATATATACTAAACATCGTTGATAAAAACATCAACCTAATAAATACGACATTTCTTATATGTACATATTTAGTAAATAGTTTTCGAATTTTAAGCGCTGCTTTAGCTAAAAATACTTTAAATACTATATGCTCTTCCTATATTATATAACTAGCTTACCGTCATAAATAAAACATATACATATATTTTGCACGCATCTGTATACATTTAAATAGATAACCTCTTAATCTACATAAGAATAATAGACACAATGCTTTTCTTAGGCATTACACAAACTGACAGCTTGGCCTCAATGAATATGAAGTCTGCGATGTATATAAACAGATATATATTATATATCCGATACTAGCTGTCACCCGTGAATCCGTCCGCGAGGTAACAAGAAAAACTTAGGTAGGCTATATGTTTAATACTTCCAAGCTATGTTTAATATTTTTTTAGAAACAACATTTTTCCTTCTAACAAACATACATCCATCTATCCAAACATTTTTATAATACCTATACTAATTAGAAAGATATGTTATTTGGATGTTACGTCTAGCATTCTAAAATATTGTGCAATAAGATAAAATTAGATACGTATTAAAATTAGTACATATATTATTGTGTCAAATGAATGACAAAACAGAGTATCTATTACGAATACTTACGATATTTCTTTTCGTAATGTCATCCACAAAATATGTCATAAAGTTAGATCAAATCAGTGTAAGAACAAAGGTTAACAATGGGCTGTGGGCAGTGTCAGTGAGCAGGTCATATCGTTCAAAGGACCAATAACCGCTGAAGAAAGGTCCCTAATAGCAGTTGATTGATTGATGACCTAAAGACCTTATAAATGAGGCATCGAGACGTTAAGATACAATTCAGACTGGATTTGAAACTAATTGTGAACCTTACTAGTTAAATTCTCTTAAAGCATCTATAGAGTTTTCAATTCATATTAATAAATTAAGTTTACCACCTAATAAGACGTGTCTGACGCGTTGCTGTCGATTTATATCCTAATCGGCTTTCTTAAACGCGTGGCATGAGAGTACTTTTTTGTGTGTAACGTGCAACGTACCTCCCTTATGTCTAATTGTCAAGCTCGAGTAGATCCCAAAATACACGGTTCGCGATCTTTTAATGTATCGTTATATTTTCAGTCCCAAATATAAAGCTTTCATCGTCTTGATATGAGTCATTTCCAGTAATACTTAATTACGCAACAATTTAACCATGAAATATTTAAGATAATAGTTTACTACTATTTAAATGAGTCAGTTTATTTGTTTACAGTTTCGTGTCGTCAAACTTACGAGTAAGTCCTGTCTAGTTTATCATCATCAGATGTTTTTAAAACGGATGGGTGATAAGAATATTGCTAAATAATATACATGTAGTAATAAATATTATAATTACGAGGAAAATGATAAGTCGAAGGTAAACAAGGCAACGCATCGGCAACTATTGAACTTGTTGAAGATGTTTATTGCCAGATACAGCCGCTAAACCCCCCTCTCCACCCCCAAATAGAGAACGAAGGACTACGATATTTACAATCCCTATACATCCATTACCTTTGGACTAAGAAAAATATTTTATAATTACCTCCCGGAATTAGTCTAGGTCATCCGCTAGCGGTGCTCTTGAAACTTATTAGGGCTTTGTTTTTTTTTTAATAATTGCTAGTTCAAAGTACTACTTTTAATGTAAGGTCGTCATTGTATTATGCTTGACCTACATTGAGTACCTTTAGTGTGATTAGTTATATTTTAATAAGTATTTTTCTCCCTTTCCCTCGGAAATAATCCCCCTGTCGAATGTTCGCCTTTGAGCTCTCTCCCTCTTCCAACCACCCTTTGTTCGTCAAATTAGTTAGAAACACTGCCTGTTGCTAACCGACTAATATTTTTTAACATAGATTTTTTTTAATGTTATTTTACAGTGAAAGTAATTATGATTGTCATCTGATGCCACAATACTGAGAAGACGCAATTCTTAACCTTGCTATAAAATTATTTAAGTAAATAAAATATTTTTTATCACTGTAGTGAGAAACTAAATTTTATTTTTAGAATTTCGAAGTAGATAAGCAAGTATTTAAAAAAAATACCACGAATAGAAGTACACGATGTGACACCTCATACTTGAAAATCGGTACATCGATGTAATAAGAGATAACAATGGAACAGACATACAAATAAAACAGGTACATAATTAAAAACGCGCGAAAAACGTTGTCCTATTCATTTTATCAAATATTAACATTCAACTACTGATTATAATTTATTTTTATAATAATAATACCAAAAAAATTATTAACACGAAATAAAATAAAAAAACCTACGTTATATTTCGTG
This sequence comes from Papilio xuthus, assembly GCF_000836235.2. Lineage (NCBI taxonomy): Eukaryota > Metazoa > Arthropoda > Insecta > Lepidoptera > Papilionidae > Papilio > Papilio xuthus. Next base: position 2,326,280 of record NW_013530472.1, read on the forward strand.
TATAGAAGTGGTGTTAAAAATTAGTAGGTCATTGGGTAGTGGGTACTGTTCTGTACTGTATGCAGTGACGTGTGATTAATTTAACGGATTACGGAAGTCATCGACCGCTAGTGTTATAGTTATTTATTGAACGTGTAATGAATTTGTACCGTACAAATAATCAGGATTTTATTAGTACTATATTAAAATAAAAACTAAGTATATCCTTATACATAGTACGTTTTTAACGTTGAATTGTAGTAATTTGTACGAAAATTAGGTCACAGTTTAAATAATAAAATTAGTAGGAAAGCAAAATTAATAAACTAATACTATATACGAATTTTTATTTTGTTAATGAGGATAGAATTATGGTTGAATTAATAATTAATGATAAGATAACGAACACGACCTAGATTTACAATGCGAGCTAGACCTAAATTCTACATTGACAGTAATTAATTTGCTCAAATGTGTAACAAAAATAAAAAAATAACAATAACACAAAAAATAAATTAATATATGCAAATGATAAACCAATGTCGACGTTCTTTTTGGTTCAGCGCAACATAACTACTTAAACACAAACACCGGTAGTTATTTATACTAACTTAAATAAAAGCTTATTATAAAAACTTACCAGATCAATATTTAGCAGCTGTTGTGACGGCGAATAGGTTATATTCACGTTTCGGCGCGCCACGTGTTGTTAAAAATATGCAACTGCGGACGACCACCCGGCGCGTACGTTAAAAACAGAATGAACGAACGACGATGGACGAAACAAGTTTACAGTATACTGTACGTACAGATACGCACAACGTGCATAGCAAGGAAACCGATTGTTGCGTCATAAAAAAGAGAAGGGGGTTTATTACGGTAACGTCGATATGAAACGTCGCGTCGGACGGTGTAAAAACGTCAAACGTTATAAACCAACTCATTTTGATTCACACCAAATCCGATCAGATTTCATACAACTAACGGTATCTTTAATTTTATTTATTAATTGAGTACGGTGCGCATCATTAAGCTTACCATTATTCGCAGTTTCAGTGTGTACAAGTGTTTATGATTTCATACGTATTTACGTATTTTATAACGATCTTTTTATATCATTCTTAGGACGAACATAAATTAAAATTTGTAGGTATTAAAAAGTCAGCGGTTACTTATTTATAACCGTTGCATATTTTATTATAAACATGCATAGTAATAACATAGTTTTTGGTTGTGTGAATCATATTTTAACGATCTTTCTTAGTTGGCACAAATTAAACTGGGTTAACGAAAATAGAAATATCTATACTTACCTACCCGGTGAATGACAAAACATGAAACTTGCAAAAACTTCGACGTATTTTTACAATTTGTAGATTTTGGAACGAGTTAATGTTAAATTGAGTTAATAATAATCGAAAAAAAAATTACAAGTTTTTCGTTTTTCCGGAGTATCGATCTGCGCAAATAATATCAACAGACATTTTACTGAAAAAATATTGCTTTAGATGGTCTAGGACTGTTTATCCTTGGCATTGAAACTTATCATTGTCAGTTTTATGTTAAGGCCAAGTTGTCTTCCACAAAGCTTAGGGTATACTGTGTAGTTAATTATTTTATACTTATGTTATTGTTATTAATGTATTATCTTTTGTAAAAATACAAACATAATCTTTTCTGTTCCTTAATTAGTGTTAGTACTTCTGTTAGTGGCTAGTGCACCGACAGTGAATTGATCCGTTATAGATGATTCACAAAAAATTATGACACCTTCCTTTTTTGTATTCTTATATACCAAATTAATAATAAGCGATCGCGTAACACTGGCCACATAAGGAACTCTAGGAGATCGGTGAACGAACGACCTACTTAACGTTGATAACTAAAGATTCACGAAAATGGACATGTCTGATATTTTGATACAGCATTGTTCACTATATCAAGTGTGCTATTTAATAATAAACAGACATTATCGTCATACTTAAATTATAAATAACTAGCTGTTATCCGCGACTTTGTCTAGGGGAGTAAGTAGCAAATGATACGTGGCTAATTTGGACTATAATTAATCTGTTATTTCAAATTTTATCCAGATCCGTTCAGCCATTCTCGAGTACCGTACAAACAACGATCCATCAAAAAATTCGCCATTATAATATTAGTAAGAAATGAGATATGATAACCAACTTAAATAAATTAACTCGGCCAAGGTCACGATGTTCAAATATTTTTGAGTCTCATTTCTAAATATAAAAATGAATACCAGTACACTAACAAGCTTCTGTAGGGATATCCTCGCGTAAGCTCAAATGTCTATTACATCAGACGACCTTCATTTGAGTACAATCGTGTAGAGAAAGCTAACGGTACAGTCGGTGCACAAACATATTGCATCATTTTGCTGACGCTCCCACTAATATTAGGCCAAAGTATTGAAAATATTGATACAGCAAAATAATTCAATAATTTATAACATACTTTTAGTCGTGATTAAGTCATTAGTCACTTTTCAATTCTCTTAGAGAGCACGCGACCCAAAAATATTATGTGTGATGATTTCTAAAATTAATTAACACTTACAATGCCGACGTGATATTTGCTAACGTGTCAATTTGTCCCATTCTGCGTTGTTGAGTTATGAATACCTTGCATTAATAAACGCCCCCTTATCGAGCGCATCGAATAATAATTTTATAAACATTTAAAGAAAGGAACAACCATAAAAAGGTTCGCTGTACTACTATTTTTGAATTGACAATGATCTTGTTCAACTGAGCTTCTGACACGCTTGTCATGTCACAAGCGCAAACATTGTCATACAGTTATTCTTGATCATGTCTCAATTTTTTTTGTAGGTGTTTGGGCAGTGGAAACGGATGTTGCTGTTAACATTTGTTTTGTTCGTCCCAAAAGCTAAAAAAAGAAGAAACTTCATTAATTAATCTCATCCAAAAAAAAACTTGCTTAACTTAGAATCTTTAATTTGATTTTAACTTAATGAATGCTATTTTTAAATTACTGTAAAGAAAAAAGTATTTTCCCTTTCTTTGTTTTTACAAAACGGTCCCAGACATTTGTTGCCTGAGGCGATAAACGCTCTTATTCTGCTATACAATTTAATGATACCTCGTAAAGTAATACTCTAAAATAGAACAAAGGATTGAACGGTAGCAACTAGCTACTATCGGATACCAAACCCTTTATTTAAAAAATAAAACTTGACAACTAATGGTACCACATTTATGATGACTCATCATACTAGATTAAATGTACAGTGACGTTTGCTGGTGGTGCCACTAAATTGAAAATCATTAGAACGTCTTATAACCAATATAATACCATTTTTAAAAGTGTTTGTACGATAAAAGCTATCAAAATGTTCTAGGAACAGTGTAATTAACACTATGCAAAATTTTGGGTTTGTATAAGGTCATTCATGTACAAGACAACGTAAATCTTCGAAACCCAGCGATTTTAGTCGCTAAGCTGCTTACGCAATACAATTTCATAGAGCTTTGTACAGACTCACGAGTCGGTGACATTTTGTTCTCTTGCCTTTCTCTCATTTTATTCACATTACTTTCGAATACTTATGTTACGGATTAAGTAGGATAATATTATGAATTAATTAATATCTGTATACCTGTGTACCCGATCAATCGCCGACGTCTAGGCGCCGGCGAGTGTATGTCACAACGATCGCTAGGCAGGGCGGTGCCGGGTGGATAAGGAGTGGGCGGACGCGCGTTAACCTTTAATATTGTTATATGAAAATAAAATAACAAATATAAAATCGCAGTACCTTCTTAAATATGATTTGAAATAAAATGGTTATTTATAGCTCTTTTGAAAGATATATTTTTGTATATTATTACAATTACTAAGGCTTTGAACATGAAGAGGAACAAAAACCAAGCTTTAAACAACTACTATTTTGGTTAAATAATCTTAAGTTAATTTTATAAGTAACTTATATCTGACATTGCGTCCAAAGAATTTAATTTAAGCTTCCAGTTGGTTTAGGATACTAAAAACGAATTTCCATTCTTTAATCTTTAAGTCTTTAAAAATTCTTGCACATTCTTTCACTGAGTGACGCATAAGTAACAACTTAACCCTGTGAATGAAGAGTCTAAGTCGTACAGCACCAGCGGACCCGACTGTACATCTTGTACATGGGGTAGCAATCAGAATTAACCGTTCACGAAATAAAAGCATTTCTGGAAATAGCAGTCAGATAAATTAATCAACTTTCAACGATATAGTAATTAATATTTGGTATCAACCATACTAGATTACAAAAAGTATACATCAAATATTTAAAAAGCACAAAGCAAACATCACCCTGTAAATTACCATTTGATTATTTTGTAAGCTATTCGTAGCAATTACTACAATATATAATACTTACATAGTATCTTTGCAATTATATTTATTTCTTTAGCGCACGAGTATTGTAGTTGAATGATATCGCGGACACGGAGCAATGTGATATGATCCGATGATCTTTAAAGATGATAACACGTCTTTATGTTACACGCATCATATATAACTTACAGTTCAAAAGTCACCGCCATGTGACACTAATATTATATACGAATGTTCTACTTCATAACAATCATAAACAGATCACGGATAAGCCAATTTACATGTCCTATCGATTGAATACATTTAGTTTCACCTTCCGTCTTTGTTCTGAATCTTTTGTGCAGAATACACGTGTCTGTTTTTCCACATAAATATTTAGCGAACGTATGCCGTTGATCGAGCTGAATAGATTACATGCTAACTTTTGCTATTGGCTTTAAAAATAGTCTAGAATTGTATAAATTTATTGAATTCTAAAAAACAATGTGAAATCTTTTTGACTGGTAACAATTAGGTAGGTTCAAGTATATAGGGTGTTTGTTACCGATCAAAGGTAACTTTGATACAAAGATATACCTTTTGCCTTTTACCTCGTACTTGTAATCTTCGGCAGACATCCCCAAACATCTTAACAATTCAGAGTCTCTTTCATTATTTCTTAATGAGGGCTATAAGCATGAGAAAAAAAACGTGGAAGTCAAAATGGGTGAAATATCGCGACCTTAAATCAAAGGGAGAAATGATAAGTCTTATATATAAAATTCTCGTGTCACAATTTTCGTTCCCATACTCCTCCGAAACAGCTTGACCGATTCTCATGAAATTTTGTGAGCATATTGAGTAGGTCTTAGAATCGGCCAACATCTATTTTTAATCCCACGCGGACGGAGTCGCTGGCGACAGCTAGTTCTTAATAAAATTGTCACGTGACACAGCGGTTGTTGCCGTGGAACCATGCTTTTCAATAACGCTTATACGACTGATTATATATGAAATATGGATACCAAGAATGTGGATTAAAGTGTTTTTGTCTCCTTTCGGTCTACCAATACCGTAAAATAGGTCATACTAGCTAACGCTCGCGGATCCGCCCGCGCGGTGTTAAAAAAACTTAATCAGTAGCCTATATGTTCCTTCATCCTATGTTCTATATGTATGCCAAATTTCATCGAGATCCGTTCAGCCGTTCTGGAGATACCTTCAAACAAACATCAATCCATTCATCTAAACCAGTGGTTCCCAAAGTTATTTTGTCTACTGCCCACTTTGAGAATAAATATTTCTTTAGCGCCCCCATATTTTCACATATTTAAAAACCACTATAACTTCAAATTAAATTAATTAATTATTGTGGCCTATATTTGTATATTAACGGAGAATTCTAAACGAAACTTTTACTATAACCCGCAACTTGCAGCGCCCACAAGGGGGCGTTATCGCCCACTTTGGGAAAGACTGCATTCGCATATATAATATTAGTAAAATTGGTACATACTGTCAACTAATATACATTGGCTTCTTAATCACGATCTTGCCGCTACTCAGCGAATGTTTTATTATCAGTCAATTGATCATCTTGTACTCAATTTTCATGTTAGTAATGTATTTGAAGTATGCGCCGGTCAATATTCAAATCACAAACTAATTTAAAGTGTATCCGTACTTCTCATACTGTAACATTAAATAAAAAAACAAGTGGAGTGAATAAACTTTTTAATAAATGAATAAGGTAATACAATTTTTTTTTATATATGAAATATAAAAATCGTGCGAGACAAATGTATCGATTTCGATCTGGCTTTCAATTATATTATACAATCGTATCTATGAAGTACATACACCGGCTAAATATTTAGCAAATAATTTGTTGAATAACTCTAGTAAAATATATAACCTTAAATTTAAAGAGAACAAAAGCAAATTTTATCCGATAATAACATTTTCAAGGAAAAATGTAAACTGGCACATTTTAATTTCATTTAAATATTTCGATAAAGAAATTGTTTAAATAGAAACACGATGTATATATTTATTTTTTGCAACATCTCGAACGCCGTCTTTTCTTCCTGGGTGCGGGCACTCTGCAAGTCCTGCATGGTACGCAGTACGGTATATCATCGTCTTCGCATTGTATCTGCTTACAGGCGTGTGTAGCCGGTTTTATTTTCGCGGGCGCTCTAGGAGTTATCAATTCGACCTGATACACAAATAATAAATATCACTCAACCCATATAGATTTTCATCACAATGGCATTTAATTACCCTTTTGTAACCTTAGTTCGACTTTTATTGTCTTATTATATAGACAATTTAAATGTTTAGAATATTAAAGAGCAGACAAAGCGATAATTTCTCCATTTTAAGATTCATGCGAAGCCATATTTAAATTGTTATTATGTTGGATTCCTTTGAAATATTTTCATTTAATTTATATTTTATGGCTCCGGTATCAATAGTAAATAAAATGATTTGAATTAATACAAGTTTCTGAACTTACTCTTAAAGAATAATATAAAATACAACATGAGAAGTCAAAAAGTCTGAAGGGTAAAAAAGTATGGTTGACTTGTCTACAACTGGGAATTGGCAGCTCAAATTAAAGCAGAACCCTCTCCCAGAATCTGTGCGTTGTAACCTTGACGTCGCATTGAGAAAGGTTTTATTTTGTAAATTGTTATTAATTTCATTACATTTTTAACAATTCCAACCTAGCTTTAAACTTGTGCTTGTTGGATTCGAACCTACAACCAAGTGATCGCATATCCGAATCATTTACCACTAGGCTATTCGCGCTTATTGCCATATTTATCGGCTATGCTTAAACGTGTATCGCGGTTTCAATCGTGACGTTTATATGCTTTGTTTGATCCATATCACTGCTACTACTTGATAGAATGGTAATTAAAAGTTTGGTAATAATTGCTTATATTTCATACCTTAATAGTTAATTTATGATTATTATTGTTGGGACGGACCGCGAAACAGTTGCGTTGTGTAGCCATACCACCACACCAAGCAAAAAATTAATCAGAGCAGACGAAACGTCTATAATTACTTTTATAATATTCAAGACGAATTACGAAAAATAAAATGAAAACAAAAGGAATGGCGTCCCAGAGTCCAATATTTAGGGGCGTAGACGAAACATAGTGGTTATTAGTAACATAAAAATTCTATACCTCTATATTTCCAGTTCGGTTGGGTTCATCAGTTTGTTTTCCGATCTGCAGGATGAAAACATCTTTGTCTGGATGGAGCACCTTCTGCGCTTGCACACCTTTGGGAGCATCTTTAGGTGTCACGTTACATACGTTGCAAAGAGTGTCGTGTTTTTCCGCGGTACTGTATACTACCTCAGAATTCATTGCAGTGCGATGAGTGAGCGACTCACAGATATCATCAGGGATCTGTAAAGATATATATATTAACTAAGTATTTTAATGTTGAAGAAATTGTCAAAAATGATTTGATAACAGTTTTTTACTTGAAATAATAAACCAGCCTTTTTTGGATTTATGAGTATAGCTACTAGCTGCAACCCCGTCTGCGCGGATTTAAAAAATAATAACAAACATGTAATCATCTATTATATATAAACTCTAGAATTGAAAATTTAAAAAAAATATCACATAGTATAATAAGATATATTAGAATAGCTGACGCCCGTCCGAGCGGAATTTTAAAAACAAAAAACTTAATTAGTAGCCTACATGTTCTTCCACGCCATGTTCTACATTTATGCCAAATTTCAGCGAGATCCATGCTGCCGTTCTAGAGATACACTTTAAACAAATATCTATCCATCCATCTATATATATACATACACCCAAAATTTCTCATTTATAACATTAGTTAGATATCGATTATCGTGTAAACTCAAATGCTATGTATAGAAATAAAGCTTTTCTTTATATAATTGTGACAAAACATCGTGTTTAGATAAACATGTGTAATGTGAGACGGCCGTAAGTGCTGTTAAGGTAAGGCTTTCAATCAACAGTCTATTCTTTATATTTATACAAAGCTCTCGTATATACTCTGTTAGATTTTCTATTAAGGTAATTATTTTGTTTTGCTTTTGTAAAATCTTATTTTAGATTTATCTTTCAATAACAATGAAAAGGGTTCTTCTGCCTACTCACAAATTAAATATATTACTTAAATGAAATATATTTCATTAAACCTTGCTCCAATGTATTTAAAACATCTCTCAGATCAGACATTTATAGAATGTATATCTGTTCAAAAATAAAATGCCTTTTATTTTATTAAAAATTCCGAAACATTCGTTAGTGTTAGCAAGATAAAAACTAATTGACATTATGTTGAATCATTTTATTCAGAACTAAGTAATGTGACAGTGGGTTACCACTGCCGAAATATCCGTATAAAGACATATATTTTGGTACATATACAAAAATGTATTAAGTATACATTAGATTTTATATGTAATCCTGAGTTCTCGTAATTAAGATATACGACAAAAGCACTCGAAAACGTAGCTTATATGCGTAGATGCGGTACGAGTTATAGCTCTACAAGTGCCTCTACGCTTCTACGACGCCCCTTTTTTACCATGTTGGGGCTGTAGCGGTGCTAAGACATCGTAAATCTAGCTTTGTAATCTGTGCCTGCCACTCTGGGTAATGGGGGTTAGTTGTATTATTTTTGTTGTTTTAATATTAATAATAACAATAATACCTGAATATTAAAAAGATTGGCTGCTCGACCATCGCCCACTGACTGTCCTGGTAATCCACACGTCTCGGAGCAGACCGAACGGTCATCATCACATGTGCAGTGCTGCTGCAGCTTTAACTGGGATGATGTAAGTTTAGGGGGTTTCGTTGTACTTTTAGGCACTCTTATTTTTACCTGAAATATAAATTAAATCGAGCTAAAATTTCAAACCGCAAATTTGTATAACAACTTTTACAATTTTTAAATGTGTTTAACGGTGGAGAACGATTTTTGGATAATATTAAGCAACAGTAAGTTAATGGTTAAGTACACGGATTACCGATCACGCGGTCTGCCCGTAGGTTGAAGGGCGGGATTCGAACCCACGTTTCACCGACCTGCTAGTGTAGTACAAATTTTATCGTGAATCTCATCAGAGAACGTTAATTAGATTTTTTAGTATTTGTTATTTAATTTTATTAAAGTAATTGCAATTAAAGTCGATGCAAAATTATTGAGCTCGTTTGAAGTAATTGTCTATTTCCAATTGCGGCTTAACAAGTAGACAGCCTTGGCAATGGAAAAAGAATTTGCGACTACAAGCTATCCAATAGACTGTCTATTGATATAAACTGTACAAAGAAAAATAAATTCATGTCAAATAAAAACACACGTTTGTATAAAAATGTAAATAGTACTAATACGTATATATAATCAACTATGTATTTATTTTTAAATTTTTAATGATCACATTTCACATAAAAAGTTTTTAATTTTCATGTGCGTCATCAACTTAATCAAATTTCAAACGGGAAAAATCGATTGCCTGGGATGGTCGACTGACAGATACGTTTTATTTTCATAGATTGTATTTCAAAAGCCCATATCATTAGAAGGAATAACGAAACCTCGAAAAGTATAAATAATCAGGATGATTGGAAGCTCAAATAATTGTGTCACGTGTTCGAGTACACGTGACCGTTTGATGAAATAAGTAGGGGCATAAAAAAATAAAGCATCGATAGCATGTTGCTTAAAGGTGCGGACAAGAAACTGGAGATGTGGGATGTGGATTAGAATTTTCTCGTGAAAAAATATTAAGCTGAAACTAATTTCGTACACTAATTAATTAATTATTGTACACAAAAAAGGCTTTTTTAAAGTATAAATTTTTTTTATAATAACTATTATCTATAAATAAAGGTATTATAGAATAGAATATAAATTTGGAAAAATATCATGAAAAAAGTGTACAGACAAACATTAAGGTTATTCAGGTTGTTATATACACGTCATGTCTCATTATATCCCCCCTCCCCTTGTCATACTTGGTGACTTTTCCAAACCCTTCCTCTCTCTCCTGCCTCACGTGTTCAACGGTCGATTCGGATTCGAATACGCGACTTTAAGCAGGGCACACCTTAAAATTAAATTATCGAAAGTTTATTTTCAATTCATTAATTTTAACATATAATTAGATGTGAAAATGAAAAAAGTTATGGACCGTGAGGGAATGGTCTGTATCCACCCACTAATAAATCTATAATATTCTATAAATCTCAGATTGCTCGAACAAATGTAATTTTCCATGTTAAAATCGAGTGGGCGCAAGTAAAGAAATAGGGTAAGAAATTGCGACAACATTTCTATTGTTAGAAAGGGTGAACCTGCGTACTGGTGCGCTCGTATTTTATGCTCGCCTCCCTTGGCGGACGCAGTGTAACGTCTTAATTATGTGGTAACGGTCTTGTGCTACAAGTGTCTAGGGGTGTTAGTCGACTGGTGCTCATCTTGCTTCGTGGCTGCTGGCGGCGCCTAGGCGCTGAAGATTGTTTTGAATTGTTGTACAATGTAAGTATTCTATTTTATAAAAATATTTTTACTAACTTTTGGACTGTTTTATTTGTAAAATATAATTAGTGAACTTTTGTTGCAATTTTGCATTGTAACTTTAAAATGCAACATTTATTATACAGCGCCTATCAAAATAATTTAGCAATTCATCGTGTTTAAATATTATGCGTTCGGTTTTAACTTTTTGGATTCCAAAGTGTGAAGTTTATGAATTATTTCTGCTAGAAAACTTATAAAATAGTCCAAATAAGTTAGTGAAAAATGATTTGTGATTTTTAACCTTACCAAATTTTAGTTAGGAAATAAATAACGAGACGTACGATTTGTCTTTCGTTCTTTGATTTTAAGTTATTTTGGTACTACAACATTTATCCTCGGCGGTGCTGTTTTTTCACTAGTTTGATGTCCAACTTAATACTGGATAACTCAAATAAAATTATTTTAATTCGTTACTTTTTATGGATTTAAATAAAATAATATATGCTAATCCAATATAATATAACTACTTATCTAAATCGTATTTCCGGAATATAGTTTAGATTTTAATTAGTAAAACATTATTAGGCTTTCAATCCTATAATGAAGTACAAAGATGGTTAAAAATTTAGACTCGTTCTCTTGGCTATGCCATTCCCTAGCTATTTTTTTCATATTATTAATTTGTCTTGAAAATCTTTTTTTTTATTTTTGTTGAAGATTTATTTATTTATTAATAAGCCTTTAGTTTACCTTAATTTTAGTGCTTTACTTTGGGTTCAAATTAGTAAGTAACGGTCGACCGCGAATTCGTCAGAGCAGAGTTAAAAAAAAGTAGCCTATAATATGCTCGCGTGCATCTGCTGCCTTCCCGTCCAAGTCCCGGCATAATCTGTCCAGCTATTCTGGAGATTACACAGAGACATACAGACAAAAAAAATGGTTTTTCTATCAATTACATACATACTCTCAATTTTTATCAATATGTATAGAGTGTAGATTAGTTCCGTACTTTACATTAATACATTTAGATCGGAATTGTCCGGGTAGATATAATATATGGATATTATTTAACATAAAAAAGAAGCATCACGATTGTGAGAAGGTAAATTCATGATTTATTACTTGAGAGATTACATCCCAACTCTTAGTTTAAAAAAAAGTAATGTATGCTGTTTTTAATTGTACTGTGAAGTATAGGTTATGAAATAAATTTTAAAACGTACTTCATTTCCATTGAATATAGCACCAATTTCTTCGTAGGGTTTTCGAATTTTTTTAGCTTCTTTAGGTTTTTCCATTCCGAACACAATTCTTTAAATAAATATTAGTACTATAATTGTACATGTAATTTTAATAAAACGATACACGACACTATAATTTTACAATGAAATATTTTTGATTATTTTGACATTAACTTTACAGAATAAATATCAAAATATTTTATTCTTCCAGGTTAAGTGACAAACATCTTCATGACAACTTGTTGATTTGATATGTTTTATCAAAACGACAAAAAAGCTTTTCATATCCGTTCTCGTAATTAAAAATGGCCACGGGTTTTCTATTTTTATACATAATCAGATGAAATACAATATTATAACTAAGTATGTACTTTTATGATTACCACCGCGGAAACAGCTGAACAAAAAAAATTGGCTTCGCATTCGCTTTGAAAAAAATATTAAATGTTAAATGTATCGGGAATTGGTTATAGAAACCCACGCTTTAATTAGGTTTTCTCTGCCCAAAGCCGCAATAAGTTTTTTCTTTAAAACCTATGGAGGTACTCGTATATATGTTTGTGATGTTGACATTGAAAATTAATCAAACAACGTAATGCCGGCTTATTTGTTTCAATTGGGATAAAAAAATGGCTACGCGAAACAAACCTTAAAGGTCGACTGTCTGAATCGATTTTATTAATACTTAATGTGCAATTTCGCAGTGCAGAAATACAATTGTAAAATAAAACTCGTAGGAGGATAAGATTTATGTTTAAATAGTTATAAAGTTTACTGTAGGGGTAAATTAGGTGTTTTTAAAACATAAAACTATTTTAATACTTAGTAGAATTTGTCTAGTAGCTATCATGGCTCAGTGTTTCCGTACAAGTATTACTTGAGGGCCTTAAAGTGAAGAGTGAACAGGCACTAATATAGATATTAAATTAGCGCGTTCCGACTTCCTGCTCCTCTCAGAGTCCAACACAACGGATGTAAAGTTTATTATCGTTAGTTTATTATATAAAGTATCAATTTTCTTTTTCTACCCGATGGTGCAATGGTTAAAATCAATTGACGTTACATTCGCCACGACGCGACGAGATGTCCTTGTCGACCAATTTCACCAACTGCAATCAGTCACAATGTAGGGTATAAAGTGGTCTCAACATCCGATTTACAATCAGTACAGAATCATAATCGTAACATCAATCATCAAGTTTTACAAGTCGACCACGATGAGAATACTGGTCGTGCTCGCCCTACAGGGGTGCTTGCTAACTGTCTGTACTGGACATGAGTCTGATCAGCAAGAAGGTGACCTAGCCGTCGCAGCAACTGGCCATAAGCATGGCCATCATCATGAGGAAGGCGGTGGAAAGGAACACCACGGCCACCATCATCATGAACATGGCCATAAGGAAACAAAGGGGCACAAAGGACATCACCATCACCATAAAGGTGAACATGGCGATCATCACAAGCATCATCATGCGGGACATCATCACGAGCATGGCGGTGGGCATAAGAAACACTGGGATGAAGATGAACATCATGGTCACCATCATGAGCACGGACATCATCATAAGGGAGGAAAACATCATCACAAGAAACATCACGACAAAGGCGAAGAAACCGAAGGATATCACAAGAAGTATCATAAAGACGAATTCCACAAGGACCATCACTTCTACGACGACCATCACAAGGGAGGCAAGCATCACAAGCACGGACATCATCACGGACACCACGGCGAACATGGCGGACATCACAAGAAAGGTGGCCATCATCACTCCGGCCATCACGAGCACCACCACGGCAAAGGCGGACATCACGACAAGCACCATCATGATGAAGATCATAAAGGCCACAAGGGTCACTCAGGGCATGAGGAACATCATCATCATCATGACGACCACGGCAAGAAGGGTGGACACGAGGGCCACAAGCATTGGGGATTCCATCACGGAAAGCACTGATTTAGTTAACTGTAAGATAATTATTATTGCATTTTTGTTATACTTTAAACAGTTGCGCTTTGGTTTATAAAATTTTGATATATACATTGAAAAAGTTGTTTTCATCAATACCTTTATTTTACAAGTTGCCGCCGTTACTTGTAACGGAAATAAATCATCAAGTTAAACATATTTTTCTTCGAAGCAAGTGAAAAAATAATGTACTTAAGTACTTAGACTGCTAAATATTTAGCCGAGTCAAGTAATACACAATTTAAACGAGACCGTTTAAAGTGTCGTCATATCTTTCTGATACAGAAACATTATTGAAAAAACAGCAACATCATTGCTTCAGATATTTGCAATCGAACAAATCTATTGTTATCTAACTTTCCAAGATGTTAAACATTCATGATCGAATTTACTTATATTTTATTCAAACTCTTGCGAAATTGTTTAGTTAGTTGTATAGGTAAAAAATTGCTTGTTGCGAAAGCCATATCATTTGATTAAAAAAATGTTATTGTACTTTTTGACCATTGCTTTTACAATAATGCTGGAATATAAAAAAATATTTACTGAAATTATTCTTCTATATTATTGTTTATATCTTATAATTATTTCCAGCTAGACCGATGTTTTTATTTTCGTTATTTTTTTGCAAATCACTAAGAAGTTCATAATCACACCTTACCTAATTACGTTTTATTTTATTTTGGTACTTTTTCTAACTCTGTTTGCGAAATTAAAGCTGAGCGTTTGAAGTAGTTTAATATTCAATCTTTTTTAAGCGGTTAAGGCTAAGCGCATACTTAATCTATCTCAAGTCAACTGAAATTATAGATCTTTCTGGAAATGTAACTATCCGCGTCTGCATTGTAATTATAGTAACCAGGCACTCAATTCCAACATATCAGATTCTATTGACTTTTTTTAGTCTTTTTTAACCTTAATAAAAATCTTGTGTTCAAAATACGAAACTCCGAAACTACTAAACCAATGTCGATAATATTTTGTAACTGTAATTTTTTAAACGCTGGTATCGCTAGTACGAGGAAAGACTGATTCTCTTGCCGTAAGTTTCCCATTGGGTCGATCCATTGGTAGACCGCTCGGCCCAAAGGGACCCTGTGTTTTCACTCCAGAACACCTGTAGATAACATACTGTCGTCTCCATATTTATTTACACATTTAGTATAACAAATTGTTTAGGCAATAGAAAACTATAGTTAGTGTTCATAGATGTAGCGAGTCGCTAAAAAACTGCAGTCTCATGTAAATGTGTATCGCTTTACCTGAAGTGCGCACATCCTGTTGCATAACAAATCTCTTTTTTATTGGTCACGTTGTTCTCCATAAATAAACCATGACCTACGCCAATGCTTGCTTTAAATTTTCAGCTCTAGTGATGTACCACTTCGTCCAAACAACATATACTGCACCTATTTACAAAATATTAGAGCTATCTAAAGATGATATAATTAGGACTGTTTGGTAGTTTAAGCTCTGATTTAAATTACAAGTTAAAATATATAATTATATTAATGATATTTTAGTAATTATTGGAAGGAATGAACGTATTTTACACAGAGTTAATGTGGGGAAGAAATGCTTAAAGCAATCATTAAAAATAAAATATTCTTTGATTGGATTATGGTTGAATTTTCCACTAATGTGCGAACACTAAGTATGTAATTATATTAAATAGGCATTTTTCAATTAAGAAATCAACGTGTATACAAAACTTTAAAAGTTTTACAATAATCTGATAAATGTATTAGAACTTAGAGAACAATTTGAATTTTATTTCAATAAATCGAATGAGATTGTATTCCCATCCCTTTGTTTTTCCCGTCGGGACCGGGCACGTTATTGAACATTTATTTTCTTATTGCGACGTGTCATTGTCAGGTCAAGGTGCCCTTGCCTATGCACGTCGCATTATAACTCAGGTGACTGCTTTCAAGATACAAATTTATTCAGGAATAACAAGTGAGAAAAAATTATAACATTTCAGGTAAACAAGTTGCTTTTTGTATCTAGACAACGTCGCGATTCTTTTTAGTTTAGTACACAATTTCTTTGTTTCAAATTGTTTCTTAATTTTATATCGAAGTAAATATAAGTTTTTTTTTAAATCATCATCAAAGCAATTATCTTTTATATCGAGAATATTCTCGTGTCCGCTTCGCTGTGCATATGTCTACGCATAATTAATTCGACAAGAGCTTTCTTCTAACATGCGCAAAAGATTCATAATATATGCAGATGACTACATGCAAGTTATTAATACAAAGTTTATTCAGTCGTGTAATGTCGCAGGGGCTATGCGTCATACGTGACAAAAGTAATTGTATCAGAAAAGATGTTCACAGTATCGTAGATTACTGAAAGTACTTACTTTACTAATAGTCATTGTCCATTATAAAGAAATTAAGTGCTGTAAAGTATGGTTTACAACAGTAATTGGGTGGCCCCACTCTTACAACTATAACTACAAATAAAATATTTTGTAAGATTATTTAACATTTTTTAATATATTTTAAGTTGATTTTTTTTCGGAAATTTTTTGTCTCTAGTTATAGGTCATACGTATTTCATAGCCATATGCTGCATCTATGATTAAAGGAACATGCATTGAAATTATGATATTTGTGATTTTTTGATATTTTATTTAGTTTTCTATATTGTTTGTGTGATATATGAAACAAATTTTTACTTAATTCTCTAAACCCAATAGGTATATGATAAGCGTTAATGGTTTAAAATGTAGTTTCCTAATAGTTTATTTCTTTCTCTTGTTTGTTTTCATACAACCACATGGTTCGCACTCAGGGTCGCACTGAGTTTCCCGCGTTTCAATTCGGCAGGGCGCTTTTTTTTGACTTCCTTTAGGGGTCACCAATTCAAGTTCCAATTTACAACGCCGGTCACCGTTTGCTCCAACTTTAGCTACCTAGAAATATATACGTATATTTTTTAGATTTACATAATTGTTTTCCATTTTATTTTAGTATCTGCGCATTGTTAAGACGATTTAGTACGCCCTTGTAGTAAAAAACTATTAAAGTCGGGAATACGAAACGGTCTCTGTTTCTTAGCAATTATAAGAATTAGGTGCCTAAAGCACCTTAGAAGTACAAACAATACGTAAATGTGAAATGTTAGGTATATCAAAATATTTTAAAAGACCTTCAAAACAAAAACATCCTTTCTGGGATGTAGTACAGCTTGTGCCTGCCCTGGCGGAGGAACATTCACTGGCACCAAGTCACATAACCAAGGGCAAGGCTTTTTTTCAAACTTGATCTTTCCCTTCATTTGAGTTCCCTTCGCATCCTTCAGCTCGGGTTTGGCTGCCATTAATGCTTATATTTACAGTACTGACGATTTAGAAAATTTATTGTCAAACACATTTGTCAAATCATGAAGCAAAGGGAACCATGGAACCAATGCATGACACTTTATACTCTTTATAAGTTTACAAAGATTAAGAACAGAAGATATAAAACTTAAAATTTGTCTATTGTTATGGTTTCATAGAATATTTTCTGTTCATAATAACTTACTGATAGCCATATGGAAGCCATATTGTTTTTTTTTATTATCTGTTGTCGTTATCTCACTGTATGTGTGGTCAGCGCAATAATTCCCTGCCCCAAATCGATCTCTCTCATTCTTCCTTGTCCTTTCATACATCAATTTCCAATTACTCTTCACTTCTTTATCAATTGATATTTAATATGAATTTTATCCCTAGACCAAAGTACAGCTACAATAGATTTTTTGGTTTTTTAGGTTATTATTTACCTACTAAACCAAAATTTATACAAAGTTATTGTAATAAACACTCAAATCTATCTCGCACATTAAAACAAAAATAGAGCTATCATTGTTTTTATTGACTTTAAAGTTAATGAGATTTTTTAAATTTCAGTTTCTGTTATTATTATTAACAAAATTCAAATTATATTCAGTTAGGTGATCTGTATTTAATGATTATTCTTCGCATTTAATAGAACAGTCGCTTCTGCAGGTCATCAAAGGTTTGCATGGTGTTAATGAGCAAATTCTACGCGGGTAGCAGGCTACTACATTACAGCATCTAACGCAAGGCATCAATATACTTTGGCAGCGCAGTACTGGGCAGACTTTGGTCTTGTTAAGACATGGTGAAATACGTTTAGGGTGTGCTTTAATTCGGGGGTGACTTCGGGCACGCTTTGGACGCTTACGACCTACGGGACACGGTCGTAAACAGGGGGAACTGCATGGAGACCTGCAAGGATTTTTGCATAGAGGCGAAGGTGGACATGGGCTTACACATGGAGATGGATCTGGTGAGCAGGTTATTACTGGTAGACAAGTCGGAATGGAGCGACACGACTTTCCGCAACACGATGTCCTACAACATCTCTTGCAAGGTAATCCTGGGCATATCGGAACAGGTGTTGGACTGCAAGGACGTTTGTAAATTTTATTGGTACGTTTCGGTCTACACGATGATGGTTTACAAGATACAATTTTATATTTTGACTGTCGGCACGATGATGGTTTGTGCTGTGATCCGAGACAAGATGGTGTCCGGCACGGTGGAGGTGTCCATTCTAACATCAATTCATTTCTCGCCAGCGGTGCGCCAGTCATTTTACGAATCACCAATTCGAATACCCCGCGGCGTGGATTGTTTACTGTAGATACTTTTACTGGACCTTGTTCTTCTTGTGTTGTAGCAGCAATACAACTAGGACCTTGACACGGATCTTTCCCATGTACAGGGCATGGCTGCGTTGGTGCTATTTTGATGTGAGATACAGTAGCCATCATTTCACCCTTTACAGTACCGAGTGCTGGACACGGTTTTAGGCAATTCGATTTAATTGTAACTGATTTCGGACCTGTGGCTGAATTATTTTCTTTAACTTTATTTGTTTGCATCGATACGCAGCTTTTAGAAGCACAGGCTTGTGTCGAAACAGCTGTCGGCGTGCACTTATGTTGACCTTTTTTCACTGAATCTTGACTTCCCATCCCCTTATTTAATTTAACTCCATCTTTTTTCTTACCAAAGAAATATATGCTTTGGTTTCGGAAATGACTTGGAACAGCATTTTTGTCGTTAAGGTATAATAAATTCGTACTGGAACGTTTATCGCTGTTATTTGAGCAGTTAATTGTAGGAATTATTTTGCTGCTGTTGAATTGTAGGCACTTATTAATGGAACCTGTAGCTTGCGTCCCAGTAGTTTGTTGACGAGAGTAATCTTCAAACAAAGTCATATAGACCGTCGTTTCTTTTTTTCCGAATAAAACATTCTCTTTCTCATTGAGCATGTTAGAATTTTTAGCAGTCAAGTGTATGGTTTGGTTTTGTGAGTTCCAGAAATAGTCAACGGTTTTAGCAAAAGAAACACTTCTATTTTTTGATCTTATTGCGCTCACAGTACAGATGGAACTATTCGAAAATAAATCAGCTGTACCTGTATTTGATTTTTTCATTTCCTCCGTGATACTTGTATCCGTCAGCCATTGGGAACTTTCACTATTCGATGTGTCTTCACATTTTTGATCCGTCTTCATACTATTTTTATACAAGTTTAGAACTGCTAGTTCTATTTTGCTTCGAAGATTACGGTTATCTATCCCTATGTTTTCTTCACCATACGGCTCATGCAGCGAAGTACCTGAGACGAGATTTTAATTTACGGTGAATGTTTCCCTTTCATGGTATCTTATTATCGTATTATTCCTATAAAACTTAATTTTATAGAATCAAATATTTAATAAGATATTTTAATTCATGAGCGGAGAAAAGCAGAAAATTGTTTTTGAACTGAGTGTTTATTTTGCATTTTTACATAATAACATATTAATTTATTGTAAATTATTAAGAACTAAATTTATGGATAGAAATGAGTGTTACATTAAAGAAGCAAGAACAATTATTAGTATTATATACCATAGACGTAAATCTAGAGTTACAGAGTGTTGTTACAATCAAAAACATCAGTAACATTTTAAAATCTTTTTATTGTATGCACGGATACACAAGTAAACGATACATAAATTGTCTAAGTACACCTAGTGTTACAACATCCAGGACATGTGCGCGGGACGCACTGGGTGGTGCGAGTATCGTTCACAGGTATTACAGTTTCCTGATTTACTATAGGTGTTACAAATTGATATTCTAATTTTGATTTACGTCCCGGCATTTCTACAATTTTGGCGACACGCATCTTAATCACTTGGCTAGGGAAATCGTAGACAACTCCATGGTAATCTGGTGAAGTTTGAGGTACTAATTGTCCTGGTTCTTCCCTAGCGATATCCCCGACACCATCTGATGTGAAGTTGAAGTGAGCTCGTTGTTTGTGTCCCGTGCTGCAGGAATCCATTGGCAATTGGAAAACTATCTTGTTACCCGGAGGGCAGCAATCTGCACAATTTAATAACTGACAATGTTACAGTAATAGAGGCACAAAGACGATAACAGACAGACAACCAGATTTAAATAACCTAAAATATTCAATTAAAACAAATTGCTTTCAGTTAATAACAGTAATACATTTTAGAATACTTTCTAAGTTTGCTTCTTTTTTCCTTTAGTCTTTTTTAATCGACCTATACAACAGTCGCAGTCTGGATCGGATTGTATTCGAGCATTTGCTTTCAATACTGGTGGTTTTTTGTCGAGTCCTTTGGGTGTTACTAGTTCAAACTCCAGTTTGCATTTCCTGTCTCCTAAATTAGCTGTTTTGGCCACTTTTAAAACAAATGTGTTCTTATTTTGGCTTGTTAATACGTTTGGTTGTTTGGTATCACCACGTGCTAATGCAGCCTGGCCATGTTTAGAGGCCTGGACACAACCTTCAGTAGTACAAGTAAATTGTGTATTAGCGGGTTGAGCCCCGTTACAACATATCGCTTCACTAGGCATAGTTAAACTGATCTGATTCTTTCCACATGGAGCTTGGCATGGACCTTCATTTTTATTTTCAGTATACGGGCTTTGCATTGAGCAATGTGTCTGACTTATCTTCTTTATAATAGCAGAGGTAGCGGGCACTTTAATTTTTAGTTCATTACCACCCAAATTAGTTCCGATTTCTTCAAATTGTTTACTGCGACCTGGTCACCAAGAAATTTTAACTAAGGCAACTAGGAGTACACTTTAGATAGTTGCATAAAGATATTTCACACGAAGCTAAGGAAAATTAAGCGCATTTCTTCAAGTTTACAAAAATGTGGTCTTACCTTTAGGTACGTGTAAACAATATTGGTCGGTGTTTCTACAAATCATTTTTTGCTTTGCTGGTTCTTTTGGCCCGGTACAGAAGCAAGGGTCGTCAGGTTCTTCACACGGCATACTATTGAACGGGTCCCGCGCTGTAACATATTGTTTTTTTAATAATACGTTAAATGCTTTTTCAAAGTTATTTATTTATTTATTACTAAAATCATTACCTGGTGGACATACACCGCCGGTTGCCGCCCCGCTTACAGTACAAGAAGGTCCACTTCCACCTCCTAGATATCTTTTAGTTCCGCAAACACAAGGATCTTGAGCGGACTGATATTCTCTTTGAGGCAGACATGAACGATCTACTGAAGCTGATGCTCCACTTGATTTAGCGTTTGTTGCACCTGTGCCTTGGAACTTTGTCACAATTAATTTCCCAAAACAAGATATCCGTAAAAACATAATGATTTCTCCTGCTTCACCCTGATCTTTGCTGACTATCTTAAACGAGTCCTTCAAAGCTTGGTAACTAACGTTATTGGGATCTTCTAGATATTTATTACGAGATTCAACAAATTCTTTGGTCATATCAATGACACATTCTCCTATTACAACTTTAGAAGGTAAACAACCGCAAGGCAGAGATTGAAAAACTGATACATTAATCGGAAATTTAGACATTGCTTTACTGATTTGATCTTCTTTAAGAGAGAACAGACATGATTTTCCGCTGTTGAAAGTTTTCACAAAGGGTCCGTCACTTCTCGCCACATTAGTCCCTGTCTCATCATCGCAAATTTCGAGAGTCTCCACCGATGGGCACTCGATGCTTACACAAGTTCTAAAATCCTTATCGGTGAAACATGGAACTTTTGATAATACAATTTTGTCTATCAACACCTCAAGGAGGAAGAGGCTATCGTCTTTTTGTGCCATCTTATATAGGGGATGGGAAGTTTATTATAATTATTTTTTTAAGATTTTACAAGCATACTTAAAATTTTGATAGAAATAGTTTTTAACAAAAGAAGAATTGACGCAAGGTTGACGCTAGTTTTTTTGACGCAATTTTTTTTTACGAAGTCAAAGCATATAGAAACTTTCTGGCCCCGGTGAGAGTGGCGTTGATATCGCGTTTACTTCTATCAGAAAATACAAATACATAAAAATCTCAGATTAGGTGTCCGATAAAATAATAATCAGGATACCTTGAATTGTATGTCAGACAAAAGCATTCATTTTTTCTAAACTCGTAGTGAAAGTCATACTCACAACTGAAGATTACTCGAAAATTATATTGAAGCAAAATGGAAGAAGATCGCACGCCATTTTACTGGTAGCAATATTCTATTCACGTGTACTTAGATAAGTTTGTATAATAGCAAATACGATAGTAGCAGCACTTTTCTTCAAGGAATAATTCCATAAATATAATTTAGTAGCAAAACAAATATAGAGCTACTTTTATAATGAGTTTATTATGTTAGAGTTCATAACAGATTTATTGACAAAAAATTAGTAAAATAGGACTGATTACTGTAACAATTGATTCATTTTGAAAATCTTCGTAGAATTCCTTCAAATTTTCTGGTTGGGTATTTTCTATAGTACCAGTTGCAAGCTTCGTGTTTGAACGGTCTACCGACTCTGAAAAGTATGCAAAGTTAATTCAATCGAACTTAAAGTAATTTGCCAACTTTTACAATCTTTTAGTCAAGGGTTTCAATACTTCTTATTTTCGTTATTGTTTTGTTAAGAGCAAAGGATGCCATACAAAATACGTACAAAATAACGTTTATGACAGAAACCCTTTTTGTCGTTAGCAAATCACTCTGCCGAAGTTTCATCCTAATCTTTCACATCTTATTTTCTTGAAAAAAAAAATTTTTCCTATATCAATTATAGTGGCCGTGGTATTTCGTATTAGTAAGTTATTGATTAAGACCGTACTCATCCATTAATTCTCGAATTGTTTCGGGAGGTAACTTGGTGTTTAGGTTTGGGTATTGTCTCCATCTGCCTAAAGATGTATCGTCGTTGTCAACGCCAGATTGTGTTCTTTTTGTTTCACCACCCTTGCAGTCCCGACAATATGCGGCGATCGGTTTCTGTATGTAATTATTAAAATAAAACATAGTAACACAATCGAATTATTAATACGAACCATTTGTATACCAAACCTAAAAAAAAATAGAATCAAGCTCGAAACAATTATGCAAAATGCACCTAAAAGACGGAAGAGGGAAGTATGAATACACTTTGACTTTGGTCAAAGCGCGCCTTTGATATATCCTGGCTCTCAAAGGTCAATACTATTAAAGTATCCACTAAGTTCGTATAAAAAATGGTAGATTTTATTAACCGCGTCTTGATCACTTGATTTCAAGCCGTCACAAGCGTGGAGGCGCCGATACTTCACGCAATCGAGATCATAACTGTAAGCACGAGGAAAAACGTCCTGATGATCTGTAATAAAAACAATATAATGCAAACTATCACATCTAGGTTCCAGACTAAGTTTAGAATGGAATACTTTGTCTAAGTCTTGGTCGTAAAATAATAACTAACCTTCGCCCGCGAGACCTTCCGCGAGGAAATATCAATGATTAAGATTAAAACTACCCTAACTCCCAATTTGGATCAAATTACAGATGCTTTGATAATTGGTTCAGTAGTATCAGAGTTTATCGAGAACATAAATCGTGATACAGATGCTTTTAGTTTAGTTCGGTTTCGGCTTAGCGTTTGCATTCGTGTACATTTGGAGCAGGAGCAGTTTATGCAGCGATTTAAACTGATTGATGCTTGAGGTTCAAGAATTGTTAAAAACGTACGTGGTTTGATCCTTTCGGTCATCATTTCGTAATTGTAATAGGCATCGTGGAGTGTGTAAGCATTCGCACCTGGCTTATCAACCCAAAAAGCTTTATCCTTCTGCAGCATTTTATCGATTACTATATTCGATAAATCGTCAATATAAGGCCTGTTAAAAATATTGAGGTGAAATTACCATTATTAATATTTGATTCACAAAAAGTCTGTTACAATAAATATGATTAACAACAGAATACGTGTATTTATAACAGAAACTGAGTAATATATTGTTATAACAACTTCGGTGCCACTTCATCGAGCTCTCTTGTCAGCGGCCGAAGATACATTCCTACGGTTCTTTGTGTAAGGCATGGTGGTCTCTGCGGAGTCAAACTTTCGTCTGTGCGAACCGTTAAGGAAATTCCGCTAAGATCATATCTGCAACGGTAACAGTGTCTTGAATATACTTAAAAATGGTCCGGGACATGCGGTGTTAGAAAAGGATTAGTATCCATTACACTCTACAGATTACACATTTCATATTATATCTCACTAGTTGAAGTTCTTTAAAGTAGTGAGAAGAAAGTTTTCAAAACAGACGTATTAATCTTTACCAACGGTTAAAAGACGTGAACGTGACAGATTTGAATCCAGCTTACTTGTCCGGATGATATCCACTAAATTTGTGAACATTGCTAGGAGGCTCGCTTGGATGAGTATTCTCCATGTCAATAGATTTATATTCATAAAAATTATAAATAATCTGAGAATAAAAAATTTAAGAAGGCATGTTTATTACAATTTTGAATTTCGCTATTTTTCTAAACATTTGGTTTATATGAGTCATGACAATTTAATTTCCGTATGAATATTTAATAAGTACCTAAACTATACCAATAAATAAACGAGATTTTGAAGGGACAAAAATATTTTGAGTTTAACGAATGTAATCACAACAGTTTGACAATGATCCAATGTTACCATGTGAGTTGAGACAACATAAGAAAATATAAGTTATCGATCAAGGAGGTTATAAGTGTCCAAGTGTTCGTTCATTATAATTTCATGCTCCATCACTGACCTCCTGGAGGCTGTAGTTTTAAAAGTATTTTGTCATGTCTATAACTCGGTAGGCAAAAGTCAACCTGATTTATGACAGCTCCCTAGCGCCCCCGTGTCAACGTCACTTTACTGTCACAAAGTTCTTTTCGTACTTTTCACTTACATCATTTTCTATGCCCATGAAGGTTTTACATATTTTTTGACAGAATTACGCCGTTTCGGCTGTCAGTTTACTTTTTTTTTAATTTGCATTATTAAACAAACTGCTTTGCTTCAGATGTAAACCAATGCAAACAACTAACAAACAAGTGTAAAAAATACAAAATATATATAAAATAAAATGTCAACTTAAGGCCAATAATTTTCATAATCTGTATAGTAAAAAAACAATTTTGTTATCTATGGCAAGTAAAAGCAAAGCGATTTGATCGACGTTTCCTATGAAGTTTGAAGTGAAGTATGGTTTATCATTGGTTTACATAAAAAAATATTTTGTGACTCATTTAATAGGATAGGCTTTTAATGTAAAAATGTCGAAAAACATTGTGTTTGAGGGTTGGTTGACTAAATCACCCCCCACAAAACGAATCTGGAGAACGGTAAGAAATTTTTGACCGTCAAATTTCTTTATTTATTGACAACTTGCACTTTCCTTGGTTGATTAGAATGTTTACCAAATATTTAGGAAGAAATCTACAGCACCAGGTTGAGTTCTCTGCAGTGTTTTATTTGCTTACTTTATGTATATCGACGTCTGTATTTAAAATAAGTATTTGTTATTAGAAATGGCGAAGAAGGTGGTTTGCCTTGCGTCAATCGGGCGAACTCCCGGGTCAGTATTTCCTCGACTACTATGCCGATCGGAACTGTAGACGGCTAAAGGGGACGATCAATTTAGACCTGTGTGAACAGGTACGTCTAAAAATTATTTAAATAATTACAAGTAAATAAATAAAAAAATAAAACTAATTTTTAATGCTAAATAAAATAATTTAGGACTTATTAGATATGTAATTCGATTACATAAAAAAACATAATGTAAATTAATTTATTATTTTCATTTGTTTAGTTATTTTTGCTTGTTTAATAAAAAACATTATGTGAATGATAGCTAACCAATGTCTTTTAAAATCAAAGTTTTGTCACTTGGATACTTAAGTTTTTATTAAATCAGACTTGTTTGTGCGAAATGGCATTGAGCAATACTGATATTGGAAAATTTATTTCTGAATTTTGAGAAGGGTTGATCTCGTTCATTATTCATATCATTAGCATAACCCAAGCTCGCTTGTGATAGGTGGATGCTGGGTTGCATATGGAACGCAGTAACAACGTGACTCTAGATCCGAAACTTCGAGGCTCCGTGTTTACAATTCAGACGCAGTCTCGCACATATCACTTAGAGGCGGACTGTGAAGCAGACATGGTCAAGTGGGTTGATGCTATCTGCAGCGTTTGCGGCCTGCAGCCCAAAGACAATGCATCAAATGATTCTGGTAAGTGTTTATAATTTTAAGATAATAAATAAAATATAATTTATTTTAAATAAAATAAATTTTCGGAATTCATACTTCATGTAATTTTATTTTAAAAAATTTATAAATTTAATAAAAATATTTTGAATAGTGTCTGACTACTTTGCTACTTAAATTTTTCTCTGTGAAGTATTAATTACGAAATATTATTTTAGTTTTTCCAAATGGAGGTCCGTGGTTTCTGCATTTATGGTGTTGTTTTTTTTTTCGAAAAATAGATAGTTCTCTATTTATTGAAAAGATTTAGGGCCTTACTATAAAAAAATTAGACAACGTTTCAAATACAGTTTACCTTAAACATACGTGATCTTTTTTTATATTGTGACTATAACACCCGGTGCGGATTTTTTTACAAATCATGGCTGTTGAAAACATTATACATTGGCTTGGAAAATAAATTTTTGAACAATAAATAATACTCATACCGAAAGTAATGTGGGCTAAAACTAAACAGTGTCTAACTATATTTCTTTGGGGTAAAATGGTTAGTATTTAAAAGTATTTGTCAATTTATAAATTGTTTAGCTATTGAATTTTTAGGTTATTAACAAAATTTTATGATCATTTTAGATCTTAAAGGATATTTTTTTAAATTACAGAGAAATATTTTCCATGCAAATATTTTATCCCCTAATTTTGAACTTTAGGAATAAATTTAAAAAGGTATTTTATGCTTTCCTACATAATTTTTATGGAAAATATTTTTATTAATAATTAAAATTTCCCATACATTGAAAACATTTTATTTTTTAATTGAACCCCACTTTTGATTTAATATTTAATTCAAAAAACATTTAATAAAGTTTCATGTTAAATGTTGGAATAAAAACATTTTTTTTTATTATATCTTAAATTTTTACCTTTTCCCTTCTCCGGGATGTTTGGGTCATTCTGCCAATGTTTCTTATTAATTTGTCCTTTGGTGTAGGAATTACACATAAAAATATAAATTGTGAGTTTACTTGTATGTATAAGAAGATTAACATTTAATGCAATTTTATAGTAGGATATCATATGTCCAACATTCCAGGAAGTATGGTAGCGGCAACCTTTATAGATAAAACACAGCTATTATTTGCTGACATTTTTTTAAACTATAACATCCACAACTTTTACTACATATTAATAAATCTATAACGTTAAAGCAAAATGTGAAAATTACAAGTATTTTAAGTAAGAAATTCTTTAGTCGTTGTTCGGTGACTTTCCAAGAAATTATAAGAATGTGGATGTAACTGGCTAGTTGTATTACACATTTATAAGTGTAATATAGTAATTTTTATATGTTTTGTCTAGAATGTTTTCAAGCATTAAGGAATTATTTAATTCCTCCTATTAGCTTGTTGATAGTTGTCCAGAAATTTGGATTAAATGGAAATGGAGATTTGGTGAGGTAGTTCCCTGTAAAAAATTGTATTACGGTTACCATTTACGTCCATCCCCTAAATAATTTTGGTAGATGTTAAAATTCGGAATAGTGGACATTCTGTATAATTTTTTTTATAACTCAAATAATCGCCGGCGACTTGCCATTTTATTATTGGTTTTGTAAGAATCGCTTGATAAATATTTGCATTTTACGATTGTTAATTTTCACGAAAGATTTCTTTACGTTCGGATCCCACTGTGAAAAGAAAAATATTCTACCGAAAAGGGACTACGTATCATAGAAGTTGGCGCATTTGATGACGATTCTAAAGAGGAATAACACGTGACCATACATAGGTCGGATAGTATTCTAGGGGCGTTTATTCATAGTGAGGTCGGAGTCAAGTGAACAGAACAGATACAATCACTGCAACTGAGTCTCTGCATTGATTGTATCTTTCAAAGTTACCATTGTATAGTTGCTTTCAAAGTAACCATTATTTAACCATCGATATAAACTCAAATCTTGCTGTTAAAAAAGTCTGTAAAACAAAAAATTATTTCCTAACTCTGCTACCGTTTTAGAAAAGGAAATAACTGTGCTAAATTTCATCAAAATCCCTTGAGCCGTCATTTCATTTCCTTAAAGCCTGGGAACGCATCTGCAGTTCCTCTGGTGTTGCATATGTCCATGGGTGTCGTTGTACGCCTCGGTGTTCCCGCCGCTCGTTGCCCACTTCTTGACAGGCAGACGGACGGACAACAAAGTGGTCCTATAAGGG
The DNA here is from genome assembly GCF_000836235.2 of Papilio xuthus. Classification (NCBI taxonomy): domain Eukaryota; kingdom Metazoa; phylum Arthropoda; class Insecta; order Lepidoptera; family Papilionidae; genus Papilio; species Papilio xuthus. The sequence continues at coordinate 2,355,122 of NW_013530472.1, forward strand.
TTCCGTTTTTTTATGAGGTACGGAACCCTAAAAACCCGTTCCGGAGGTATCTCCTATCAAACATAAAACCATCTAAACATTTATAATATTAGTAAAATTTAAAAAATAAAAAACGTTTTTTTTAATTCTTTTATCAAAGAAATTTGTCAAACATGTTTCGTTGGGTTGTTATTTTGTTATCTATGGAGAGTTTTTGCAAACAACAACATAACTCACGTCCGTAACCCATAGGGGTAGGAGGACTCCACGGACCTTCCTTTGGCGCGGTCCTGAAAAACCTCTTTTTTATATCATAAGGTGGCAAACGAGCGAGCGGCCACTTGAAATCGATGAAATAGCGAAGTGACCGTTGCCCATAGATATACGCAATTGCATATGCGTTGCCTACCTTTAATCGACGGAGGAGAGGATGCACAGAAAGAAAATATTTTCCCTTTCCATGCATCCTTCATCCGGAAAGTCCACTTCCACTTCCCATCCTTTCCTTATAAGAAAAAGGGTAGGAAGGGAAATGGGACTAAATTAGGCCTCCGGGACGCACACCTCTCTCACATCTTATACATTTAAACATACACGCAAACATGCACGTCGGTTTCGGATGCTCTTAATACCGCTGTTTTTAAGTATTTCATCAATCTGGACGGTATAATTTCGTTTGGGACAGCGCTCACTTTCACGCCATAAGTTTCGTTTTTTAATTTCCTTTCATTACTCCTATTATTGTGTCTAAATCATTTAAGCATACCTTTTTCAACTGTACTCTTAATATTCTTTTATACCACAATTTTCCCATGTAGTACTATTCCTAACCCTATCATTTACAGTCACTCTTACCATGCTTCTCAAAGATCGCATTGCCTCTCCATTCATTTTACTCGCTTATATTGCCTAATCCAACTTTCACCATACATCAATCGGGGAACTTATACCTCATTATGAATTGCCAGATGTTCCTTCATCGCCACATTTTTACTATATACTAACATACCAATAAAGCTGCGTTCATCCTATTTCCTGCATTCACTCTTCGCTTTGTGTCTTTCACATGCCTGCCATCCAGAGTCGCCGCAAGCGAGCGTGCAAAGTGTACGCCGCACGTGGGCGGCACAACCAGACGAGTGGCAAATCGAGCGTCATTCAAGACATTCACGTAATTCATTCTCATAATACCCACACATAAAAAAAAGAAATGTCATTGTAGCCCGTTTAAACTGAGATGCAATAACAAACATAGTAGTCTGTCATTCTATGAAAAACAGTTAATTTAAAAAATTGCGGAACATACTTTGGGCTTAAATGAGGTTTTCATATTGAAGTCCTTTACCTCCACAAAGTTTTTGATCCGTTCATTAAGGATCATCCTGTACATAGCTTGTACAAATCTTGTAACTTAAATGCCATAAAAAACAAAACTTGTCCAAAAAGCAGTCTCGTAACTCAGTTTTTCAAAAAATGTGAGATAAGGTACCATCTTAAGTTACATAGTTAGCTTATCTTACTTCTTATAGTGACCATATCAATATTAAAAAATAGATTTGGCCACCGAATGAAAACATATATCTCATCTTATCTCACAAGTAATATTTAGTACCTTACTTCTTATAAATGCGAATGTTTAGATGTGTGTATGAATGGATGGATGGACGTTTGTTAGAACTGCTCAATGGATCTTGGTAAAATTTTGCTTAGATGCCACCCCTACTAAACATGCATACCAAATAAAGTATTATAAATTATCCATCTATTGTACTTTTTTAATGTCTGTCTATTTAAATTAGTGTAGTACTTTTATCTCTTAAAATATAATAATACAATTTTAGTCTTATCTACATTTATCTTCACCTTTACCTTCCAGAGATACCTTTGAAACATTTACCACTTCCTGTAAATATGTTAAAGGATCTCTGCTTATTAAAGTTATAAAGTTAATATTTTTTTTTGTAATGAGAATTAAGTAATTAAAATTGCATATATTTTTCAGAGCCCTATAGAGAGGCTTTTGAAATGACCACAAGAAATGCTGACACCATTGGTCCTTATATACCAATTTCTGAGTGCATTACTGGAGTTCGCACACAGGTAACGTTGTTATTATTTTTAATGAAATAATTATATTATTAAAATTTTATCAACATGTCAAAAATGTTCTGACTTAAAAAGTTTTAATTGGAAATTAAATATATATTAATTTACTAATAAACAGTAACACAAATAACTGCTATACAGATTTAAAGATAAAAAATACCTAGAAATAGGAATGATGAGATCAAACATATAAATATTTTGCAATACTTAAATTACTAATATGACAGATAAAAATATTGTCTTTCAGGATAACAAGAGGACGTTCACTTTTGATACTAAGGACATTCTTATAAGGACAAGAAGGAGCCACGAAAACGTTCCAAGTAAGACTAATCAGATGTACTTGAGTCAGCCACATATCAGGTCCAACACTGCAGAGTTTTCAGAAAATGACTCCAATCTCAGCGATGAAGACTGCAAATCTTTAAATGCTAGTCAATCTAATATAAGTATGTCCTGAACTTTTATTTTTATTTTTTTTAACCGCAGCAAATAATAAAAAAGCTAGCGCACATCTATTACACCTAACAATTAATAACAGTTATTAGACATGAGCTAATTATATGATTAATTATATCAGACGCATTATTTTATTTCCCTTTCCTTTTCATGCCTTTCCTAATTTAATCTATTTGTTTTTTCCATCATTTCCTTATTAAAAATTGCCGGGAAGAGGACTTGAATTCAAGCTCCGACAACTCACTAATCTTGACTGCATTAATAATTGACGATTGTCTTTGACACGGTCATAAATGTAGTTGTAGTCGATTATCTTGCATTTCTTAAATATAATTTTTTTTCCTGTGTCTTAGTTGTATGTGTTGCATGTTTTCAGTCAATTTTGTGCCTGCAAGAACATTCACCAAATCTGCGCCTCGACCCATCAAGTACGGCGGATATCATCACGGTACGTTCTATTTTCAAACTGTTTACAAAGATTAAAAAAAAAATTCAAGTATTGTTGAAATGAATTAAAACCTTTCTTTTAATATGACCTCTTTGAATTAATAAAAATTATGTAATTAAAAATATATTTTACACTGAGTTGACTTTTTATTTTGTTACTGCAGGTCCTCCCGTGCCTCCAAGGCCGCCTAAGACTTTTGCAATGAGCCGTGGATTATTCCAAAGGGATTACCGGGCGCCTGAACGGAACAACCCTCCGGAGGCAAGTATTTAATTTTTATTTATCTATTTGGCTGTAATAAATTAGAGCTTAAGGCAATAGAGGTTTGAACACTGTATCATATTTTATTAAATACTTAGATCCACTTGATATGCTTTATGGAATAGTCTAAGGCATTCTATATTAAGTCTCATGGGTTATAAATGTATTATACAAAATTGTAGTGTAAGTTGTAGCACATAGATTTAATATGACAAGTAGCCTAACCTGGGTAGTAACGACTTATATATTTATCTAAATTTTGTACAGTTTAAAGTATTAAAATTATCGCTTTATATATTATATAGAAATCAAAATCCATGAGTATATAAGTACAAATGTACATATATATATATATATATATATATATATATATACTTGGCCTTAGTATATTATATAAAAGTCAAAGAATTAAATTTTCTTAACTGTGACAAGTTTTTGAATTAATCGAGCATCAAATAATATTTTACTAAAATAGGTAGGTAACAAAAGTCACATGCATTGGCAATTGTCATCTCAGTCCGCGTCCCGGTAACGTTTTGGTATAAAATTAGCATGAATACATATTCGATATTGTTCGCAACAATGACATAGAGGTGATTGGTGCAAATTCGCTAGTCAATACAGTTGCACTCAATATGCCTATACAATGTTTCTGCAGATCTACTTTAAATGACAAAACAACTGTTTTCACAAACAAAAATTCATGATAAATATTTATATCATGAAAAGGGTGAACTGCGCACTCGTATCCTTTTTAATATTTACATTTTGATTATCAAGGGGTACGAATAAATTTTGTTACTGCAATTCAAATTAAATGGAAAATTTTAAGTTTTATTATTCGAATACTGATTTAAAATCCTCAGATTGTATGATATTTTAGTTTATTTTGATAGTTAGGATAGTTTATAAATTTGTATATAATACTATATACTTCGAAAAAATGATGATGTTATTTATTGTCTTGGGATTCTAAGTGTTGCATATTATTATTTTATTATTAGGGTATTCTGTACGCTTTATTGATAGTAGCCTCAATTATAAGTAATTATATATACTTATATGGGTATTATTTGTGTAAATATGTCAACTGTTAAACATCTATGTACTATATATATTATAAAACATAGTAAAGTAGGAAAGACTTTAAGTATATAAAGTTATAATATATATTTTTATTATCTAAATATATTTTGTATACAGATTGGGAATCAACATCTGGTCGAGGTGATATGCCATCAACCACGACGCCGCATGACTGAGGCATGTTTTATGACTCAATTATTCGTTAGTTTATAATTATTTTTTAAGCATTTAAGTGTGGCATCTGCCATAAATATGTTTTAAACCTGTTTTAAATGCCAAAAATTTGCGTTCCCTTAATCCACATGTACAGTTGCCTCCTCCCCTCCCCCTAAAAATAGAAAAAAATATTATATACCAATTTTAAAAAAAAAAAAACTCATTAAGGCACTTTTAAAAATATTTGTGTGCCTTATAGAGTATAATTAAAATTATTGTATCATTGTATAATATGTAAATAAGTAATGCTAATTAAATTATGCATGCACAGTATTTTTATGCATGAAATTTAGTGACACATATATGTAGTAATAACAAAATATTGAATAGTTTCACACTTTCGACTTGTTTTTGACTGTGGTAATGGGTGCGGTGTGATAGAAGGAATTTATATTTTCATTTAAAAAATGGTGAAGGTATTATGGAAAATCTAAATGTGACTTTTTATATATGCCATTATCCGCTATGAAATATAAAATACTAGCGATCGTCCGCAAATCAAAAAACACAGCATATTTGTTCTTCCAGACTATGTTCTACATCTATGCCAAATTTCAGTGAGATTCATATAGCTGATCTTGAGATACCTTCAAACAAACATCCATCCATTCAAACATTCGCATTTAAAATATTAGTAAGATTAATGGACACTTTGAGATATAACTTAGTACTTCCAATTTCAAAAGAAAGTCACCACTTTTGGTTTTGGTAATGATAAAGATTTTAATATTATGCAATTAGAAATAATGTATTACAAAAATGATAAAATTTTGATTAGACAAAACTTTGATATGATATTATAATGAATTATTGTATTTAGGGTACTAATTCGAACGCACAAGTACAAGTGCCAGCGCATATCCCAGCGCAAGTACATATGCCAGCGCAAGTGCATATCCCAGCGCAAGCGCATATGCCAGCGCAAGTGCATATGCCAGCGCAAGTGCATATGCCAGCGCAAGTGCATATGCCAGCGCAAGTGCAGGTGCCAGCGCAAGTACAGATGTCGGCGCCAGTACCAGCGCCTGTGCAATCGCCAGTGCCTATGGCGGCGCCAGTACCAGCCCCAGCGCCAGCGCCACAGTCATTGGCAGTGCCAGTGCATATGCCTGTGAGACCAGTTTCACCGCCGTCGCCCGTCGCAGTTCCCCTGAAAGTGCCCACCATAAAGATAACTGACGATGATGAGGAACGTTTGAACCAAGTAAGTGGAGAAGAACTTCTTCGATACTGTCTACTTTGTCCTTCCAGTGATTGGTGACGGCTGTTGCGCTGATATCACAGATCTCCAAGACTAAATTAATCATTTAGACATAAGCTGGAATCGTACGAACAATCCTCGGCAGTTGAGCCAGAGCGAGACAAACGTATGGGAAGTGCATGCGTTTGTCTCGTTCGAATGGAAAGGAAGAAAGAATGGATGTAAATAAAAGTGACGTCGTTAGAAACATTGGGATGAATTCCAGGTTATTCTTTAATTAACAACAAAAGAAACGTATACCAATAAGATCTTAAATGTATGATCATAATTTTTTTGTACTTAACAATGTTTATGGTATTAAGAAGTTCATATTTAAAAAAAACGATGGGCGCAGAAGTTAGTTGGCGGGGAGTATGTCTTTTCGGCTTTTTATGAATGAAACGGGTCGGTAATGAATGGATAGTTGCAAGCGTTATCTTTGTGTGTGCGCGCACGCACACTACCATATTTATTGCGTTCGAGTAATAAGTAGTTTTTCTTTTAGGATAATTTTTCGATATTGTTTTTATATCAAACATAATCGTTTTTTTTTGTATTACCAATAGAAAAAAAATAGAGATTCTTTTCTGGTAATTTTAATAATAATCCTGTATTGTTTTTGGTCACATATGTAGCCCTATCCCTTTGCAATTGAAAGAAATATGGAATTAACATCTAAGACGGAGATTCTTAAATTTTAAAATTTATTTGTTCATGAGGTAAATGGTGAAATTAACGTTCCAGTCTATGCAGTACTCCAACATTGTGGTGGCCTGCCCTCCTGCTGTGGACCGCGCGCTGAAGCCTCGCCACTCCAGCCATAGCATCGGTAACATGAACAATCTGGGAATGCAGGTAAATATTACATTCATAATCTTAACAAGAACCTCAACCAGAGGCATACATTTGAAGATAGTTTTCGATACATTTATTAAAAAAGGAAGTATTCTTAATTATCGTGCAAATATTTTAATAATTTGATGTCCGTTTTCGCTATAATGACACATTCGTAAACATGTAAATATCTAAGCATTTATCATTTTTGCACTAAAAATGTTATGCCTGATGCGCAAATTACACTTTTAACGCTTACTAATATGTATTTCGTTTAACAATATATATGTTTATTAGGTTTTTTTTTTGTGAAAACGGCCATTATAGTGTACATTGGTTCCCACTATGGTTATGTTTATATACACAGCTTTTAAAGAAAATTAAGAGCATTACTGCGTCGAACAGTAAAATAAACAATACAGTTGATTTTGTAAATTAACTAAGCAAAATATATCCGGGTGTAGTCAATGAGTGCGGCGATTGAACGCGAAGAGCTCGAGAGAGAGGAAAGGAGGTCCGACATTGCTCAAGGTGGCGTCTCTTACGCCAATGCAAATTACTTCGAGCCACCATCACCAACTCAGGTGACTTATATGTTATAAGCAACATGTTCACACATGACGTCAACAATATTTAATTTAAATATTTCAAATAAATTAGGATTTTGGTTATTTAAAAGGAATAGTCTGACGTTATCCACTAATGAATTCGCAATTTTAGTTTTTGAATGTAAATGCGTAAATAGTGGTATTTTTTTTAAATAATTTAATTTTCTTTAATTCATATTATAGCGATTTTCATAGTGGTTGATGGTTAGACTATGATGAAAATGCCAAGAAATACATTTTCCATGTGACTCATAAAAGCAAAATATTGCATATAACCTCATTAAAATGTGGTTTTACGTAGAAATGTTTGGTTATCGATTGGTGATCGTGAACAATATCAATAATACTGCTTAACAAGAACATAGGGTTGAAGCGAAACCAACATTTGAAATGATAGGATAACAATGTGTTGCCAATGAACATCAATTTACTGACGTTGGCCATATACAAGTTCGGACAGAATGTAGTAATTATACTTCGACAAATGCAAACACATAATACCTGTTGCGTATAGATGATGCATAAGGTGAAGGTAATTTAAAAAAAATAATGAATATAAATCCGTGTACATATGTACAAAGTTTAACTTGCATCCTATGCATTATAATATGAATAAATATATTTGTGCAAAAGCTTGCTAGCGAGTTTTATCTTGATGATATAATATTGTACGTTTAATTGGTATGCAACCTGTATTCGGGTAGTCGTCGAGCGCAGTCCTCGAATGCAAGGTGCATGGGAAAAGGAAGCTAGAGGAAGAGCGACGCGAACACGTTTACATGAACCTAGTTAGCTTCATACGCCGCTCTCCACCACAGGTGATCTATATATAATAATTCAGTGGCATTTTTTTCCCCGTAGTTGCACATACGTATGAAGATATCCGGGTATTCAAAATTATCTTAAACCATTCTTAGTCATTCACTGAAAATGTATTTAGTAGAAAAATTATTATTCAACCATTGGCTATTAAACAGATGACAGTTGTAAACAAAGAATTTTATGTAACCTTACTAGAGTGTAAAATAATGCCACGCGCCTTACCTTGTACTAATGTTGTGTGTTTAGATTAATTGCTTAATATAATTTTAGTTAATATAAGATAGATAGCTGTGTTAACTATTTCTATTTCATACATTCATTATCACGGGGACCCATATTTGCCTTTTGCTTAATTCCGGCTGATTAATAACTTAGATGTATTTTTTTCGGAGAAGCTTCTCCATTTTTCCCTGCTTTATTAGTTATAAGATTTCACTAGTTAATTCAGCGCCCTTACACAATTTTTTTTTTTATAAATTAGTGTATGCGGCTTTGTTTTACTTTTTTCATATTTCATTATCATCATGGCATCTTTCATCCATCATAAGTTAAGTAAATGTTATTGATATTTAGGCCCTTCGTACATAAGGCAAAGTATATCTTTCATAATGGGCGATTTTATTCGCTAGGAGACTTAGACAACATAATATCATAGAAGTTCGAACATAGCGTCGCCGACACTTCTATCTGTCATCGACAATGACAGTCGTTGCATTTTCAAGATGGCTGATCAAAGTTATACACTTGACATGTAGTCGCTAAGCCCTACTGGCCGAATTGACACGACTACGTGTGTACGCATCGCGCATAACGCGATTCTCGCGATGCAACCGTACAATATTTGTTTCAACGGTTTACTTGGCCTTGTTGACGACCGGTCATATTGCATTAATTTGATTTAATTGACAGTCGATCCATAACTCTCATTTACAATTCTGCCATAAACAATGCTAGATAAATTTATATTATTTAATTATGAGACATGTACTTCATTTAATTGACACCAATAATACATATTTATGTGCTTTTATTCCAAATAACCAATCAAGATTGAATACATCTTTTATTTATCTCGTCCCACTTTACATCCCAACATGACAAACTTGCTAAAAGCCCGAAACATGCATTTTTTTATGAAAAGTATTCATGTCGATTTTTATAACTGTGCTGCAGGAATAACTTTTCAATCAAATTTTAACACTCTACGCGGGTGACCTTGAACCAAGGAATTTTGAAAGACTTTATAATAGTCTCCTCCGCAGTAACAAAAATCTATGACAAACGTTCCAAGTCTCCAGACCTCATAGTTTTGGCTTTGCGTTAATGAGAGTCAGTCAGTTGTACGTGTGAATTGTACGTGAATTTATGAACCGACTGAATTTAGTAAGACTATAACAGTATATTAAATTGTTTGTGGACGATCTACAGAATGTTGTGGAACGGCCGGCAGACAACATTTACATGCCAATGACCAGGTCGTTCCGACCTGTACCGCTACCGAGACAAGATATAAATGTTCGGTGGAAGGGAAAAGCTTCAAAGGAATCTGACATTAAATCGACCAAAAGGAAAATTGTAAAAGATGTCTAGAAATTATTTATTAATATGTAATTTAATTTAAGGCTTGTTGGGATGAAAATGATGCGAATGATGTTCAATTTAAATCATCATTGCTTTCTAAAAATATTATGATACAGTAGCTTAGGATAATATTTCAATATTCATCATATAAAAATTGAAAAAAAAAACAAAAAAAAAATATGTAAATTAAGTTACTAATATTCGAACTAGGCTTAAAAGTATTCTAACTCTTGTGTCTAATTTTTTCTTAGTACTGACCTTATTTACTTAATCAATATTTACTAATAATTATCAATCAGTACTAATATTGTATTATATTAACTTGCACTCTGTGTTAAAAAATGCAGTTTTAGCTGTAAAAAAATCTATATATTTGATAATAATTGGGCTCTTCTACCCTGTGAGGATGTGCAGCAGGATACTTTGTTTTTAAGGAAAGTTTATCTTTCGTATTACTTTGGGAGTTTAAGAGTAGAATTTTCTTATTTTAGATTAAGTGTTAGATTTAGGGGGTTAAGGTTAAAGCGCATCAGAAAGCTTAAGCAAAACTCATATTTGCACGGGTTAAACGAGAGTAGCGTATCGTTTTGCACTCACTTATATTTCTATCCTGCTCACCCATCGGCCACGGCGAGTGTACGCTGTGCTGATCTCTAGACAGGGCGGTGCTGGGTGGGCGGAGAGTCTACGTTTGCGATAAAACCTTTCAGATGCGCGTTAACCTTTATTTAACAAAAAAAAATCATATGTATGTTCACTAGATATCATTTTCACCTTTTCTATTTTAAGCCTGGAATTGTGCAAACATTTACTTGTTGCATGTTGTGACTGTCAAATTTCGGTAACGTAAAAAATGTTGTAGTCTCAGTTTTTTCAAAAGGAATGATTAGGTTGACAATGCTTTGGTAAATGTTTTTCGACTGTAGAAACCCACTGTTATATTTTTTAAGTTTACTTTATATTGTTATGTTCGGTTATAAATGGTTTTTGATTATGTTATGAGGATGTTTTTTTTTCAGATTTATTTTATGCTATACAATAAATATCACTTGTTATCGTTACTTTCTCATTATTTCACTATTACATGTATTGAAGCGCCATTTCGCTTTTGTTGCGAATTTTATATTTTATTGTACTTAATAAAGTCTATTTTTTAGTTAGCGACAGTAATTTGACACGTGCAAATGTCAAATTTCAAAATAATTAAGTCATCACTTTTTGTGCAGTGTTGTACCAGATTGATAAATCTTAACCTTAAACAACTTTATCTTTAAAATCATTATCATCTTTCGGCCATATCAATACGTAACATCAGGTTGGATCTTGGTCAAGCGCAAGCTTATTTAAAATTGAAAAAAAAAACGCTTAGATTAATGTTAAAAATGCCGAAGAATGATATCCTTTTTATTTAAGTTTTTTTATGGTAGTGATACATCTGGGTACATTATTATTCCTGAAGTGCAAATGCTGGCAACACATGAAATGTCATTTTAGTATCTCTAATTAAAAAATAGACCACAAAGTTATTGTAGTGTTATTATTTTGTCTGAGTGTTTTTTATTGTAATACATTTTTTTAATGTCATGGGTTGCATTATTATGAAATCACACGATTCCATTAATGACAAAAAGTATCGTTTTATTAAATCGCTATGGATGATATTTTACGTTTGATAATTATATTTACTTAACTTTTTTGACTTAACTATCCTAAAAGTACATAAAATAGTCCTAGAAATTGATTTGTTACAAGAGTTTGATTAAATTTTCTCAAGTTGATTATTATGTGTTATGAGATATGTGTATTTGTAATTAATTATGTATTAATAAAGAATGTATATAATATATATTTCATGAATATTCATAAATAACAATTAACAAAACATGTAATTTATGCTAAGTCTATCTGATTTATGAATTTATTCTTTATTTAAATGAAGGCGTGTGGAATAAATGTGAATAAATTTGTTATTCACTTTTCTAACCGTCAAAATTTATTCAGCTGAGCGTATTGCGATGCATATTGTAGCGATATTAAAATGTTGCTTTTTATTTTGGGGTGTTTAACCATTTTAAATGAACCATTAAAGCACTTTGCATCCACCACGATTTTTATACCTCTCAAGTTCGCAATATCATTGGTCGAACCGAATAATCGATGTTTTATATCGAATCGATTAAAATATTAATTGATAAATTAGCAGACATAGTTCTAGATTGATTATTGGGTTCGGCCAGTGTGTTTGTATCTGGCTCTGCATTCATCTCATTCCTTCAATTACATTTTATATTCTTATTTCTAGTTCATTTCAGATGTACAAAATTAATAGATTCTGCATTAAAATGTTAGCCAAGATATTTTTATGTAGTGGGTAGAGAAAATCGTGCCTTCTGGGGAATATGTCAAATTGTAGCCTGACCAAGAATATATCTGAATAGGGGCCCTCGGTCACCTTGTATCACATTTTGAATCTAGTCAAAGAATTTAATTTTAGACCCAGCAAGTTGTGATTAGACTAGAAGAGCTATAGTTGAGCATGTTAATGTGTAGCTATGTCGTGATTGCACGTACCGTTTACACTAAAGTGGGTGACAGTAATCCGATTTTTATTTATTTCTCTGGTCAGGCTATGATAAAGATTGTCACGAATGTATATTAAATGTTTTTGGAAATTTTTCAGCTGCACAAAGCTTTGCAATTCAATTCAGACAGACGTTCGGATGTGCTACAATATTTGGATTTGGATCTTCATACTGCAGTGCCACCATCATACGGCGTAAGAAAATTTATATGTTTTTATTTAATAACTAGCTGTTGCCTGCGGCTCAGTCTGCGGAGAATTTAAAAAAACTGAATTAGTAGCCTATGTGACTTCCAGGCTGTGTTCCACGTCTATGCCAAATTTCAGGGAGGGTCATGCAGTCATTCTCGTGATACTCTGTAACAAACATCCATCAAAACATTCACATTAATAATTTGATTCATTCTGATGTCGTGCGTTGGGATAGATGGAAAAAATGTATCGGAAATTTTGAAGGACAAATATGTTTTCATTAATCCAAGGAGAAACGTAGGTGCATTATTTATGCACATACAAGCTGTCGCCCGCGACTCCGTCCGCTTGGATATATAAAAAACTAAAGTAGTGTAGCCCACCCACCCATCCATCCATCCACATCACATCCATCTAAATATTCGCATTTATAATATTAGTAAGTTAAATAAAAACCAGCTCTTCAAGGCATAAATTGGAAAAATAATGATTAAAAAAATGAATAAATAGTGTCCTATGTCTGTCTCCTGGCTCTAAGCTACCTCCTCACCAATTTTCAGTCATATCGGTAACACCGTTCTTGAGTTATATTATAAATAGTGTAACTAACACGACTTTCTTTTATATATTTATATTTGATTTAGAAACGCATTAACATGAATAGCTTCTAGAATACTGCAAATGTTTATATAATGGGGCAGATTAGTAAACGTTATTGTGACTTGGTTTCAAACATCTTTTGTTGTCGATTTTACATTATTGTGAATATATTTATGAGACGCGTTTATCACGATCATCTAATGTATGCTTCCTACCAGAACATTAGTTTTCTGTCTTTATGTATTTTACTATCTATATTATATTGTTAACATGATTTTAGTATATAATTTTACTTTGGTATAAGATAGCTAGGTTATTAACTGACGCTTTACGATTATGTAATGTATATAAGTAAATATGTTGGCATTATGTATTTCAGGATAAGCGCAGGACCATTGAGGCTATGCACGGTAAATCTTGGTCCTCCGTCGAAGCGTCCTCCGCATACAAAACTGTTGACTTCTTGAAGACTGAAGCCTTCAATATAACTCGACAGGATGCGGAAGCCTCTAGGAACAGCCAGTATTAAACACTCTAACTGCCGACACTTCTGTGAGTTCATTATAACATAACGGCAGTTAATGTGTTGAAATATTTTCTCAAATATGATAATTGAAGGAAGCTCTCTGTATTATTTATGGTAACCATAACAATTTATGGTGAAATTCTTATATTATAAGAAATCTTAGTATGTTTTAAGATTAGTAAAGTATTTATTATAACTATTGGCTATATATTTATGAAATTGCCTAATTTAAATAATCAGTACTTGTCCAGCTTAATTAATCCAGTAAAATATTTTATAAATAATAAAGTTCATATTAGAAATTTTTGATGACATTTTGCTAATATTTATTAAACAGTATTACTCGGCAATTTCATAATTAATTAAGCATCAATAGGTATAATATTAATTATTTATAGTGCACAATAACATCAGACTCTAGTACGATGACGTCAGAAAGTGTTATAATTAATACAATATGAAATAACTCGCTCGCTGTTGCATACGTGGGAGTGAGACATCAAGCGTATAAAACTATGTATCTCTCTCTTTTACTCTTGTTATTGTGCACACATTTCGTATTAAGTATAAATTATAGGAAATTCATGATTTCTTATTTGATATGACATGCAACAGTTTTTAATTCAACATAATTAAGTAATAACATTTTTAGACCAAGTATTAAACTGAAACTAACCTCTCTTAATTACCAGTATTATTTAAAAATAAACAGAAAACGGCTATAAAATTAACAGAAAACGGCTATAAAATTAACAGAAAACGGCTATAAAATTCAAAGACTAATAATTTTACAATTAAGATGATTAGTGAAAGACACGTTTAAAATATAACTTTTATCTCAGTATTTATTATTATGAATATTTTTGTCAAAATAACTAGCTATATTACTAATTAATAGTCATTCCTTTTTCTTATAAATTTTAAGATTAACTTTGAAAATTATTAAACGACCTAATTTCAATTTAAATTAAAATAAGATACATTTACAAATAACAAGTATTAATATTTAAATGTCTTACTAAGCTTTCCTATCATTAAAATTTTTTGGTATAAAAAATAAAAAATTAAAAAATATAGTCGTATTAAAAATTATAATTCTATTGTATTAAAATTAATGTATTCAGAAATGACATAAAAATTCATTTCCACTGACGAAACATTTGAAAGAATAAAAGAATGTAAAAAATGTTTTCGATACAATTATATATTTAGTGGAAACTCACTGTTAAACCGTAAAATATATAATACATTGATATGACGAAATTCTGTTCAATTATTGTTAAAAATAATATTACAAGTAATAGAAATTTTTAAAATAACTTCGCTTTAAAATTTAAACCATTGCTTTAAAACAAATGCCTTATAAAAATAAGTATCTATATATATATTACATATATTACAAATTCCAACCAATACCGTGCCGATGAAATTTAATTTTTTTTATCACAAATATATAGAATTGTTGTATTTATATTATATTGTAAACATATTCAATATAATCACATTTTATAATATATTTCTAATATTCCATAACAAAAACTATTAACAAGACTGAACACATCTATACAAAAAACTATAAACGCATATTTAATCATTTACACTCATCAAGTAGATAAAAGTAAACAATTAAAAATTCATAACAATTGGACCAAAGAATATTTGAAAATACACGAAATTATACATTTCTATGAAACATTGACTATTTGTAATTTTTTATACAATTTAAAAGCTGATAATCACTTTTTTACAGTTAATTAAATATTAAAATTAAACTCTCTCAAAAATTGTACAGGTCTGAATGTTGGGCTACCAAGGTTTTGGGACGAAAGAAGATTGCATGTTGCTGAAATGTGTATGCTAAGATGGATGTGTGGTATGACAAGAAAGGATAAAGTCAAAAATGTGTGTATTAGAGGAAGTTTGAAAGTAGCGCCAGCGTGGTTTGGACATGTTATGCGGAGGGATGATGATGATATACGTCAGAAAGTAATGAGATTGACTGTGGATGGCTACAAGGGTAGAGAAGACCAAAAAAAAGTATGGAATGACTGTATGAAAGAGGATATGCGTAGGAAGGGGGTAGATTCAGTGGATGTTAGACCTTTGGACCGGCAGCACGTGTCGGTACGTGAACAAGTCAAATATAACGCAACAAATGCTACAGAGATGTATGGAGGAGTAGTACATATTGTGCCGACCCTCAATAGGGATAATGGCAGGTTGATGATGACACTATCTCAAAAATATAATTGTTACAGTAGTCGTGTTTTAATGTAGTAAACAAAATTAAATAATTTATAATCAGTATTAATACTTAGGATGTTAAATTTTTATAAAAAAATATATGAAAAAAGCATTAAAAAGATAACTTCTTTCCAGAAAATGCATTTCTTTTTTATATATGACTAATTAAAACGTAATTAATTTCTAAGAATCATAGCAGATTTTTCTTCCCTTTTGGTATTTTTTTTTCTTATTTTTTGTACTAATAAACACAACAGTACTAAAATATTATATTTATGGTTGAATCTCTAAAATACAAAAGAGATTATACTACATATTATTATAATTTTTTCTATGTACCTGTGGACTGAACTGTAAAATTAGTTTGTATTTTGAAGATATCTTCCGTTATTGTTTTGTAAGATTTGTTGGTTATTTTGTATTAAAAAAATAACAATTGCAATATTTTTTATACTTTTAAGCAATAGTTTTAATTCAACTTGCTCATTTAAAGTTTTTATAATAGTAATAAACTGTTTCATCTTTTTAATTTTTTTTTAAATTGTATGAAAAAGAAATGACATACTTTGGTATTAGTAAATAATTAGGAATAATGGCTATTAACTGAGGCCTGCTTACTTAATATTAATAGAGATATTTGTCATTAACTTTGCGATATGAATAAGATGCAACTTCAAAATACAAAATAACAATCGTAAATTACCCGAATGTACATAATATTCTGTTTAAAAAAATTGCCGTATTGTAAAAGATTTGTGTCGGAATTCATTCGTCTGCCAACATTGCTCGCAATATTGTCTAAAAGTATTAATTTATTTTTATCATTTTATAAATATATTGTTGCAGCATTTCTCCCTGAATTAGCAATCTGACTGATTTTTAACAAAAATGTTCTCTTTGTTTGAAGCAATATTTTCAATGTTTAATTTATTAACGCAACGAATTACAATCCTGCAGGACAAAGAAAGTCAAATTAGATTAGATATTTCATGGCTTTCGATGTTAAATGTTATTTGCTAACGTTACTTTGTACTAAGAATATTTAAGACAATTAGGTATAAGTGTTTTGAATGTTAAATAACAAATAAGTAGTTACAAACGCACAAGTGAACAATATATTATTATATCTTAGAGACATAAGCCATTTAAAAAGATTGTAGTAGATTGCAGTATTTTGATCGTTTAAGGTACGCGTCTATTGGACCCGCAGCGGATTGTAATTTGCTTTGTATGATCTTACCTACCGCTGCATCCGTCATCCGCGTCGCTCCGACGCGTCCGACGCGTTCCAATGGACGCGTACCTTTAAACTAACACAAATCACCATAATAGTTTTATAAATATACGAAAATTTCTGGACATACGATTCTGCGAAAGCATTCGAAACGTCATGTAGTTTTTTCTATAAATACAAATTTCATCAGGTTTATATATTACATGATTATTTGAATCCTATCTTTAGCTATCATGTTAATCGATTTAACACAAGCATTAACACTAATCGTGGGTTGAGAACGAAATCTCTGTATAAAACCTATCGTCATCCCTGTAGGGATAACAATACATTTTAAATGGAGATTTTCGCCTCAGAAACTCTTGATAAAACAACTTAAAAAGACATGTTATTTGATCCGGTTTATCTCAAGGATCAATTTTCGCTCCAGTACTTTTCATACTCTATATAAACTAGATATATGATAATGCTTCCCATTTCAGAAGAACTTTGCATATAAATGTAGTTGTTTATTATTAATAAATGTTTTAACTAGTAAGGTTAGTTAAGTATGATTAATGTAAGTGTTTCCCGTTTGGCCTCGAATTTTTTACCATAGGGCTGATTAAGTCCATAGAATAAAAAAAACATCTCACTGCTCGGATTCATTCTATGGATTCATATGATACGAAGGAAAATAAAATTCTCATTGGACCTATATATCGGTAGGTCCAACGGCCCATCGAGCGTATGTTCTTTGGCTATTGCGCAAGCTGGATGCAGTGGCCAGAGAGGGGACTTCAGTGGTTAAACCCCCACATATCTTTGTTCCCCCGCAGGAGTAGGGTATTAAGATTTTCCCCAATACCAAAAAAAGTTCATCGGCCCAACGGGAAACATCTTTTAGGATCGCGAAATTCATTTTCATGTAACCGGGTAATGAATGGGCAAGCTTTAAGCTATAACCCATACCCCTAGTCAAAAATTCTTTTGGATTAAGCTAACATGCTATGAAGTATTTCATGGCGTAAACATTGATTACTTAGATTTAACTTATGCTATTCATTCTTTATTCTTATAAATAAGATATTTACTTAACTATTACATGTTTGACGATTTCATACTTTAGTGCTCTTGAATATATATGTTATTACAAAACGCTTAGTTGTATTATGATTTTTTTAGCACAGTTTTGGTTCTTTTATTTCATTCGTGTTCCAACAAGATGGCGCTATTTCTAAAAGTTCTTTCTATAATTTTTTAAAGGGCGACTAAATTGTGTTGCGTGCATTTACAATTTTACAATTTTATTCAATTCAAAGCACACAATGCAAAATTTATTCCAGTGTTTTTATTTATGTTATAATGAATTGACCAATTTTTTGTTGCATTTTTAATTTTATGCAATCTATCCTGACTCCTACATTGTTCAGCTTTATGTTTAGGTTAAGTTTATTATGTTGTTTTGCAAGGAACTATTTTAGTAATTACTTTTTACCTGGCATTTAAAAATGCAAATATTTGTAAGATGTGTCTATGTTATGAATAAATTAATTTAAACCTTTGTTGTTTTATTTTTTACTCTAATATGGAAGAGATGAAAAAACTAAACTTATCCAGTTTTGTTTTGTGTTAACCAGGTTGGTTTCAAAAAAAATAATTTGGAGAACTTCACTTTTCGGAGAGATTCCTAAAGAAGTTTGAAAAGCATTTATTTTTTTGTACAATGACGTGCAAATGACTGGATCATTGCCGCGAAAAAGCTAGATCCGAGGCGAGATGTAAAAATATATAAGCATACTTAGTTCCACCTTAAATTATGTTCGCAATGAGGTTCTAGCCACTAAATAGTTTTTATGAATGAAAGGCCTAGAAATCCAAATGTTCGTCGATTCGTTAGAGTAACACAACTTTGGTAAACGTTAATAAGACCGGTAGTAAATTAATGAAACGAAATTAATTTCTGTGGATGATATTAATTACGTCGGCGACATAATATGAAGGCATTACGTGTTGTTGAACTCTACACGATGGGAGTAATATCCGTCTATCCGACACAAATGTTGCAGAAATCGGAAATAAATACAAGTCACGTGGTATTAAATGGCTGCAGGTTTGTGAGAATAAAAATTAATAAAACAATAAAATGGAAAATATTTCTTCTTATTGTACCACAAGACAATTTACTTAAGTAAATTTTGTTCAATGCACTTATTCAGTAAAGCTTTTTTAATAACCCTTTTTGTAACAATTAGGTAGATAAAACTCTATCATCAGCTCACTATACCCCACTAAGGGACTCGGAGCCTACCCTAAGTTAGTTTTGAATAGACCAGTCAACTAGGCTGGCCCCGTGCTCGTTGTTTGATTTCACACATATCTTTAAATTTCTTCAAGATATGTGCAAACGGCATCACGATGTTTTTCTTCACCTTAAGAACCTCGAATGCTAAATTATATGACGTATAGACATTTTGCTGCCCAATGTTCGGTTCTAAGTTAGAAGCGACTTAAATTCTTTGATTGTCCTGCATTATACGTCTATTGGCGGTTTGCATTTCATGCGTTTAATTATACACCTTGAAGCTTTTCTTTAATAAACAGCTAAATATCTACTTCTTAACATCTGAAAGATTGACAAATAGGTAGAAAGAGACTGGTCTTTTCTTTTCACCGACTTAATTTTCTTCTTTAGCTCAGTAGTTTGCAGGCTTTTTGTTATCTTATTATTCAGACTTTAGGTATTACAACACATGATGGATTCAACTATTGTTCCATGAATAAAGTGTCTTTATTATTTTTTAAAATATTTATAAAAAGATTCATATTTTAATCTCATTTGTTCAGCGTCACATATTTAACCCCAAAGCAACGATGTCACATAAAAAATCTGAAAGCAAGTAATTAATTTTATAATATCTGCGTCGACCCATTACACGTTCATACTCGAGACAAATTACTGCCCTTAAAATGTTATTCAGTGAATTGTAACTGTGTGTTTCCATGGCTGAAACATATAATATGTTTAATCGAGATAACAAAGTATGAATGTTTCAGCTATGAAAACTGTCAGTTAAATACATTTTACGCATACTTTTTAGTTTATAACCCAACTGTTTACTATTGTTGTCAGTGACTGTCTGCGCGGAATAAAAACAACTAAACAAGTAGCCTATGTGTTTTTACAGGTAATGTTCTACATCTATGCCAAATTTCAGCGAGATTCGTTCGGTCGTTCTGGAGATACCTTATAACAAACATCATATAAATTTTCACATTTATAATATTAGTAAGAAAGTAAGATGTTAAATGGCGACGTCGATTGAATAACGTACTAAGACTTGCTTCTAGTCATATTACTTTTTATGAAGGTGTGAGGCGAATTTCCAATGAACTTAAAATTTTAAACTATATTGTCAAACCCAGAATTGTTACTTGGTGACTAAGGGAACCCTATTAATTTAGAAATCTCAAATAAATCTATACTTACAAACGCCCTTGGCCTTTTAAAGATTGTGATATCTACCCTATTTTAAGCAGATTATTATAGTAGATTTTATATAGCGTGTAGGCTATGATTCTCTTTGACCTGCGGGCCGGGATAAGTTATGCCAGGTTATGTCATGATATAAACCGAATAATAGATTTGAACTTACAACCGTAAGGTTCGCAGTTACTTTATTAGATTCAAATTTCGTTTATGATTGCTGTTTTTTAAATATTGCATCTTTTAAACACTTCTACTTTTAAATATAGATAGAAGTCACAAATAGAAATAAAAGATTGGATTAAAAAATATTTATTTGGAAAACAGAGCTGGAAACTCAAAGTATTGTACTAGTGTCAATCTATTTTATTGCAGTAAAAATCGAACATATACGTCCTATATGGATTCAAACTAATATTATAGGTTAATGTAATTTTTGTTTTTATAAATTTCAATAACCAGTTCAATAATTTAACAAATTGGATTGGAGGCGATGGTTGAAAAATAATTATTAATTTAAATATTGGCATAGATCCGGAGATGTATAATTAAAAATCTTATGCAAGGTATTTCTCATGAAAAAAAAAATGATTAGCATAAAATGCAAATCTCAAGTCGGCTCAGCTCTTGGTCTATGTTTGACTCGTACAAGTTATAAGACGGTTGCCGATCCGGCCCCGAGTTTCTTCAGTCCCGTTTAATTGTTTCGGCAATTAGGTTTATCTTTTATTGCTGTTTCAGTGGCAAGAGATTATGAAGCGGGAACGATTCGACTTGATAGCCACGATGTTACGTTCCAAATAAGTTGAAATGTAATTTAACTTTTACGTTGAGTAATTTTTATTCTTTTCTCACTGTCTTATTTGTTCTGCTTCATACAGTTTCCCCACATTTAATTGTTTTTAATTGTTCCCCACTTTCTATTCGTAACAATTTTATGTTTCGTTATTAGTCTGTAGAACGGTACACATTAACTTTTTGAAATTCAACAGAAAGTCACTTGTTATTTACGCTTGATTAATGGTGTGACTTGAACATAAAAAGAAATGAAAATACCGGCGTGGGCGACTTTGGGAAATGTGGTTGTAACTCTGTAGCTTCACCAAAGCATAACCAAAAAAACAGTTTTATATAACCACGGGCCGCTCCGAAAACCAGCGTGATCCATGGAATAACGTCCGTTAGGAAACTTTACTCATTCATCTTTTCCCTAAAAGCGGGGTGTTGGTGGGAGGGGGAGCGCGCTGCGCTACTCCGCGTTATGTAACGCTGGAGGGTGAAGCTGATTCCTACTCGAGCCGCCCTGGCGCGCGGTACCTCCTCTCGCACGAGCTCGCAAGAGTTAGCAATCGCCCCGAGCGCTGTCGCCCGACCCAACTCCAAACAGTCGCGCTGACTCGCGACTTTCGCGTCATATTTTAAAATCGCCGCGAAACGTTACTTTAACAACTCTATCCGTCTTCAAACTTTACCTCTTCACTGTCAACTTCTTCTCGACGAGCGCGGTAAGCTTATATTTAGTTAAGATATTTTTTTTAATCATGCGTTCAATTTATTTGTTATATAACATTTTTTTTTTTGGTTATTTCTTTACTTCATAACTTCACAAGTATGCTGGGCGATAAAAACTTTTTAATTAATGACGAAATGACACTTATATTTTAAGTGGGAAATGTTTTGAAAGTTTTGCTTCACTTCTGCCAGCCAGCGTTAAACCTTTAAAAATATATCTTTCTCCTTTATTTTTTTCTCCTTGATTCATTCCAATTGCGGAATAGTTATTACAATTTGTTAATCCAAAAAATAAAAAGAATATTATTCTTGAGAAAAAAATCAAAGTTACTTACAAGCTATAGTTATTAAAAAAGTCGTAAAAAAATTCTTGAAGAAATAAGAATAGATTATTATTGCTACTACCGTAAAATTATACCTTGTTAGATAAATGGTAAAAATAAATAAATATCTATTGTTTTTCATTTGGAAAAAACAACAGTTAGAAGTAATTTGCGTAAGTGATCATCATTCATTATTTTTCGTCTTTGCGTTGTGCGTAACATAATAATAAGAAATGAAATTAAGAACAATTTTTAAAATAACACGATGACGAGATAACATTTACAAATTATTATATGTAAAACAAATTATTTTTAAACTTGATATTTTTATGAATTATTTCATTTAGTTTAATTAAAAAGTGAAACTTTATTAAAAGGTAATATTTTTGTAACGGCAGAACGTAAATGATAATGTCTCGTAACAGGTTGCGGCTACGATGATGCGTAGCGCGTAGACGTTTCGTAGAGGACAAAAAAAGTTCCTATCATTTTTACTTGGAAGGTTATTTCTGATTAATGTTTTATAGAGCGTTGTGATACTGAGCTTCTTGTTACGTAAGATACCTTTGACGATATCAGCCTTTGTTTCGTATACTCGGGTCTTTGTTTCTTTGATATTCCTTTCGTTAAATATTACTTATGCTAAATACATTTCTTATATCAATTTAAACTTATCCGACTGTAAAATGTTTTCGCAATGATTGATTTTTCTTTGATATAACATCATTATATTTTTGTATATGAGATTAGAAATTAAAAAAGGTATTAACTATTAAATTATATTAAAAATGAAGAAGTGTAATTAAAAGTAAATTTTGTTCTTGAGATTTTGTAATAATTAATCTATTTAAAATACCAATATTATACCATTATAGCATCCGAAGTACGAACACGTGTTTTCTGAAAATTCGTTTACCCATCAGGCCTACCCGCGTTTTTTCGTTTATCTCCTGAGACTCCTAAATAGTAATTCCTTTAAACGAATAAACCTACGTGACTATTTTTTTAAGCAGTCGAACGAGATTCTCTTTTCGTAGACGCTTCTTTTAGCATTTCCACCCCAACTTTTACTTTTTAATGTATTTTATTATTAGGTAATTATCCACATTTGTATTGGTTTTAAATTTAGTAGTTTATTATGGTTTTAAAACTTCTTACAGCACTACGGGAGATATAGACATACCTGTGAACTGCTATAATTTTTTTTAGTAAAAACTATGTCTAAAAATTTTACGATCTAACGATTACTTTGTTGTAGAGTTACAGTTTTAATTAATATTAAAATATACTTAGAAGTTATGTAATATATGTAACACATAACGAAAAACATTAAAAACAAAACAGTGAGTCAAATGTGACTCAATAATATATTCATAAATGATTGAGCTTCAATTTATACTACATGTCAATATCAATCAATATGTCTAACAGCCCATGATGCGATACACATACATAATACCGCGACTTAACACTCTCATAGCACTTGAATAAAAATATATTCCTATCTCTTTTTTTCATAGTGAAAGAAAGGGATGTTAAAATGTTTTCGTACGAGTATTCTGGTAGTGTAAACTCATAGTTGGATAGTTCGTGATGCGATCGCGTTAAATATAACGTTGTAAACAGTATTAAATGATTATTCATGCTATAAGCCATTTCAACATGACTAAACAAAGCCGCGTTTTATTATCTATCCATTTAAATAAAAGAATTACATATTTTTTTAATTTAAATGGGTTCGTATAAGTGGTTTTATTGAATTAAATACTATTTATTATAACTATTGAGTATATTTTATATTGTAATTTATTTTAAGAACACGAGAGTATCCAAAAAATGGATTGATTAGATTATCTAAATATCAAAAGAGCTTTAATATTCACTTAAAAAGTAAGTATGTGGCATGTTTGAGGAACGGTAAAAATAAAATCTTACTTCTTGCTAATATCATAAATACGAATGTCTAGGTGGATGGATAGATAGATGTTTGTTTGAAGGTCTATCCAGAACAACTGAATAGATCTCGATGAAAATTAGCATGTACATAGAACATAGTCTAGAAGAACACACTAATTATGTTAATTTTTATTTCTGCGCGGACGGAGTCGCGGGCGACCGCTACTAAGTAATAATCTTTACCCGAGCGTCACTCATACCAACGTCTTAATAATTTATCTTTATTTAAGTAAATTAATAACGAAGTCTCTCATATTTTATGAAAACCGTCGACCAGTTGCTACTTACGTAGGTGTCAAGCCATATTTTAGAGAGACCACTTCAGTGTTTTTGCGGAGCATGGAATTTATATATGTATATTTTTATACGGTTTTGTTGCTTCGCATTGAAAGTCGGTGACCTTAACGTTGTGGTCATTAAAATATTTTTTAAGATTTCATCTTTTTATTAAACATATGTCGTTTCTTACTGTAATAAAATGTAAGAAATGACAGTATAATATTTATATCAGTATACTTAAGAATGAGGACAAAATATTTAAAAGACTGCATCGCAATACATTCTAGTGGAAATAATGCTCTACTTATTGCGATCAGTTTCCACACGACAGAATTACTACCTCTTAGTACAACATGTCATGGCGATTAAGTGATCGGATTTGTACGTCGTTAAACTTCATTTGTTTTTATATTAAATTTATTTCTTTAAATATTGACGCAACATATTATTAAAAAGAATCATGTAAGTCCCCATTTGCACGGGCGGTTTTTAACGCGCTAAAAAGCGTTGAAATGTAATTAATGTCTTTCTATGTACCTATTCATAACGGTAGTTGCCAATTGCTCATAATTCGACCATAATTCGTAATTAAAGTATTATATTTTTTTTATATTTTTTCCGTATAAAGGATACCTATGGCCTAATCACCCTTAACTTAGGATAGGCTCCGAGCCCCTCGGTGGGGACGTATAGTGAGCTTATGATGAATGAATGAATTAATAAAAGGGTTACAAAGTTTTCGATTCACATTTTAATATAATGATAATGATCATATTATTGTTGTAAATACGTTACTGTAAATAGTAATTGTTGAGATTTGTAAACGTATATTTTGTAGGTGCTAGCTAATATTATCCGAAGAGAGAACCTAAACTAACAACGTTAAGTAGCGACAGCAGAGTACGAGCTAACGCGCCCGCTCCTTCCACGCGACTTCACTTCAAGTGTTCAAACGTTTAGCTTACAACGCTTGCTTGCGAGATTTATTTAATACCCACAAAGTCTACGGTTGATTTAATATATGATTTTTAAAAGATTCCTTACATTTCAAACAACACAAAGTCTTCTCAGATACTTATATTTTCTTGTAAGGCTTATTTTAAGTCGCTTCAATACTCAGTCTTGTGTGAATTTCACTCTTTAAATCGGCAAACTTTCAAACCTCCCAAATCACTCCGACTCTAGTAGTAACAGTAATTTTAATTAACATCTTCTTTTAAATATATGGGTTGGATTGATTCCGATCGAATGAACACTACAACACACATATGGGTTAATTCTAAATAACGCTTCATGCCAGCTGCTAACGTCTCAGCTATTATCCTTGTCTTACTCCTCTATACTTTTCTAGCGAAGGTCACATTGTTTACGTGACCCGTTTGCTCATTTACCTGTCAATAAATACACCATCTAATTTCTTACTAATAATATAAATGCGAATGTTTAGATGGATGGGTGGATGTTTACTTAAAGGTATCTTCAGAACGGATGAACGATGATAGATGAAATTTGGCATACATATAGAACATAGTCTGGAAGAATACATATGTTAATTATGTTTTTTTTAATTCCGCGCGGACGGTGTCGCGGGCGACCGCTAGTTTAATATATAAGCTCACAATTTCCTGGTCGAAGTATTTAACAGCTGTCGCTTTACTGTTAAAGGCTATATACATATCATCTCTGTAATCCGTTTAAATCTCATCAGATAGATCCTCTTAAAATTTCAATTAACAGTTTAATCGTCTGCGGCATTTCAGATATGAGATTACTCGAGATCAATACAAGTATTAAGACCACAGACAAACTATTTTTTTTATAATAATAGAGCTACCACATTTTGTCACCCGTAATGGAACGTGATTAGATATAAAATAATAAAATAATCCATGTCTATGATGTAAATAACAATTCATTCGCGTATTGACAAGTTTTGTTGCATATTTAAAAAAAAAATCATGTCTTATTAATAATCTGTGAAGGTTGAAACTATTCGGAACCCTCAGTTTAATCTATTTTAGATTCGAAAACTATTTATGGAGCTTCCGTGAAAATGGCACTATAAGTTCTAAATTTGCATTTAAATAGCATATCAAAAATTAACTTGGCTGCAGTTTCATATTATGTGGGTAGCTAGATGGTAGATCAATACTTTATTTTACTTGCTCATAGTACTACTTACTTCGTAATAAATTTTATAAGTGAAATTAGAGAAATTCAAAGTATTTGTTATATTGTAAACGCTAATAACTTAGTTAAGTTAAAGTTTGCATATATTTCTTTTATATAATTGATAATTTATTATATTACGCATATAACTTTTAGACAGTTCACAGTTGAGAGAAATTTAAAAGTCCCGCGAGAGTTTCCGTCCTCACTTCTTACAGTAAATTATCATTATGTAAAAAGTTCAAGGGAAAGTTGTTGTACATACGTAATGTTGTATATGGTTATTTTACACAATGGCCACTGAGACCCTCCAGTACAATAGCCAGAGTCCACTAATTCGACCCATTACGTGTCTCGTTAGCAACAAGTTTAACAACATTATTACGTCACCGTCGCTAATTTAACAGCAATGAAAGGAATTGTAATAAAAAGACAGCCATGCTTTGTAATTACGAACCCCTCTCAATTACCTTTGCCGTGTAGATGGCTAAAGTATTTACTATACATAAAACTCAGACTTCACCGATTTCTACATAAAATATGCTCAAAAGTTTAAAATGACGTAGTTATAAGTGTCCAATATAACTATTATTTTTGATTTTTCGAGAAATACACAAAAGTGTAAATACGTAACAATAATTTAGGTACGCAAGAGAAGAGCTTTCCTTAAATCATTTCCGTTAAACGTACAGTTATTTACTTAGTTTTGTTTCATTGTAGATATTGTTACTCGAAAACGTGATAAGGCTACGTAAACTGGAATTGTTTTTATAACACAACAAAATCAGAATTTGCAGTGTTTTCATTTCGCAAACTCTCGACCGCAAAATCCGTTTCGCTTAAGTTAGGGATTGCGGCCGGGATAAAACGGGAAGTAGTGTTCATTTGACCGGACAGGCATCGGCTTCGAATACAGCAAAAACATCGAACGGTAAAATTAGGCCATTGAATTTTATATAACACAACAAACTTTCTATTGGAACTAAACAAAACAACTCTATGTTCGACCTTTTAGATTTGGCGGGTTAATCCATTTTAAAGAGATTCATTTCTTTCATTGTTCTTCCTTGTTCTTCCTGTCGCAAAGCGGGTGCCATAGTAATAGGTTTACTTGTCTTCATTACTGTTAAAAATGTAACTATAATACGCATATACTAAAGCTAAATACTTAATAAAATAGGGTCTTATTGATTATAAAAATTGTTATGCTCGTAAAAAATGTGTTGAATAACAGCTTGTTATTTCAACAGTTACATATTGTGATAACTATGAGTGTTTCTCTCACGTCCTGGCTTTATACCAGATTAATTCGCGCGTTATCGGAGCCAAACTATAAAACCCTCGAGCTACGCATTCATCTATATCCTACTACGAAAGTCAAAGGCAATCCCAGTGATTTATACGACTAAGTTATGTTAATATCCAAAAGAAACGTTGTTAATTACTTTTAAGACTTAATTTGTTTATTTTTTTAAGTAAAATATTAGCAGATTTTATGTAAATTTACTAATATTTCTTGTACCATTCCAACTAAGCTCTAAGCTTGCGCTAGGATATGATTTACGAGAATAGTCGAATGGCGGGATGCGAACCCCCGATTTCGTGATCGGAAATCCGTACCCTTAACCATTGGGCTATTGGCGATTATTATTTATTCTATGAAAGTCAATTAAATGGATTAACGTTCTAATAAAAATATATATATTACAATTATAAATTACATACTGTTTTTTACAACAGGGTCTAGTTACTTTTCCTACCTTCTATTTAGGTTTGCCTTCTAAAGACTGGTCTGGGCTACTGATTTGTTTATGACGTAATGAAAAAAAACTTCAATAGAATTGCTTTTCGACCTTTACTTAGTTCGATGTTGTGCGTCAATTTTTTAACTCGTGTTGTTTGATTTTTTAACATAACAATCCCTTATAAATATGTAAGCATTTAAAAGATTTAAAGATTAGTAACACTTTTGGTAAACCATTATTGCTTTGCGTTTCGATTGTGTTGCAAATTGTCACAGAGCTGTTCAAAAAAATTAGTTTTAATTTATTCTTTTGTCATTTTAATATATTTCTGTCATATTGTTGATCGAGACACGTGTGTAGAGATATGATAAATTTATTTTAGTAACATTTGTTGCTCAAGAAGTAAATGAAAAGACCTAGGAATACATTTTCTTAGTCATTTTTATGGCTGTATACACGTATTAGTTAAAAGTAAAAAACAAAATCGAACACAATGGAAAAACGTTTCAATAATTCAACAGAAATTCTTTTTTTCTATGTCGTTGTTGAGTTTATAAATATTTTGTTGGTTTTAAAAACGTGAATTCGCAGGAAACGTTAGATAAAATAAAGCTTCAAAATAATTGCCTTTGCCTTAAGAATTAGGGCATTGATATTCAGTTGGCGTACAGTTCAACCGTTCCGAGTCAATCATTTTACTTCTGGTCAATAATTCCGTATTGTATTGCACGCATTTTAACATATTTCAACAATGTTGACTATATTTCTGTAACTATTTTATGGTTATCTGTTTTAACATTTTAAGTGGAAAATAACTAACTATATTATATGTCGGACTACAATATATTTTTTGCTCGACTGACAGGGTTTAAGTTTTGCGCACAAGTGTGTTTTATGTAAGCACGTGGGTCTGAACGTAAGCACGGATTTTTGAGGATTGAGGAGTCAATCGATTCGTATTATTCCCCTGTTTTACATACTCAGTTAGGATTATTTATCTTTTTAAAACCACTATTTAGTTGTATAATAAATTAATTAACTCAAAATAATTCAACTTACATAATACAACGATATAAATGTTTAAAGTGAAGTTTAATGGAAAATAAATTCAAGTACGCGCGTACTAATACCGGTGTTTTGGAATATGAATTACCACATCAAGCTTATATGCTATAAATATCTTGTATAAAGCATCGTTATTATTAATGTACGTTACTATTGGAATTATTCAAACTAGTTCAATCATAAAGGCAGTACTATACACAAGGTGATTTATTTTATAATAGTTATCGCCCGCGAACAGAGTCACTGCATTAAAAAATATTATATCCAATAACAATATGTCAGCGACGCATTTTGCGTACTAAGCTCTATGATTATGTATTGCGTCGCTTACCGGCTAAAATCGCTTGGTTTCAGATTCACGTACTTGTGTGTGAAGGGCCTAAGATATAATTTAGCTATGTATGTTGCTTTGACTAGTTATTGACTTGATTGCATTGTGGGCGTCAAATGATTTTTCACTGAAATAGGAAGTAAGTGATTCTCAACTGAAGAATAGGAAAGGAAGAGACGTGTGCCAAAATATTAAATTAATAACATATAATAAATGCACGGTGGAAATACTTTGTAATTTCGATAGTATTTGTTCACGTATTTTATTACAAAGAGGGTTTGGATATAGGCCATACTCGAATGTGGCTTATCTCTTGGATTGGAACGGTCGATATCTTCCAAAGCCGATGAATCATAACGAAATGGACCCATTCCACCCCTTGCGATCGATGCCTTTTGAGATTCTTGCTACAGTTTAGCGATTTTTTTTACCATGAGACATTGTTTAAGCTTAACTTCTACTGTTATTCTTTAGAGTTTACCTTTTATGTATATTTACATTGTATTGTAGCAGTATAGATGGATTGTGTGTAAGATGTGTGTGAGAAGGGAGTGAATTCAGACTTAACTGTTGATCGCGATGTAGGAAAGTAGCAAAGTAAGGCTAATGTAGATGAAGTGTATGTACTACGACCCTGAAGTATTTTCATTTCCAAGTATGAATAGGAATTTTCGAATTATCTTAATCTTTCCTGATCTTTATCTAATAAAATAATTAAGAAATTTTATAATTATTATAAACTTAACTAAAAGTAAGATTTACAATAATAACCAATAGTTTGTATTTTTTGAAAGGATCGAATACAAAGTTCATTTTCTGTTTCTTAAAAGTTCTGTGATGGGATCGAATATCAAGACAGACCAATCTGATGTTTGTTTAATGCGGACTGACGCGGAGAGTGGGCCCCGGGGACCCGGGCTCTTGTCAAAGTATCCTAAGAAAACAAATACAACTTTAAAGAGGACAATTTGTCACATTTCAGTTGACTGTATTTTACAGTTAAATCTGACCCGACTGGAAAATCTCTTGATACTTTTAATTTATATTTGTTGATTTTTTAATTTCTGAGTAGGTTTAGAAATTATTTAACTTGTAAGGACAAGATTCTAACGAAAATATTATTTTTTAAATTACATTTTGGTAGTAAGAATCATTAAATTTTTTTACGCAAAATGTTTCTTCAGAGTTACCAGTTTGTAAGAGACTTGAATAAAATGAAATAATTTTAAATTTCAATTTAAAATAAGATTTTCTAAAATTATGTACGACTTTATTAATTTATTTCCTATTTTTACATTTAATCTTTTTTTTTATATCAGAAGGCGGCAAACGAGCGAGCGGCCACCTGAAATCGCTAAAATAGCGAAGTGACCGTTGCCCATAGACATACGCAATTGCATATGCGTTGCCTACCTTTAATCGAAGGAGGAGAGGATGCACTGAAAGAAAATATTTTCCCTTTCCATGCATCCTCTCATCCGGAAAGTCCACTTCCACTTCCCATCCTTTCCTTATAAGAAAACGGGTGGGAAGGGAAAGAGGACTAAATTAGGCCTCCGGGATGCACACTCATCAGACGAAACGCGGAATTGCTTCCACTTCACGCCTGTCTTCTGTGTGGTCGTGGTATTTCACCGGGCGAGCCGGGCCAATTCGTGCGAAGATGTTAAAGCGGGCTCTACCACTGTTCTCTAACTGTAATCTAAGCTGAAGATAGCTATATCGACTCCATCGTTATGATTCTATGATTCTATTGTTCATGTAATCTTTAGGAATACATGTACGTTAAACAATAAATATTTATATTTCATACTACCGAACTACAATGAATAAGTAAAAATGTTTTCACGAAAACACAGCAGATTCAAGTTTTAATTTACGTCAAACAAAGTTCGCGAAGTGTAACTTACATTCGCTGTATACAACTTTGGAACTGCTAAGAAAACAAGAACAAGTTTAAATCAACAATTGTTATAGCGCCACAGGTAAGCTGTTTTTGTAGACAACAATGACATTTTTTATTTTTTTTATATGTATTAAAAAGACGTACTGGTTGGAAATATAAATAACTCTTGTTTAAAAATAGCACATATATTTATTACTGAAAATACTTATATATATTTTTTCCTTATTTTATAATTATTACCTAGAAGTTTTCTGGTGCGAAAGGGAACTTCTTTATGCATTATTAATTATGCAAAAGTTTGCGTGGTAATACAGTACAGAAAGAAAAATATTAAATTATTTTCGCGCGGTCATTTACGTAAAATGTATAATTTTTTATTGAAGTATATTTGCTTATTTGACGTAATTTATAGTATACTAGCGGACCCGACAGACGTTGTCTGACAATTTGACACTGCGATGGTAGCGTCGTCTGTCGGATCCAATGTAAAACATTCCAAAATCAACAACTACTAATAAATTAAAAATTAATTAAACAAACATTGTCCAGGGGACAAAATTGAGCATCTAAACCATTCCCAGATCCCCTTGAACACACACAAAAAAGTCATCAAAATCGGTCCAGTCGTTTGAGAGAAGTTCAGTGACATACACACTCACAGAAGAATTATATATATATAAATATATATATATCTTTATACAGTGCGTAATCATTAGGTATGTAATTGGATTTTAAAGATAGTTATAAACAAGTTTTTTTTTAAATAAAAGTAATGGATCTCGTAAGGGGACCAGTTTTATTAGGCAATACGCAGTAGATACAAATAGTATAGAAAAAAATATTGAGCGTTATTAATTAACAATTAATTTTATGTAAACATGCAATAATGTAAAGGAAAAATCTATATTATGATGATTAATCTAACACTAAACCAAACTGTTAGGTAGCATTAAGTGGCGTATTGTTCCAGAAAGAAATGTGCCACTATCTCGCACAGTTCTTCGTCCTACATTTCATAAACGAGGAAGAAATGCTCTAGTTCGTATGCAAAGTACGTAAACAACAATATAATCAACGTAGTTAATGTTCTGATGTAAATTTGATGTAATTCTCTTAACTACCTGTACTCTCCCCGCTTTA
Organism: Papilio xuthus; assembly: GCF_000836235.2. Taxonomy (NCBI): domain Eukaryota; kingdom Metazoa; phylum Arthropoda; class Insecta; order Lepidoptera; family Papilionidae; genus Papilio; species Papilio xuthus. The sequence continues at coordinate 2,388,031 of NW_013530472.1, forward strand.
ATGTGCCATGTTTAAGTTGCAATCCTTTTGTAAAACTGTCTTTAGTATCTACGGGTATTTTATGTTAACTTGGTATATTGCACAGACGATTGAAGATCGTACGTGTTGAGCGAAGCTGACACGATCGTTGTTCTGTTGCATATTCTTACAATTAATTAACTTTCCCATTCAGAGTGGTACTGTTGTGATAATACTAAGTTTAGTAGTAGTAGCATTATATAAAATTTTCTTTAATATGTCATTAATTTTGTACCAGCATTGTTAGGCTTCGAATGTACATTCAGATCAAAGCTGAAATTCTCTTTCACCTTTTAATGTTGAGAAATAAATAATTGGAGAGACCTCCCTTTTTAGGTTTTCAGTTATTCTGTAATTTCGTTTGAATAAACGGCTTGTTGTGTCGGAGTTAATAATATATCGAAAATATTTGAACATTCACAATGTGCCTCTGATTTGAATTTTATTTTCATATACCAAGGGGCATAAACTTGTTGAACTTTATTTGAAAAAGGTCGCCTGAATGTTATTTTAGTATAATTGTATTGAAATATTTTTAAAAGTTGTGATATAAAGTATAAAAAAAAATAAAACCTACTTGTTTAGTCTGAAAGTTCTTTAGGAGGTATTAAGGAGTTTTTTATTATTACGCGTTAAGGTTCTTATTCAAATGTGATTGTTTAATATGCAAACCAATGAATTGATATTTATGTTATGATAACCGTAGGTTTCTGAGAACAAAATCCATGTTTAAAACACATTGTTATATCTGTTTTGTCAAAGATGGTCATCCCTGACCATTTATATAGAGATTTTGGTTTATGGTTATTTATTACAATATTTTTTGTCATTTTGAGTAGACGAAGCCGCGGACAAAACCTATCGTTAATAAAATCTTTAATCCGCTTCTGAAAGAAGAATTTCCGATCGCCGTTTTAATAAAATTGTCTCTCGAATATATTAATTTTAAATAAATTAGGTCTTTAATTCATTAGACAACAATTGTTAGAATTTTTTACATCAATATAATGATTTAAATTATTTCAAATTAGTAATAAAATTTTCTGCAACTAAATAAAACGGGTTTTTAGAAAGTTTCAGATAATCTGTACTTATAAAATAAATATCTTATTACAGGCTAACATTTTGTAGTTTTTCTAGCTTTAGTTAATTACAGTATTTTAATCGAGTACACTAAAGTGCCTTGAGATTAGCTCGTAAAATTTAGATTCTACAAACTGAGTAACAACAGAAGTCAAATGAACAACAGTTTAGTTTTGTTTGTTCTTTCAAACTGTTTCTCTTTTCACTGTTATAATTGAAAGGGGATTTTCTTTAATATTTAAAAAATTCTACTGCTTATTAGGGTATAAACGGTTTAATTTTTTTAATTATCTATTTAAAAAAAAATAATTAGTTAATTTAAATTCTTCAGGGAAAGAAAATACTCTAACAGGCTTTTAGACAAAAAAATACAGTCGAACCTGGATAAGCGAGAAATCTCTATAAACGAGAGTCATTGTCCGGTCTTGCCGGACGACCTTGATAAGCGAGAAATTCGGGTAATAGAGATACCTCTGAAGTGCTCTTGCTTGTTCCGGTACGTATATGAAAAATGCGATCCCTAAAGTTAGTTTACGAAAAATGTTACTGACGTAAAATATAAGAATTTTCCTTAATTACTGAAAGTCTAGCAAAGAAAACTTGTATGTATGTCTTTTAAATTTTATAAGTTACAAAAAAAGATCCTCATAACATATCATTAAACGACGCTGCAGTGAAAACAAAAAAAAAGACGTGTAATAAAAAAATCCGTTAGCAGTAGGAATGTAGGTCACTTCAGAAACATTTACAATGTGTACGTGTAAGGAGGTCGTAGACAAGATACACTATATTTGTGCAATATGAATGCTAACTAGCTGCTGCGAGAGATTCCTTCAAGCTTAACAATCTTGCAAACGTTGACGGAATGTTTATTCAACTTTCTTTACAATAATAATTTGTTTATTTTATAAAAATTATATGTTATAATTGCCTGCTAAAAAGATTACGTTTTTATGTGTGTGTGTTTTTTTATTAGTAATAGACAGTGTCGTAAGTAATCGATTCTGTATAGTGAGGTGTCATTCGTTATGCTGTCTTAAAAGTAATTCTGATGTTAACATAATTAACTTATGAAACGGGAGTATTACTTGAGTTTAAAGTGTTCGTCACCTTTCCTTTATTTAGTCTCGTTAGGTTTTAATGTACGTCTTTTGCATACATCATCATCATCACCATTATCAGCTCACTATAAGTCCCCACCGAGGGGCTCGGAGCCTACCCTAAGTTAATGGTGATAAGGCCATAGTCAACCATGCTGGCCAAGTGCGGGTTGGTTGACTTCACACATATCTTTGAATTTCTTCTCAGATATGTGCAGGTTGTATCACGATGTTTTCCTTCACCCTAAGAACGTCCGATAAATGTACATATGTAAATCGGAAATGGAAAAACGCATTGGTACATGGCGGGATTCGAACCCAGGACCTGCAGATTGCAAGTCAAGTGCTTGACCACTGAGCCACCGACGCTCTCATTTTTGCTTACAACATTGTTTATTATAAGAAATAAAATCTATATTACTATCAATACTGCTTTGTCAGAATATTGCTTTAATATTGGGGAAATGCTGAGTGGAAGGGACACAGGTGTTTAAGATGAGGGATGTGAATGTAGGATTAAAGGAATATGCTACTGCAGCTGTTGTGCATACAATAACTATTTATCCGAAAATCCTGTAGTTTGTAACCATTACGTAACAAAGGTTTGCATACGAATGAGAGTTTCTACTGTTGAAACAAGTTGAGAGGAAAACTTTTTTAATCGAAATAATTTATCGATTACATTCTGTTGCAAAAGTCTCGCTTAAATATGTACTGATGTTACATACTGTTCTTGTTATATTGGTATTTGTTAATTAGAACAAAACTTTTTTATTAACTTTCTATTTTATTTGTTCTTTTTTCAAATTCATATCAAATAGTTATTATGCATTTTTAATAAGATAGATTAGCAGATTTTTGTTAATTCACTTATACTTTTTATACCATTGCAAGTAAGCTCTAGTCATGTGATAGGATGTGGTTTACGACAATAGTTGAATGGTGGGATTCGAACTCTCGACCACGTGATTGGAAAATCCATACCCTTAATCATTAAGCTATTGGCGCTCTTGATTTAGAATTGTTTATAAGTTTTGATTTTTTAATTGAATTGTTAACACAATATAACAAATTGAAAACGTCCAAGTTAGTAAAAAATATATTTTTTCTTTATTAAAAATATTTCCGTACAAAAAGTAAGATTCAGACGTTTCTCTTTTCCTGTCCGTCCGATACAGCTGTTACATACACCCACATCTTTAGGATCTTACAGAAAACATTTCGAGTTCTTAATTAAATTTGATCAATAATATTATATATTCTTTTTATGTTTGTCCACTAAATTAACAGTCCAATCAAATTATACCAGTAACACTGAACTAATTTGTACATGATCTGATTATTCGATTGCAATGTGCATTTGCAAATGTAGTTACGAATCGGCTGACTTCAATTTGCAACCAATTACATTAATAATGCATTACACATTGTGTGTAGTTGTCTAATAATGACATGCACTTCGTATAACCATAAAATAAACACGCAGCACCAATATTGACGGCACTAACTAAATGCACTTTATCATCAATTAACGTATAATTTGCCACATAATACTGTATATAGCGCTTAATTTGGCACATCGCCGGTAGAAGGGTACTACTCTTGATGTTCCAAATGAAATACCATAGGCAAGCAAAAGGTTTTTTAGGTCTAATTTTGGTACACAAAATTTTTCTGGCGACTTCAGAAAATCTCATTAAGATCTCATAGACAGAAAGGAATAGAAGACAAAGACATTTTTGTGGGTTCTATTTGATTCAATAAGCGTAAACATCTTCGCGCGAATTAGCACGGCTCGCCCGGTGAAATACCACGACCACACAGAAGACATGCGTGAAGTGGAAGCTATTCCGCTTTTCGTCTGATGAGTGTGCGTCCCGGAGGCCTAATTTAGTCCTCTTTCCCTTCCCACCCTTTTTCTTATAAAGAAAGTATAGGAATGGACTTTCCGGATAAGAGGATGCGTGGAAAGGGAAAATATTTTCTCTCTGTGCATCCTCTCCTCTGTCGATCAAAGGTAGGCAATGCATATGCAATTGCATATGTCTATGGGCAACGGTCACTTCGCTATTTCAGCGATTTCAGGTGGCCGCTTGTTTGCCACCGTATGATATAAAAAAAACTAGAAAAATGTCATCAAATTAAAGCAAAAACATAAAAAGTAAGTTTCCAAGCGTTAAATTTAAATCCGGATATTACTTACATTTAACATTGTTATTATTTGAAACATTGAGATTCTGTGTAGCATTCCATGAAATTTAGCATGAAGGAAATTGACTCAAGTTGCGCTCCGTCGCTTCACAAAGTAGTTTAAACGTGGGTCTTCATTGCTGTAACAACAAGAGTTACATAACACATACGTAAAGAAATATTAACTATTTTCCTTATTGTTAGTTTATTGTTAATCCATTAATTATACCAATACTAGCTATAACCCGCGACTCCGTCCGCGTGGATATATAAGAAAATTTAATTAGTGTAGCCTATGTGTTCATTCAGACTATGTTCTCTACGTTTGCCAAATTTATCGAGATCCATTCAGCCGTTCTAGAGATTCAAACACCCATCCATCCAACCACATCACATCCATCTAAACATTCGCATTTATAATATTAGTAAGTTAAATAAAAAGCAGCTCTTCAAGGCATAAATTCGACAAAAATAAAAATAAATGAAAAAATAGTATCCTATGTCCGTCTCCTAGCTTTAAGCTCACCAATTTTTAGCCATATCGGTAAAGCTGTTCTTGAGTTATAAATAGTGTAACTAACACGACTTTCTTTTATACATATAAGATTTTACATACCAATAGTGACGGATCTGGAAGAACCACGGCTTAATAAATGAAGTAAATAAATTGCAATAAGGTAGCTGTTACATTAAATCAATAAAGAGATCGGTTGCTTCTCTGGTAAGACGATAATCTTTCGATCGCCTAATCCTTTGAGTTATCGTTGGATCTAACCATTTCATTAACATAGAACGGTCCTCGTAAATTCATGTTCTATCTCTAGCCAGGATTTTAAGTATTCAAGTAGATCATTTGATTGGCTAAAGCTTTAGTAAGTGTATTACAATGGTATAAAAATGTTGATGCCCTAGTAAGGAAATATAAAAATTAATAAATGATCCATAAATAATATTCATGGTCTGTGGCTATTGTTTATACTGACCTGGTTTTGTTTCATATCACAATAATGTCAATCTTCTATAAATGTCGCGTTGAATTAAAAATATTAAAGTGGTAAGGTCGCTTCGTGGCTATTACTGAGTTTGACATAGTTACATATTTGTTTTTTATTTAATAATTTTTGTAAACCAGAGCCACTGGATGTTGCATGAATGGGCACACGAATAAAAATACCATGACTACATAGAATTCTTGCGTGAAATAGTTACTTTAATTTCATATTACATTTTATTACAAGGTTTAAAACAATGCGGTACTTACTTACAAAGTGGCTGACTTTAAATCCTGAAATAGAAAAAGTGCTAAAGAAATATGGTGTGCGATGGGAAATGTTAAAACATGTTAAGACATATAAGTATGGCCAAGACTTTCTCGATGTGGAATAAATATTTCCTGTAAGCATATTTTTTTTTAAATTATACGTTACAGTATTTATTACTAGGACACATAATTAAAATGTAATTAGACTACAAAAACGACGAAAAAAGTGTCATAGAAATATATCGGTCGCGACTATTATGTAAGTTCGAACCTTCAGCCTTTAATCTCGACATGTTCGTTCTTTGTAAAGATGTCTAAATCGGGGATGCTAGTCACATTGTCTCTCGGTCAGCAAATTCTAAGCGCGGCGAGCGTGCGTCGGCATAGATATGAAATGATGCGATTTTGTGCCTCCCCCATTCCTTCCCTCTTACTTTCTCGCATGACTTACCTCCGACATAGAATCAGCCTACAAAGGGAAACTGTATCACTTGACATACGATTTCTAAGATATTTTGCATTTAAACTGTAATTTATTTTAGGTCAGTCCGAATGATAAATCTATTGAATTTAAGGTTAAAATAAATAAATAAAAAATTGTATCCAATAGAGATACGAAATAGGAACATTATTAGCACAACTTTTTTAATGAAGACTTTAGATTCTAAGATCATATTTCTTATACTTCACCAGACGCTTTTTCTATTCAATCGTAAAATGTCTACAGTTTGTGTGGACGTTTCCTCCAGTCAAGATAATAAACCAATTCCCTTTTTCATTTCCTTTTAACACTCAGTTGAAAACTCCATGCAGCTTCCCTAAAACGGGGCTTCGAAAATGTTGGTAACGAGATTGGAAGTTTCAGGTTTCGTAACATCCTCCTTTAATTCGATAAAATGATCCAAATAGATGCCAAATAGATCGTTATTGTTTAAAAAAAATGTTGTTTTTATGAACAATAACGATCTCTTTGGCAATCAAGTAATAACGTATCATCGTTAGTTCTTCCCCCGATTTGCAAGATAACCTATTATCGATTGTTTTCTTTCATGACGAATAAAACATACTGAAAACTGAGAAGATACAGCGAAGAAACTATATTTTGAGTCAATGTTTTAATATTTTTAGGCTAGAATTTGTATCATTGACTTAAGACTATGTTTAAAATGATATCGTAGCAAATACGACATATGTGTCCTTTACAATAATAACATAATTGGCGTTTGACAACAGGAAAATTAAATATTATTCATATACTCTGCTTTTGCAAGCATAAATCATACTAATATAATGAAAACGAATGTTTGGATAGATGGATGGATGAATATTTGTTTAAAGATATCTCCGGAATGGCCGCATGGATCTCGTTGAAATTTGGCATAGATGTAGAGGAACAAATAGGCAACTAATTTAGTTTTTTTAATTCCGCGTGGACGGAGTTGCGGGCTACAGGTAGTGTGTAATAAGCGGTAAACTATAGTTTTATGGTTATTAGTTAGTTATACGCTGGAAAGGTTCTGGTTGTTGTTATTTTGTGGTTATAGTGTTTTTATATTAACTGTTTTAGACTAGCGTTAGGTAAGTTACTTTTTCTATATATTTATCCTTAAATATCTAATATTGTTAAGTCTTTTAAAAGGAGATAAATACAAGTAGAAATGTTTAAATAAGATTTGAAAGGAGAATTTTTAATCACTTAAGATCTTTGTCTCATTTTCTCAAGTGATTCGGACTTCTTCCAGGATTATTTCCAGGTCTTTATAATACTGTCGTAATTTTTTTTAAAACATAAATCGGTTACAATAAAGGATCGCGTGATTCTGAAAGTGGTAAAAGGGATCAATCATTAATTTAATTTCCTGTACAATTCGGCCTCTGTTATTTTTATATTATTCGTGTCAACTCAGACCCTATATTTATAAGGCTATATATAAAATACATTATAGATATATATTTATTTGTGTTGATCTATTAGCTAGTATGCATTTTGTTATTTCATCTTAGAAGAATATAGATTTTGACATATTTCTTCAAACGTAACCTCTTTTACTGTAATGTTATTCTTATTAGTTTGTGAGTTTTTAAATAGGAATTTAAACAATAAAAGATTTTCTGATTATTATAAAACTGCATACTTTTTTATTTCAATAAAACATATAAGTTTAATAATATAAAAGTATAAAAAACTCGAGTGTCGGTGGCCCAGGGGCTAAGTACTTGACTTGCAATCTGCAGATCCTGGGTTCGAATCCCGACATGTACCATTGTGTTTTTCGATTTCCGATTTACATATGTACATTTATCCGACGTTCTTACGGTGAAGGAAAACATCGTGATGCAACCTGCACATATCTGAGAAGAAATTCAAAGATATGTGCGAAGTCAACCAACCCGCAATTGGCCAGCGTGGTTGACTATGGCCCAGTCACCTGTAACTTAGGGTAGGCTCCGAGCCCCTGGGTGGGGACGTATAGTGAGCTGATGATGATGATGATGATGATGATAAAAACTCAAATAAAACAAGACTCTGTTTTATAATAATATTTAAAATAATAATGACTTTAAAGGTGTCGAAGTATAATCCGTCTTTGTAGACTTTGTTTATTAATTACTTTTGTATTTTGTTACAGCAATTAATAAAGTCTATTTGAATTTTTGGTTAAAATGATTAATTAATTGCCATCATTTATTTTAAAAGGAACTTATTCTATTTCTTCGTTATTTTCACTATATTTTTAATATATAAAGTTCAAAAATATTATTAAAAAGTGCTGCAAAAAATAATTAAAAAGAAGTTGCTTCGAAACTGAAACATAGTAAGGCTTATTTTCGTTCACCTTCAGTCATTTAAAATAATTACATTTATTCAATTTCACTTTATAACATACAAAAATATGTAGAATTTTATCTGATTAATTTAAAATTATTCGTTAATGTGTTCATAGTGGAAAAAAGAAATGCTCAAGGGAGTATTTGTTGGGCTTTGAGAATGGTAGATCAAAGCCGAGACTTGATGTGATCTTAATCATAAGGTCAGCATAAGGCCGAGAAGCGACCTTTTCTCAACAGAAATCCTCCATTATTGTCTAGATAGAAATTTAATCCGGCTTACACTTAAAGCAATTGGCTCTAACTGTATCAAAGGTTTCCTAGATGAAATTTCTAGCGTTCTAATTATACAAAAGTAAGTATGATTAGTGCCCGCAATCCAAAGTAGTTTTGTATTCCCCACTTGCAGGTTTCTAAAAGGTTCTCGCTTCATTCCAATTTGTCTGTTGCAATTTAAATTGAAGCAAATTCCATTCAAGTAAAGAGGATTGCAATTTTAAAATCTGTGGAAAAAATCAAAGCAACTTTCTATTCAAATTAAAAGTAACAATTCAAAGATAGTTTGGATTTTTTTATGTTTTTAGAATTTCCTGTCTATGTGCGGAACACGAATGTTATGGCTTAAAAATTTGGTCACAATTTAGGTGGACTAATGTATGATGTGAAAGGGATTTTAGCATTTGAATGTTTTCCAGAGAGATAAGTATGTCAGTTTGTTATGAATTAAGCAGATTTAAAAATAAAATCAAAAACTTTAAAGGACAAAGGTAGGCTAGACAGCGGATTTACGTATTACTTAGCCTTTCAATTTATTTATATTTTTATTCTGTGGACACAACTTTTACGAGTCTAACGGATTTACGAAATGTAGAGAATAATTTTTCAGTTCCACCGACAGCTTTCGACGTCCTCAATTCAATCGTTTTCTGACATATTTTTCTCCTAAAAACATGATGATTTGAATAATTTGATTTTACTTATTGTGACATGGAATAAGTTTTTAGAATCGTATCACATAATAATAACATATAACTGTCTAAACAAACATAAATGTATGGATATATGTCTCTTATATATATATATATATATAACTTAAGTCAAAGGTAACAAGAGAAGATTTGTACCCTAAAAAAAAAATGAAATGAAAAAATGTTCTTGAAATTATACCTAACCAACCTTTTTGCTTGTTTTTTTTGTTGTTGCTGACATTTTTACCTTACGTTTCATTACATGTTATCACCAGCTACCGTGTTACAATAATGGCCACAATATTTATTTTCTTTTAAGGCGATTCCACCAGTCAGTATTTCGTCAGTAATTAATTTAAAATAAGTTTTAAACACAAAAACATTCCCGTGTTTTTCCACATCATAAAATAATAAAAAATAACACACGCTTATCTGCAAGAAAATATAAATGTTGAAAACGTTACCGTTTTTCTAAAGGTTCAACTGAAATAAAAAGCTTATAAAAGAGTCCATATGTGCTTGTTTAAAAGCCGATAACTATGAATGTTTTCAGCTTCGTGGATTATTTTATTTTAGCTAAAAACTCGCTAAAAGCGATGAAGTTTCATTTACTTGATTAAAAATACGTTTAATGACTTAACAAAATAAAGTAGCTATTTATTTGATATTTTTTAACCTTTTTTTTTAATTGTTGATAGGTCTATAAGCGAATATTTCAATATTTTAAAAATACTTTTTAAAACTGAAGCAATAATAATAAACTTTTAAGCACGTTGTCGCTTCATAATCGACACGATTGGTAATATGATCGATTGGAACGTAATCCCTATTACTAATCCGCTCTCAAACTTGTAACACCTTTAGCTTCGAAGTATTTAGTTGGGTAATAAATCAATTAGGGTTTCGAAGCACGATTTCACGTCTAAATACACGTGGTATAATGGACACGGGTCACATTAATGGCTTCAAGAATAATCAATCAATTTTTCATCTTACATTTGTCATCATCATAGTAACATCGCAAATGACTAAGAACAACTAAGAGTAGCCTTTCAAGACTTCTAACTATTATTAATGAGTGTTCGACTTATTACTTCGTTTTCTACTCTTCTCATTTACCGAAACTTGACAAATATGTTGCGTTCAACAGTAATTTTTCCTTTTGACAGTTATTCAATGTTTTTTTTTTAGTTTTAATTCTAATAATTGGTTTACTATTACTTTGTTTAATCTGTCTTGCTCTTAAATCGAATAAATTTGTCATAGAACTACATTTGGATATCAAGATCTGACTTTAAAACTCTTGAATACGCTTCGGATTAATTGGTTTGTCAATTTATGTATGGGTTTCTCATACGTTAACGTCAATGCCAGGAGACATGATTTAAAAACACCCAAGAGTTCGTCCAATTTAAATTAAACGTGCAATTTGCGAAATGGATATGATACGAATCATATGTCATTGAGATGTTTGATAACTGAATCGCTCGTTACTGATATTTTTTTCTTTTAATTACAAATGGTTTATATGGTTTACTTTAGAATTCCTCTTTTTTGGGTATTCGTGTTAGCGACCACGTCTCTGTTAGCAATATCCTAAATCATCTAACTCAAACAAAAATACTATCTCGCTATTTCGTCGTTTGGACTTTGAGACGGAAAATTAATTTTATAGTAATTTATTACTTTATTACGAGCAAAAAAAATATTCTCTTCTATAAACAAATAATTGATTATTATAACAAAGATAGAGTTTCGATTCATTTTTAAATTATAAAGAATTTTAAAACTAAACTAAAGAAAATTAGTTTATCTTGAATGTTGCTATACATAAGTATTAAAGCATTTATTGTGTAATTTTCCAGTAACTATTACGAATAGTTGTTTAATATTCATTTAGATAATGAGGTAGAGATTGTGAACAGTAGCGGCTAAACAAGATTCTGATCTTAAGCGATGTCCCCTTTAAGCGATGTACTTAATTACGTTTGTTATTAAACGAACGCCAGTCACATAATATGTCTTACTTACTAAACACAATATAAACTAAATTAGTTCAAAATTAATTAATGTAGCTTAGATAAATATAGTTATAATACGATATTGCAGAACTTTTAATAAAAATAAAATGATATTTCGACTCTATGAAAGGTTTGTTTATCTTATAGATTATCAATTAATCTTGATTTTTTACTCGCAACCTTTTTTGAATTAAAGAATAAGGAGTAGCAGGTAAAACTGCAAACTTTAACTAGTTTTACTATGTTACAATAACTATTCGACGTTGATTATCAATATATCAAACTTTGTATACATAATAATACTATTTTTAAATCAATGTAATCCTCAATTAATTCAGTTGAGACAACTTCGGATGTTACAATTATAGCAATCAAAGTTCAAAGTTTACTATTATTCCGGTTGTTATCAAAAGGCACGTATTACGCGGCATTAGCAACCTCTCATTAAGGCTGTGTTTCGATTTGTGCAATACAAAGGAATTAAGCAACTGCTGATACAAACAATCATTTGATGAATGAATGAATCGTTTTGTTTGTTTGTTCATTCGGAAATATTTATGGGGTTTGTGGTTTGGTTATACGATAGTTTGTGTGTGTGATAGTTCCTTTTATATATATCTGTAAGTCTTTTGTTCTCGCAAAGCTAGATTAGATAGACAATATTTTAAGACGGAAAGCAACAAAAATTTTTTTTAATCATCTTTCAATGTTGAGTCGCATTAAATGTTTTTGTGCATAACTTTAACTTTCGTTAATTTTATTATAATTATATTTGCATTTTGTTTTATGTTTTAGTTTTTTAAATCAATTATACGTCATTTAAGTCGCTTGAACTTCTTTATCTTTACACTGCTTTACGAGTACATCTATCACTTAATTCATCCATTTCTTATTAACCAGCCATACACTCAACAAAATAACTACTAAAATAGAACGAATTACGCAGTGATCGTATAAGTAATTAGCAATTTAAACATAAGTCCCACTGTTCCATACCGAATTGATCCGCTTAATTCGTCTATATTCCGCCATGCTTTGGTTCATTGAACAATCTCCAATGAAGGGAACGCATTTGGTCGACAGCCTAATCAATCAAAGCCTTTGACATGTTTTGTTCAAATAACAATGGTTAGTATGAACCTTAATGGATGGATATTATATATATCAGTCACCACCGATCGTGATTGCTGCCCGTTTGTAAATTGCCTAAGCAAATTGTAAAGAATCGCCAATATTGTATTTCGATTGAATTCAATCAGAAAGTGATATATATACATCAACACTTTTTAAATCAATTACTAATGAAATCACATGTACTGTGTGAATGATGTTATTTGCCAACTATTTACATTTTGCTTAGGAAAAAAATCCGACACTATGCCGGACAATACTAACCTAATTAAAATGTCAATGTTTATATCCCCTCACTAATCGATCGGACACTTGACTTGGTAACGAAAGCACGCCATTCGCATTAAAGGATTCAAACTAATAATGTCTAAAACTAGACAAATTAAAAAAATGCGACATACATGATCGATCATGACCCATCATGCAGTCCGCATAAAACTTAGCTTCAACGTTTGCATTACAAGTTAGAAATTTCAACAATAAATGTATAGCTAAAAGCGCAAGTTATAAATGGACTCCTATCATGAATAATGGATCGGTGAAGGGTCAATTAAATTAGTAGCCCCTATATCGATATAGTCAACGCAAGCCCACGTTAGTCTGCCAACTTAGTTCTGGAAATAACTAAAGGTTGTACGTAATAGCGGATGCGAAAATGTTGAAGTATCGTTCTACGTCAGCCCAAAATTAAATGTCAAGGAAATTAAAAAGGTTTTATTCAATCCCGAGTTTGATTAACAAAATATTATATTGAAACATACTCATATTTTTGACCCTAAAATTTATTATTTAGTGCAGGAATTAAAAAAAAAAACAATTGTGAGATTAGAATTCCTTACACTTACTTGCTTCCACAAGAATAGAACGACTGAAACATAATGTCGATTTTTCTATTGTGCTAAAATAAACGTTAATAGCTTTCGAGTTATCTCGTAGTTTCATCGACCCTTGACATCCACTTTCAAACACTTATAATCTTATTATATTTTTAAGATTTAATTAATAAATCAATATTTATTTTAAGAATAAATAGACCTAGAATTTTAGTACTTACAGTATAATAACACAATATGATAATGTTTTATTCCTATTAATTCTTTATAACAATAAACTATAGTCTAGACTTTATTTTAGGCAACAGCTGTAACAAGCTGCTATTTGGCGAAGAAATTTTGTTTTTTTGACAATACTTTTTTTATATTTAATGGTAACATTTTAGTGATGCATACATAACATTCGTGACCTTAAGTCAACCTGCGCTGTTGGTGCCAAAAAGTCGTGTAAACGCCAAGAAATAAAAGTTTACGATGTTCCCAGCCAAGCCCCGAGTGTTACGAAAAATGAAATTTCACAGACACTGTTTAAAATATAGTGACGGTAAAATTTTCCTTTATGTCCAAAAGTTTTCTAATAATTTAAATGTACAAGATGAGTTAATATAAAATACACGTAATATTATTATAATTCTGATATGTAAATATTAATTTAAAAAGAAATTTATAATAAAATTTAAATATTGTGCCTTGAAGTTTTAACTTACTTTATTTTAGTATTTATGCAATGTTTTCGTGGAAACGTGGCAAGATTAGATCGCAAAAGAATATTGCATTTTAAGTTCTACTACAATTAACCAGTAGCTAAACAGATCCAAATCGTTACTAAATAAAAAACAATACTACCATACATTTTGGTTATAAAATATTCCCAAGGTTCCCGATGTAGTACATTTTGCTTTTTGAAACGTCGACGTGGGAAAACCAACAATGAATAAAAAAAGCTTTCCCATTTCTGTCACAGTGTTATAGTTACTTTGAAGTGAAAGCTATAATAAGTTTGGGCATGACTTTGATAGATTGCGTGTCGCCAGTTGTCACTTGGGTTACGATGATAAAGAACTAAATATAACCTTAGAGAAACTACACGAAGTACAAAACTTATCTGGCCCGGTGAGAGACATTGTTACTGAGTTTAGTTCTGTAAAAAAATATAAAAAGCTACCTTAGTCACACGAGATAAAACACGACAGGAAAGTTAGGTCGCCTAAGTAACTAAGGTACGACATAATCTTGTAGCATTTTTGACATGAAAAGGGGGCGCTAATATGTTATTGTACTATAGTTTCACTTCTATATTTTATACCTACTGTCCTTACACGTAATATTTTTTTACGAGTATATAATAACGCGCAATCGACCGTCACGCCGTAATGAACGTCAGTAATTGCAGATGCGTCTCCTCGCCTACCTTTAATCAACGGAGGGAACGATACCAAACCAGCTTCTTCCCTTTCTCATAATTTCCTTATAAAATTAGGCCTCCAGCATGCACAGTCCCCCCTACAATTATTGTTGTTGTAGTGTCTATCACTATCAAAATATTTTATCTTTTAAACCATCTTATCTTATAAAAGAAGAATTCTATTCAATGTTCCAGTTTAAGTTCTCTTTCTTTTGAGTTAGCGAGTGAGAAGCGAACAACTGGCTGTAACTTGAGTTGAATATTGAAGATTACGACATAAAGTGTAGTGGAATCGACTAAAGAAGTAACTTAAAAGTTTCAAAGATGTCTGCTTAAAAATAAGAAAAAGTGGTTTCGGACGCTCTGAAGAGCAAAGCTATAAAGTTTTCTTCGGATTCTTACATTGTAAGTTGCATTGCAACTAAATATTTTATTTTTAAACTTTTCAAAAAGATGATTTATTAATTACATAGCTACTAAATTCAAAGACATGTGTTATGAATTTACAATAAAATTTTCACTTAGTGTTAACCATGTACGCGTAAACAAAATCAGCAATTTCATTTATAATTCCAACATTTTTGGAAATCTTTTTTTTTTCATTTAAATAAATGGCTTTTACTTGCTGATTAAACAAATATGAATGATAAAGATGAGTTATTCTGAATTTTTCTTTTATATTTTACTTTTGAATTCAGCTTTAAAGTTTGATTCAGCTCAGATATCGATTTAATCTAACTGAGAGAACATTCCAATAAAAGCGAACAGTCTACGGGAAAAGTAAACAAAGCCGGCTCGAAGCGACCGAATTACACGTTACGTTCGTTTAAAATCGCTTCAGGTAGGGTTTTCGGCACCAGACTACACTCGGGTGTGCTTAGCTTTTTATTGCCACCAAAGTAACGAAATACCCCAAAGGTTGCGATAGAATTCTAAAACAGTATCAATATAAAGTTACTCACATCTTATCTTTTCCGATATCAATGTTACATTTGTATGATAACATAAGAGACATTATTGCGGACAATATCGATATTCTAAGTTAACTTATTTAATAGTAAATATAAGAGTTAACTCCGACTAGCGATTACTATACTATTACAATATTACTCGTCGCCGATTGAGGGAGATGAATAGAAATTAAAAATTATTTATTGCTTTAAAAATAGATGGTACAAAGTTAAAGTGGTGTTGGAACTTCCGGCGATACAGACGAACCCAGATCGTGGGGCAAGGCGAGGCAGTGCGGTGTTTACATTTCTATGAGGAGTGGAACAATGCGCTATAAAAAACTAACGAATAAACATATACATAATGATTGTGAAGTGTGATTTTTCTTTACATACAGACACACCAATTTTATTAATTACTAGCTATCGCCCGCGACTATGTTCTATACGTATGCCAAATTTAATCGAGATCCGTTCAGCCGTTCTAGACATATCTTTAAACACCCATCCATACATCCACATCACCATCTAAACATCCGCATTTATAATAATAGTAAGTTAAATAAAAAGCAGCTCTTCAAGGAATAAATTCGAAAAAAAGATTAAATTGTATCCTATGTCCGTCTCCTGGCTCTAAGCTACCTCCTCACTAATTTTGAGGCATATCGGTAAACCCGTTCTTGAGTTATAAATAGTGTAACTAACACGACTTTCTTTTATGCATATAAGATATAGAATACTTTTTAATGTTATGTTATACTTAAAAATGTTTTTAATAATCACATTTTTTTAAAGAACATAACAGCGAAGTCAACGTTCTTTGTGTTTTTAACTGCCTATTTTTGCGAAGATTTGTTTTCAGCGTAATGTTCACAGAAGACGTTTACAATCTATAAACGAATTAACTTAAGTGGTTTATTGCACAGACGCTAGAGCAAAAATCCGCGAGTTTATTGTTCGTCCAATAACATAAAAGTGTATTGTCAACTTTTATGACTGAGATCGCCTAATAGATCTTGATAAAAGTAACGTACAGTCGAGGAAATAAATTGGTTTCCCACTTAGGATCGATTATTAAATAACAAACTGTAACCATAAGAGCTATATAGCTCGTATGGACTAGTTTTCAACATAATTGCATGATGTTAAGTGACATTGTAGTGAAATGGGTAGCAAATAAATGTCCTCGACTGTACTAATTATTATGCATGGAGATTTTGTTTAGCATAGAAGCCGCATGCGGGAACCGATTTCAATAAATAAGGCCCGCATACAATCCGTTAGAGCTTTCTATTGTGGATTAACGATTTGTAAATACACGGATTATTTAGATGTATTATATTAAAATTTAAAAATGTATGTAAAATTGTAGAAAGAACGAGTTTGAAACTTTATTGCTTAATCGTTTTTTTATGATTTCGAGTATGTACTTAAGTAAGAAAATTATGCAATTTATTTATTTCAAATTAAAATAATGCAGCTTAGTTGAGATTTTCAGGGTTATTTTTTTAAATTGAGGTATTAAAATATTAAAGCAAACTGCAAATGCCTTTTTAAAACAAACAGTGTAAAGACTATTTGCAAAAAATCAACGTAAAATTAAATCGAAAAATTATTCTCATGAAATATGCGAGTATCGCTGTCAGCATTTATTTTATTTGTCTTCTTATTTTTTAATCAAGCACCGATTTGATAGCTCGAAACAATTTCGCGAAAAAATCAAAGTTGAGGTTTTGGACGAGAAATACGTATAAAGGCTTTTTGTTGCGGGTAACGAACAGCGTTCAAAAAAGGAAATGAGCTTGCTCTTCAAACGAGGTTCAGATGAGAAATGGCTCTCATTGGAGCTCGGCAATTCTTTTCGCATTATTGTGTGATTGAGCTTTTACAGATTAAAGCTGCGAAATATCGCCCGGCGCGAAAAGATTAAGACTTAGTGCCAATATACACGAACTGCCTCAAGCAGTCAACAGCAACAAGATGCATTGGGCGATCAGTAGTCGTTCGCCATACACGGACCACAGTTTATATTCACTACTATAAACAGAAACGGCCGTACACGAACTGCTTGCATCAGTCAGTTCTTAGTAAAGTCCTTGTACGGCGTCCTTTAGCTTATTTCAATTCTCTATTAATAGTAAATCCAAATATTTAACTGACATTTTTAATATAAAAGACATAAAATTATCAAATTATTTGTGAATTCAAAATATCAGTGAATTAAGATGCCAAATGTCGCTTTTATTATACCATGAAACTAACACTGCCCATCGTTTGTACGTCGTGCACTTTAAAAATGTGCTTATTTGTAATTCCGAATATATTCTTCAGCAATAATGTTTCGTAGCAATCATGTAGATTCACCCCACTTTTCGACGTTGGCACGCGTTCAGATCATTATGCGTATAGAAACTCACTGACACTGAAATATGGGAAAAGGTCAATGCAACTAACAACCTTAATCCTTATTATAAAATGTAGGCCACTTTAATATGTGTTCAGTAGTACAAGGCAAATTTCAAATATGTGTAACGATATACTTCGATTATTTTAAAAAAAGGTAAAATGACTAAGTATATAAAATAATAAGCAATACCTTAAAATCTAATCCAATGAATGGTTCAGCGATTTGTACGAGATGAACGCTTAAAAAAACAAATTTCATATTATATCGATAAAAGATTATCCTCGGTGTTGCGATGACAGATAAAATTTTTATTTTCAGCAATCATTTTAAATCGGAACATTTTTTTTGTAGAAAAATTGCCTCCCGAACATTACTGCTCCCAAAACACAATTCAGTAACGATCCAAATGACGAACGTAAAATTTTGCAATGAAATAACACAAAAAGAACTTTACGGTTTAAATATTTACAGGCTAAAGTTAAGTTTTGAATAAAAATTATCGTAGTATCTATATAACAATATGAATCTTTGTTGTATAAACATAATTTTACGAATATATCTCTGCCGTCCTTTGTATTTAAACTAGAAATTTAAGAATTCTAAAAATCTTTAAGATTTAAATTTTTATTAACGAAATTAGTTTAGAATTTTTCTTAGCTTATTTGATTTTTAAACATTTAAAAGTAATGATAACTGTAATTTCCAGGAATAAATTTAAATATTATCTAGCCTGGTCTATTTAAAGACGCGTTAATGCTAAAATGAACAATTAATAGTTTCTCATACGATTGTTGAAGAGACGAGACTCTCAGTCTTAATGGTCATTTAAAATTTAAGAGCTGCACAAGAGCGTCGGCCTACTAACTTGCAATGCTTCACGTCGACTCCTTTTAATTATTTCAATAAAAACACATGAATAGGTAAAACCTAAGGAAACGGATTTAAGGAAATTGATTTTCCGTTTTTGAGCAAGCTAAAATATCTATATATGTATATAACTACATTAAAATTTACTTTTATAATTGAAGATACCTAACACAATTATTTATGGTGAGTGAACATTGAAATGTCACTTTTATTATTAACTAGCAGTCGCCCACGACTTGGTCAGCGTACATAAAAAGTGGCTTATAATATGGCCACGTAAACCAGCTAACTTCCCGTCCAAGTCCCGTTAAAATCTTTCAAGCCGTTCCGGAGATTACCCGGAACAAACGCGGCCTTGTGGACAGACAACCAAAAATAAAAAAAATGATGTTTATTATCACCTACGCAAATGCATCATGTCTGTGATGCATACAGACACTCCAATTTTATTAATATGTGTATAAAATTATTTCTTTACACTCTTTTCGTATTGTCATAACTATTACTCTGACAGGGATAGTGTCATGTTTCGAGAATTCCCTGGGTCGAATGTGCGGTTCGCTCAGTTGTTTCTCCGTATATTGCTATAATAAAATAAATATAAAAATATTATTCTACGCTCGTATAACCTAATAAGATAACCAATGATATCTTCGAGAGAACACTTACCTAATAATATGACGGAAATATTTTCTTATGCTTCTTACATTCCAAACAGAATTACTATATAATAGCCATTGACCGATGAATTCCTAATTTTTACAGTTTTCACAAAAGAGGATGACTAATCGATCGTTTACTACTATAAAGTATTAACCGTGGGTTTCTGCGACCAAAATCAGCATTTAATGCATATTGTTATTTCTGTTTTATTAAAGATAATGACAAGGATGACGATATGTTTCGTGTAGCGGTTTTGATCTCGAAAATCAATGGTAGGTAATTTAGGTTTTTTTTTAAATTTCAAATACATAAATAATAAATACATTGGGTGAGTCGTTATTGGTGATCTACTTTTAATCACTTTGAATCATGTTAGAAAACCTAATAAAATCGGTTGTGTAATTACTCTTGTCCATTAAAATATTGATATCTTTAAACTTGTTAAGGCTATAAAATAAAAATGAGGAAGTAAATTCTAGAAGTTCTAGCTTATAACACAGTTGTGAGTATTGAGGTCATTCTGTATAGAGCCAATACGAATCTAAGCATTCGATTTGGCATCAAGACAAATACAATATGTACCGAATGAAAAAAGGTTGCAAACTCCGCCAAATAAAACGGTGCACTTAAAATAGATGTCATAGAATTTCGCGAGGATTCCTTTAGCTCGCAGTGGTAATTTATGACAACTTGTTTTCGCAAATTTATTAAAGATTTTACCAGGAAGCGATATAAATGCCAGGGAAAAGATGAAACAGGAAGGATGGAGAAATAAAAAACCAATAGTCATATATTTAAAAAAATAATTTTTACGTCAAACGCGTTAAGAATTTATTTGCTTCTGACCTCTTAGCTGTGATACGAGTAAAAGTTTTTAATAAGAAATAAAATTAAAATTAATTAATTTTAATATGTCTCGTAAACTATAAATTTACAAAAAAGGCTTGCTCGTGAGTTAAAAATATATTTTATCACATACTTTGCAGAAGAATAATACCAAAAACACGATGACCTTTTACTGCTTTGATATCTTAGCAAAGAAGTACCAGGGTATTGTGAAAAT
The DNA here is from genome assembly GCF_000836235.2 of Papilio xuthus. NCBI lineage: Eukaryota > Metazoa > Arthropoda > Insecta > Lepidoptera > Papilionidae > Papilio > Papilio xuthus. The sequence continues at coordinate 2,408,820 of NW_013530472.1, forward strand.
TGTTTTGACTTTAAAAACTTTTCTTAGAAAAGTATATCAAACAAAGAGGACATGTTTATTGACCCAGAGAAAAAGTATGATATTATGCTAGCCTTTTGAAGTCTAAGATGTTTTCGAGAATTGCGGATAACATAGATTGTTTACGTGGCAAACAAGATGCCCTCATTTTATAAACTTCGGGAACATTTTCAGAAAAAGACCTTTAAGAGATAGGTGCTTTTTATTTAAATCTGGCTAGCTATTATTAACAAAGCGAAAACTATAGTACAATTTCAAATTTAATCGACATCACAGGGGACCGAAGAGCTGGCAGCTACCTCGGACAAAAAATTAGTATATCTTCGGAACCTTACCTAAAGAGACTCCTTTAACTAATATATTTTAGTTAATTATTCTTTCCATATATTTTATTTCATAATATAGATTTAAGACTCTTCATGTAAAATATATAATATAAATGTATTTTTAAGTAAGCAATGAACTGTAACATTTCAAATGTAATGATTCAATTTGATAAAGAATTGTAAGATACATGGTGTTACTAAAAACAAAGGGTAATATAATATCAGAATATGATATACTCGTTGAGATAATACATGTAGATATCGTTACAGTCAATCTACCGCGTGATGTTTTTGAATTGGGCAACCTCAGTAAATGCATTAAGTAAAGTGCTTTAGGGTTGCCTATTGTGAACCCAATGAAAGCAGTGATATAAAAGGTTTCGACTACACAGATCTGTGGAAACATTTGATTTTATCGATGAAGTTAAACGTGATAAAGATAATCCTATGTATGTACATGTAGTAAGAAAAGTGATAAAAACTAAATTAATGGTTAAGATATTTACTTACTAGTATTTTAAAGGCGAATGTTGGGATAGATGTAGGGCATCGTCTGGAAGAACACATAGGCATAATCAAGTTTTCTATTAATCCGTGCGTCTAGAGTCGCGGGGACAGCTTGTATTATAATAATTTTACAAGACATATTCATCTTAGTAAAATAACTTAAAACGTAGCGTATATTGAAAAAAGATTAGCCAAACTTTAGTAAACATAACACATATCCAATAGAAAACTGTATACTGTCCAATCAACGGACCAAATTGAAACGGTCGTGACAATTTAGGCGAGCAAAGTGTTCGGGGTTAATTAGTGTGATAGCAATATTGATTGAACGTTTTTAACGCGGATTAAAGTCACACTCATTTCGATACAGGATTAATGTGAAAAAAGTAAGCTCACGTATTAGTGTCAGATAGTTTCTTTTTTAAATGGATGACAATTTGTCTCGTTTTCTTTATCTCCACCATATACGTCCCCACCGAGGGGTTCGAAGCCTACCCTAAGGTAGGGGCCACGCTGGCCCATTACGGGTTGGTTGACTTCACACTTTCTCTCTAACGAAAAAACATATTTTTAACGCATGATTTATGCATTCACATTATACACATTATAGGCTACTGTTTTTAATTCTGCGCTGACGATAATGCGGTAATAGAGATTAAAGAAACAAAGATCTGATATTATTAAGTAATATGAAAAAGAGAGTCAGACGTGACAGTTTATTTCGCTTAAACGAAATATTCATGAGAATACCTGTAATAACTCACCTGTCAAATAAAATGTTTGAAAACGAGACCAAACTTTTGTTAATACAAACTAAAGTGCTCTATTCATAGAATTGTTCAAATTAGAATGTATATAACAAACCAATACCACTCCAATCTAAAGTTAGTAGGAAGTGTAATTTACAAATAAAAATCCAATACCATTGTTGTAATGTAAACAGAACTTTTGATTAAAATGCCTCTGCTCCATAAAGTGGAAGCCAGTAAACTACATTTAGAACAGGGGCCTAATTAGATGTAGGCGAGGCAGTTCACTGTGCATAGCTACATAAGTACATACGACACCCTATTTTATGTTTACAGTTTGAACTTGAAAAGTAGACCTGATATACATATCATTTGTTGGAGTTTATAATCTGCTGAGATGTGCACTGGCTGGTTTTAGTTTTTATAAAAAAGTGTACATCTGTCATACGTCAAATATTTTATTGTCTTTCATAATTAAATTTTCCCAAGTAAACTTGTGTTGTTCATCACAAATATGCATCGTAATTTAATAACGTAGTAGTAGTTTGTAGAATACAAATACGGTGAAATAAAATATCAATTGGAGATGAAACATTCTTATAGTACAAAAGGAAAATTAAATTACTAAGGTCAGTTCTAAGAGCATTATGTCATTTCTATTGAACTTGAGTAAATCTTACAAATAGATCTTCGTAGTAATAGGGCAAAATAATTATATTACAATCGGTTAATTAAAATACAATAAATTATTAAAAAAAAGATAGTCTATTTAGCGAATGCAAAGCGTTGACTTTTTTTATCTTCAGTGCGATAATTCAATGGCGGTACAGAAAGATTTAAAATCTGGAGACCACGTAACATGACCATTAGTCACTTGCCACCGAAAAGAAAGCTTTTATTACAAAGGTCAAGGCTGGGGCGAACTCAACAATACACAATGTATCATTGACTTTGGACATTCAGATAACGTTATCTGTTAATTGTATAATACTAGCTGTCGCCCGCGACTTCGTCCGCGTGGATATATAAAAAACTTAATTAGTGTAGCCCACCCATCCATCCTTCCACATTCATCTAAACATTCGCATTTACTCGTATAATATTAGTAAGTTAAATTAAAAGCAGCTCTTCAAGGCATAAATTCGAAAAAAATAAAAATAAATGAATAAATAGTATCCTATATCCGTCTTCTGGCTCTAAGATACCTCCTCACCAATTTTCAGCCATATCAGTAGAGCCGTTCTTGAGTTATAAATAGTGTAACTAACACGACTTTGTTTAATATTAATAATATTAGTCTGTATATTTATCCGAAGTTCGAAACATGTTGGAACAATTGAATTATAACTGCTTAAAAATATTGTTTATACGTATAATGCGATTCGCAAAAACGGCATTTATATGTCTATTAGAGACAAAAATAAATTCGTTAAAGAGCCTCTCTTTTGTTGTTAAACATCGCTTAAGATTGTTCGTAATTGCGTAATACTCGTGTTTGAGATAAACGAACGCAAACATTTATTTCTTTTTCTTTATCAAGTTGTTGAGGCATTCGTGATAACGTCTTTGTTTCCAAGTTATAAGTGGAAAGTGTAAAAAGTGTACAACTGAAAGTGTACAAATCGTGTATAAAATTCTGTTATATAGATAACGTATTTATTGTGCAAAACGTAAATACTTTATCTTAAAAGGTCAAAGGAATTATGTTTCGTTTTACTGAAAAAAGATCATTTATTTTATTTAGAAATGAAATGTATCATTTTATACTTTTTTGACTCTGTTACGATAACCCGAAGTATTAGAAACGTTTATTATGTTGAAAATTTAAACATTCGTTTCCAGTGTAGTGTAAAATGCTATTAGAATGTGTGCTGGTATATCGTAGAAAGGAATGCTTGGCATTATCTTGAACCAAGAGTACATTGTTTGTAATTTTTTGTAGATTCATATTAATTTAATCTCTCATTGAGAACTGATTATCACGATACATGGATGCACATTTCAAGGTAGGAAATATACCTAGTAAAGGTAAATATAGTAGTATTATTTACATTGAACGGACGGATTGCTAAGCCAATTATGCTCTGGCATGTCAGGCGTCTAAAGGGTTACGTACAAGTTTGAGACACTGGGGCTTGATCTTGTTCGTTGTTCTATACAAACATGTTGCTGTCCGTTACAATTCACCGCACTGTATTCTGTGGCACTATTGATCTTTAGATTTGGAACCTTATACAATAGCTTTTGTATTTGTAAGACTGTTTAAGAGCTACAAACAGTCGTTTGACTTTTTATGGAACTTGAGAGTGTTACCTGGAAAGAGAATACGAAACGAGTAATTAAAAATAATAATAAGTTGTTTTTTTTAATATTCCAACTATGTCTCAATAGTGGGATACCAATTGATTATTATTAGCTTTTTATCATAATTTAATAGTTTTATTATTGTGTTTGTTTCACTGCGTCCTACCAAATTCCAAGGGGTGACTCTATTGACCCTTTTGATGAGCTTAGTAATGTCCTTTGCTAGTCTACGAATCTAATCTGATAGATTTAAAAATAAAGAGGACATTTACGAAGGGCGTGTGCTTTCATTCGTAGCATAGAACACGAAAAGTTTGGTAATAAGTTTTTTGTCTTTTAATCTACTATTAAATAATTTTTAACGTTTCTTCATTTCTAGTTGAGACCTAAAAACTTAACAGTTTATCAAACTACTTAGAGTATGGATTATTTATGATTTAATGTAAAAACTTTGTAACAAAGGACACGTTTAAACATATGTGAGACCAAACACGTGTTATATTAATGATAAATTGCACGCAATAATAAATTATTAACTGTTCAGAGTAATAATTATTGTACAATAAAGAGTTTTTATTGTTATATAATTGCCTAATTAATACCTTTATAATTTTTTACGTGTATAGCTAAAAAGTTCACGTATATTTTTTTTCATAATTACCATAAACTGTTGTTCGTAAATTAAATACAGAATAAATGATACGGACTTTTCTATAACATATCCTATTAAAAGGTTATTATGTCAGGTAACATATGGAAAACCCATGACGCACAAAATTTAATAGAATCAGTATGTATGAATTTTGTATCTCGTGCTTTAGGTGAATTAAGAAGGCCGTTAAACCTCACCCTTAGTCAGATTTATTATTAAAATATGTAGCCATTGCGTGTAAGCAATTCACGGCGAAGTTATATGGGGCAAGGAAATTATTTCTAGTGTAAAAAAATAACGCTGCACTTGGGGAGAATTATGAATCATTAAAATAATTTTTCTATCATTTGTAAAACCTGGGGGGTTTGACAAAGTGCATTCGCTACGAAGCGATTCCATAACGAACGTTAAGAATATATAGAAGTGACAATAACTTTCGAAAAGTCACATGATTGTTGCGCGTCTCGCATTAGTGAACTAATTTAAAATTCACAAAAAGACAACAGATCTACGTACTATTTTTCAGCATATTACACGATTAGATTCACTTAGAGCTTTAGCTTTATAAAGAGGGATTAGATTCAAATATATAAGCTTATATTTTATGTCTTAAATGCATGAGAGACGAAACAAAATTTTTATATATTTTAACCATATTTATTTACTTTTTAGTGAGGTGAAAGAGCAACTCTATTTACGCAGTCTATCAGATAATATGTCAACATGTAAATTAGCTTCAATTTACTTTGTAAATATAACCTTTGTCTCTAAATAACAGACACAAATAACAGGTTGTAAAAGTTTTAAATTACTTTTTTTTAATGAACGTAAGCGCAGCTGATGTTTAACGATTCTCGCGAACACCTGAACATGTGCATTGGATTGCTGTTCGTGTGAATTGTCGAAGTTTTTATAATTTATTACATATTTTTTGCTTACACCAGTAAAAACTAGAAGCAAACTTTAAAAAAACTAGGATATATTTTTTTAATATTATAAGCATGCTGTTAAGGAATTTGCCGATAAATTAAAATCATAAGATCTTCATAAGTATTAAGCCAAAGAGGAGGGATGGAGTCTAAGCTACTTCAAACAAAACTCTACTCCATTAACACTTTCTCGTTTGCATAGCGCCAAAGCTTGAAATCTCTCGTAAGCGTATGGATATCTTATCTTCGGAACGATGTTGAAATTATACTTATACGTAAATCCTTTTGACGTTATGGCAAAATTAATTACGTGAAATCCACATTAAAGGTTGTTTTAATGACCACCAAGTGCAGGAGAAAAGCTTCCTCAAAAAAAGTAATAAAGCGTTTTTGCAAGACTGAATAGTATATATACATTTGGTGATTCACATTTCACCATCTCTTCCACCATCGAAAAGTGACTGACACTAACAGTGTGTACCATAAATAATTAACTTAGTTAAAACTATAAATATTTTGACAAAATTACGTGTCTACAAATATTCGTTGTTCTCTCTCAAGGTCAAAGAAAGGTCGTGCGATCACAGGGTAAGGAATATTCCAATTCTGAAGGCCGACTTCGAGTGGTCCCTCAAGTGGAAATGATGAAAAATTGTACAGTTTTTAATCTGTTAGTCGGACGTTGAACTTTTATGTTTTTATTACAAAATTTGTAAAAAAAAAAACGAATTGTAGTGTAAAACATAGATCAAATAAACGGAAATATCCGTCCACAACTTAATATTCATGTAGCGTATAAAGTACATACTTCATCCGACAAGGTGGGATCCCGCTAGTTTCTCAAGTATTAGAGTTGCCCAAGTTTTAATGAATAGGAAGGAAATGAAGCGCAAACCTAATTAATTAGCAATTATACTGGTTTTATTTAAATTTACGATTAACTAGATATCGCCCGCGACTTCGCCCGCGCCATATTAAAGAAAGAACTTTATTGAGATACTAACAATCCATCCATCCATCCATCTGAACAACCATTTATAAAGTAATTAATATTAGTAAGATAAATAAGCTATGATAAGCATCTTGTTACTTATGTCTAAGAATAAATGTCGTTGAAGCTGTCATTTTAAAACTTTTCTTCTTTTACTGTAAATCCTCTCTAAAAAAACTATTCTTTGGCTGTATTGAAGTGTTTTATCAGGCGCTTTGTAAAAAAAGCCGTTAGAAATGCCGCAAAAAGGAATAAAACGATAAATTAATGGTAAAAAGAGGTCTATGCGAAGGAAACGTTGCTCATTCGTTATACTAACGGGCCTTGCTCATGACATCAACAAAGTCATTTCGCTCCCCGAATAAGTAGAAAAAGATCGTATTTATGTCAACGTTACGAGATGGAAAGATGCAGCCAAGTTTGTTAAAGGAGCTTAAGTTACACGTATGAACGATACATAACTTCATTTTAATTTATTACCTACTAGCTGTCGCCAGCCGCTCCGTCCGCGCGGTAATAAAAAACTTTATTAGTAGCCTATGTGTTCTTCCAAACTATGTTCTACATCTATGCAAAATTTCAGCGATATACATACATGCGTTTTCGAGATACTTTCCAACATCCATCCATCCAAACAAACGTTCGCATTTATAATAGTAAGATATTCTTAACATAAGAAAAGGTTAGTTTCCTAATGTCTAAAATCTGAAATGTAAATAGACAGCAATTTTGATTTTATGAATTTTAAATTATATAGCATTAAGTTTTAAAGTAACAGTAAGGAATTATGTATTATTTAATAAGTAACTAGCATAAGAATTTTATGATTATTAATAAAGAACCCCAAACTCTCTGGCCACAACATGCCAGGGGGAGGCATAGCGCCGCCCAATAAAAAAATGTCTAAAATCTGCAAGACTTGAGACATTGGGAAACCGCAATTTCTAAAAAAAAAGGTTGTCTCTTTAATTTGATTAACAAACAGAGATAACAACATCTTGTAACAGTAATATTTTGACATTGAATAACGATAATCTGTTCTTACGTCACCCGTGACTTTGGGTATGCTCCGAGCCCCTCAGTGAGGACGTATAGTGAGCTGATGATGAATCTGTTCTTTTGGTTATACCTCACCAGATTAGGATGAATGCTAATCTAAAAGTACTGTTGGTGCTCATTAGTATATAAATATGGAATTGTGATTCTTTATGTTTGTGCATAAATAGTACGAATTAAGTATGAAATACAAAGACTTTGAAATTGTATGGCGCGTCCGGTGGATGTAGGACGGAAGTCGATGGCAGCCAATGTTTATATGACCTACTGGAAAAATGTCATTGTTACAAACTTAGTTTGTTAACTAGAATACGGTAAATGTTACAAACAAATTCTATTTGGTAGAATTTATAGATTTCCATTTTTCTCGGTCCTAGCACCTCTCTCTCCGTTACAATTTCAAACATTAATTTTTAAGATTTCATGAATAACTTTCGGTTTTATATAATGTTTGTTATTCCGGGTAATTTTACTTGGAAAATCTAGAAATCTTCGACTACATTCCATTTTTACCTACTACATTTGGATCTTAATGTATTGATAGAATTCAACATTATAATATTAATCTTACTAATATTATAAATGCGAATGTTTGGATGTTTCCAAGAAGGTATCTTCAGGACACGTGCAGGTGGAGTAGCGGGCGACAGCTAGTGCGTTACGAAGATAAAATCATGAAAATAAACTAACATAGTCACTGTTTCTATGTTTCTGTCACTAACGAACATCCGTAGCAAAGTTGCAGTTAGATAAGAGGAAGTACAAACAAGAGAGATATCTTCTAGAATATGTGAAACAGCAAATGCACTTTATAGTTTTGAATATGTATTAAAAAAACAAACACACTTTTATTGGTATCATAATCCATACTTCTATTTACATTATTTCCTATTATATATATCTTTATACTATGTATTATTTTAAAGAGATTAAAAAAAATGTTGAAATTAATACCTCTTAATGTAAAATAAACATGCGACATTTTTAAACATTAATCAGTTAATTCGTACTCGGCGTTGGCTGGAGAAAAATTGTACGAAATTAATCGAATGAAATCCATCCATTTCTATTTTATTCGTTTGCTTTTCGTGAGCACGAAGCGTGTTTTGAAATTGGTAATAAAGTTAAGAGTTAAATGAAAGGTCACACATACTGATTGATGAGCTGTGTACGAGAATCAATTTAATATATTTGTACTAAAATAACGTCATCGTGGAACTCAACGTTGGCCACAGATAAACAACTCTAGGGTCTATATGATTCTTCAACTACTTTAGATTTATCTTCCACAGTATACAATTAAAACTAGTTAATTTAATATTTTATCTATGCACTCTAATTAGATGTAAGAAACGTCACGTACATTTGCCTTTAACATGGTCTTTTACGATGGATTATGTCACGGTGTAGAATTGGATAACTAAACATAAATATTAAATTATTCAAACTTTCGTGAGACATTATACTAAACTGATATATAAATTGGCATTGGCAGTGAGCGACGGGCCGCGTCCGCGAAACAATACCAGTACCACTCATCCTGATGAAGGGCCCCCGATGGGCTCGAAACTAGTCGGTGCCGCCACCGGACGTATATACGTGAATGTTTAGCCGTGTTTATATATCAGTTTAAACATAACTAGTGCAAAAGTTTCATCAATAAAATATAAATTTAATAAACAACGGATGCAAACATCCGCTGCTTCGATAAAAGGTTTACTTGCTGTTTCAATGGTGCAAAATATATTAGATTTTTCTGAGCAACCATTTATACAATAGCTTTTAGAAACTTTGCCCATAGCATTTAGTCCGGCGAGAGAATGGCGGCTTCGGAGCTGCGGGTACATTTAGAGATCCGGTGTCGTTTATTGTTTTCCATCGCTATTGTTTAAAAAAAACTAACTGCTAGGAAGGTATAACTTGTTACTTGTTTAGATTTTCAAAGGATTTTTTTATTTTATTAACGTTACGTTTTCATTCAACTATTATATCCCTATATCTACCTGTGTTAGGCATTTTATTTTAAATATATTTTGCAAGATACTTAAGTTTCTTTCCACTTTTACTTTACTTTGAAATTAATGTTTTAATTAATAGTTTATAAGTCGAAAACAATGCTATGTTATCGTAATAATAATTTTAACATTCATAAACTCTCTTCGATATAATTTTCTATGTTATTTTTATTGAGTAGACAACGTAAGCTGTGTTGTAATTTTTATATTTACAAAGTCATTACCATAGCTTAGTGAGACTTAAGTCTAGTAAATAACGAGACCGCCCCGCTCATTATTCTTATCACATTTAATGTACACTTTGAAAAAGAATTTTACTTAAAAGAAATTTTAAATTAAACTAATTTATATTTACATAAAATCATATAAAATAAATCGTTTGCAAAAACCACTATATTTTAGTTCAATTTTATTAAAATACTCTATAAAGTTTTGTGTAAGTTGGATTTCATAATATAAAATATTCAATATCCTGATAAATCAATACTGATAAAGGCTGACCAAGGAGATACTAAGCTTTGGAGTTCTGTTGCAATTTTAATTAGGCCTGCTCTGTCTTACTAGTTTCTAGCAGACAACTGAATTGAACAACTAGCTCATAAATAATCCGTCAGTTCTGTGATACTTTAAAATCAATACGACTTAGGGCCTTTTAGGTAAATAGTAAAGTTTCGCCTTTAGATAATAAAACGGATTATTCAAGATAATGAAACTTAAAGAAAGTTTTTAAAACTTCTAGAAATATTTTCCAGTATCACCAAGAAAGTCTAAGAACTACTTTCTTCTTTATTTCAAGCAAATTAAATGTGAAAATCGGACATTAAAGCATTCTAAAGTAACGATTTTCCTTTGACATCTCAAGACGTAGGCACTAAGGACTGAAATGAAACCGGACTGCGTTTACCAACCGCCTTATTCTCCGCGCTGCTTTTAAAGGAACGATGAAAGAAAGTTTTTAGGTTAGTTTTCTTTACGTGTTGGATTTTACTCCACGCTGGAATTCTTTCTTAGTGACTTGGACAAACGTAGTGGTGTTATGAATGGAGTGGCGCATTTGACTTTACACTGAGAAGTGGAATTTTTGTGGTTTTTTTGCTTGTGTCGGAAATTTTAACGGTTTTACGACAATATCATGGCTAAGGTGGGAAAACATTTGTAGCTACTGCTACAAATTTTGGAAACTTATTGCAACACGGGAGCTAAAATTTGTAGCTTTTAACAAATGAATTCGAAATATGATTATATTCTGATTTACTTTTATAAAAGATATTTTTAGTCATTTATCAATAAACGCAAACATATTTAAATGACTTAAATCATATTAATAAAAGAGGTGCATAAAATATTCTACCATAAGTTAATAGCAATAAACAGTAAAGTTGTTTGTATTTCACGCCACCACTTTACCTTGTCCCAGGTGTGCTTACTCCAAGAGTTCATTATCAAGTCGAGAAATAATCGAAGACAGCTATATTTATTATCTTTTTATAATAACTAACATTAACTAACTAACTAACTAACTAACACTAACATTAGTATGTACTAATATAAATGCGAATGATTGGATGGATGGATCTCGCTGAAATATGGTATAGATATGGAGCATAGTCTGAAAAAACGTGTACGCCAATAATTAGGTTTTTTAATAACGCACGGACGGAGTCGCGGGCGATAGCTAGTACTCATATAAAACAAGAGCGATAACTAAAAATACTATTTTGAAAAACGAAAATACTTTTGTCCTTGATATGACTTATCTTACCTTAAAACATTAAACTTCTTACTATTACCATGTCGAGTTGCTAGTGACAGATAATTTTCTAATAAAATAATAGGTAGATTATAATAATTATTCAATGGTTCTAGTTTTTTCCTTTAGAAAAGTAAATAACGATTTCCATGAAAAGGCTTTTCCAATTAACAATTTCAGCTGAACACGAAAACGCGTGCTAGTGATTATGGAGGGTAAACCACCCTTTATTGGAGAGTCCTTTTATGTCGTGCTTTCAATGGAGATTCAAATTGCGATATGAAGTCTACACAGGTTCCATACCAGCAGCTGCATCTAGCAATTTCATCGTGTACCGTTCGCATTGAATAAGGATATTGGAGTTGAAAAGCTTCTACCAAATGCCGGAGCCTTTCACCTTATCGTAGCATGGAAATGCTGCTTTAATATTTCCTTGGTATAATTTTTATCGTTTCAATTATTTTATCGAAATTCAAAATTGAATATATTCAACTTTTAATCCTTGCCTAATTATACCTTTTACAACGCAATAATATTCTAAAACTAGTAATGTAAGTAAAGTTTTCATTTTTTGTTTCAAAACATAACCCGAATTATATACATTATTGACAAAATGCCTACTCTCTGGTAAAAATGAACAACTCAAAAAATTCTTACTAAACTAATTAGAAAAGTGTAATAGTAATGGCCGCCATCTATGGTAGGCATTTAAAGTTCCTTCCTACGTAGACTTAATTGCATTTAATCATCGATATATAAAACATATTATGACCGAAATATTTAGAAGAAATCAATATATGTATGTTACTATAAGATATAATAAAATTTCATTCAACTTTTAATTTATACGAGCGAATGGGTAAACCGAACCCCTTTTTGTAACCTTTTATCTACAAAGATGTCAAAAAGCACTTATTTTAACTGTTACTTTCCACTGTAATAACACTTATATAACAATATTACCTTCCCGCTCTTTATCTTTTTATTCACATAAATATGCAATTCACGGTAAAATATTAAAACATTGAACATTTATAGTTCAAAGGAAAACTCTACGGCGTCGCTTGAATGAGCCTTTTGTTACCTTAAGCTAAGTTAAAATGTTATTTCAATGCAATTGTTAGTCTGACAGGTTTTATCTTCCTGTTGTCATGTATGCAATTCGAAGTTAATACAAGTGGAAAGCTTTAAATACTAAGGTGAAATAAACTTTAAGTATTGATTTATTAAAGGTTATTTTGTGTCTATTGACTTTATTATTTAGTTTTTATAATTTTCTTTTCCTTATTTAAAATAGAACGGTTACGCATCAATTTGTGTTAAAATTAAGTAGGATGTGAAATAAGAACCTACAATTTTCGTTTAGAAATTTAGCCAATTTAATAATCTCATTTTGTATTTCACAGGTCATACAAACTGACGATCTCCGTTAATTTACTGCAATTAGTTTGATAAGTTTTCGGCTGTCGTTACCAGCGGGTCACATTATAGCAATAAAGCGCTTTAGACGCTTATCGATCCCAAATTTACTGACTCACTGGCTTATTACTATGAAACTATGTCGCCCTTGATATTTGCTCGCTCTTACGTAATACACTTGTAGATAAGTGTTACAATGTTATAGGAATTTGCTACTTTTGTCAGTTCACAGATTTCATTAAGTTTTCTGTATATAATATAACCTTTATAAAGTGTCCAGTAGATTCAAGTATTGAACGCAACCTTGACTGCAGGTCAACAGGCCAACGTTGACTTACACGCTATATCATACAGTGTTTGTTCCACTAACATTGATTCCAATAATGCGAACTTCTACCACCGAAACATATAGGTATATCGTTACAAGGGCACATCATTGTCACTATTTTTAGGGTTTTGTACCTCGAAACGAAAAATGCGGAACCCTTATAAGATCTGTCTGTCAAGACCCTTTTACTCAGGAACGCGTGAAGTTATCAAGGAATTAATTTCACAGACAATGAAAGGGATTAAAGTATGTTTAGGTGAAAATTTTTTACAATACAAACTAGCTTTTTTTTCTTTTAACTTTACATTAAAACTCAATAAGTTACTTTCGTTATATGTATAGTGCCTTGTAGCGATGAAGAGGATGCTTACAATTTTTGTCGAATCATCCAACCATTTTCTGATTTTAACGTAAGTGTTCTTTGAACACATGGTACACATATTGATCCGCACTTCGCATAGAAATAATAGATAAAAAGGGTGCGTATACTTATGCAAACGGGTTTGAAAAACTATACTTTGATGTGAACATATGTTATAGAATTTTTATACCTCTCTAAAAGACAAAACATTTAGCTGGATAATCTAAAGATGAAATCTAAAAGTTGATTTCGGATACCAAAATCTTTGTATGAAGTATGTCGTCATCCCAGTCATTATCTTTAATAAAACAGAGATAACTTGTTTTAAATGGGGATTTTGATCTCAGAAACCAACAGGAAGTCGTTCAATGAGCAGTACCATTCTAACAATCTACAAAAGTATAGTACACAATAGCCTTCTAAACGGCATGGCAGATAAGTATGACGGAAAATAATTTCCATAACAAAAAAATATTTGATGTTTATTTTATAGACAACTATATTTTTAAATAGAAAAATATATTGTTTGAGAAAAAAGGGACGCAAGAAAATCGTAATTAAATTAATGACTGCCGCTACATTCACCCTGTGGAAAGTCACGCAATGCTTTGTTTTGTTTGATTCCATAATGAAAAAGCAATCTCATTATTTCTCTCTTATTATGACCTTTATCAGCTGAATATTAATAACAACAAAACTAATGCGAATGTTTAGATGGATGGGTTAGTAGGTACCTATCTACATAAATGTAGAACATATTCTGGAAGAACACATAAGCTCCTTATTAAGTTTTCTTTTCGTGCGAACGGAGTCAACTTGTTTAACATAAAATAAAAATGACACTACCTTATGTCAACGTAAATTGCCGTTAATATTTTGAGAACTTTAAGCAACTCATATCTCAGCAATGTGTGTACCATTTCCACTAGCATGACTTCCCACAGAAATGCCAATCGCGCTTGTAGAATAGCTGTCTGCCTGAACATCAGTTTAACGATTGATATTATAGCATACCACAGTTGAGATATTGGTATTTCTCTTGTCCACAACACCCCTTTAATATTTCATAACTAGAATTTCATTCCTCTATCACATGTGGCGTAGAGCAGGCTGACTGAGGAAGGCCTTGCCATGCAATTAATTATTTCTAAATGCCTCTTACATATTATACTATACATTTTATCATAAACTTTATCTCATAATTAAAAGTAAACACACCTAAATAAACTGCCGAGAATGTTTATGCCTACACAAACCTCATCAAGGTAAAGGACTAGATAAAACACATCGTCGTCGGCTATATTCCGTATTAAAATTTAGATCAAAAGAAAGCTTACGAAGTTACAAGTTAAATATCCAAAAGCGTTTCATTTCACTGACAACAAAAGCACTTTTATTCATAGTTATTTGAAATAAGGATTTATGTTAGATACTCTGTGCTAATTTAGCTAATGAAGGGTTTTCTCTTCGGTGTTACACCGCGTCATGTGCTTATCCACCCTTAATTTAATGATTCACTCCCTCGTTATGAGGCTATATGTCTGAGTAAATCCTTGCTTGGTAATTTATACTTAACTCATCTATATATATAAAAGAAAGTCGTGTTAGTTACACTATTTATAACTCAAGAACGGCTTTACCAATATGGCTGAAAATTGGTGAGGAGGTAGCTTAGAGCCAGGAGACGGACATAGGATACTTTATTTTCTTGTTTTTATACATTTTTATTCGAATTTGTGCCTTGAAGAGCTGCTTTTTAGATATCCACGCGGACGGAGTCGCGGGCGACAGCTAGTTTATATAAAAAGTAAATCTTATATCACCCATATTGTCTTTTAGCTTATGCTTTTTGTTAATTAATTTTTAAATATAAAATTTGTTTGTCCTTTTAAATATTGTTTGTTAATGTCGTTCCTAAACCACTACACAGTTTCCAATATATGTTTTAATCTGTTATCCTTGATAGGAGATAAAGGACACTAGAGAAGTTCAATTAGTGCCTTTAAAATAAATAAAATTATTCAACACATTATTTTTTTCATATTAATTCCGACTATGTAATATACATGTATCTGTCAAAATGGAAGCAAATTAATCTATTATTTTAATGATTCTTTCGGGCATTAATTAAATATATTAATTTTGCATTATTAATAATTTAATGAACATAAATAAATCTATCTGGAACCGCATGTTGATGACATATCGTCAAAACATAACCTAAAACTACGAATGTTTGTAAATGCTGGATTTAATTAGTGGAATCCTTTACCAGACTCAAATGCAATTATCCGTTTTCGAGTTAGCCATGTATGAAACCACAGATGGAATGTAATAATCTCTTTTTAGAAAAATTTGTGCAATCAATACACGTTTAAATGTTTCTTCTTCTTCTTTTTTTAAAAAGCATTGTAAAAATTACGGCCAATTTCTTTATTAAAGTGTTGTGCGATGTTTACGACCGCAGAAACAGTTGTGTCAAAGCATGTCTCTTCTAATTAGTTTTTTTTTAATTGACACAAAAGTAAACTAATTATGATTTTTAACATTTTTTTTTGTAATTTTGTTGCATACCTTTAAGTAATAAGTTTTTTGAAATCGCTTAAACTTCTATAAATCTGCAGACGACTTTTAGAATAATTTATTAGTATTTAAATATTTAATCGCTTCTATACATATTATATGAATAAACGTCTGACTTTGTGAAAGTTAATCTGTTTGTCTGACAACTTGGACAGTGAAATAGGTATTATATGTGCTGAATTAGTGACAAGTACAATTTGCCCAAGTGACAACTGCCATAATTGAACAAACAACAAGCAATGGTAAAAACCCATTTTTTTAAAATAGCATAAATTTAGCAACAAATTTCTTTAGTTTTTTAGTTAAGGAGGTTTTAGTTTTGGATAGGATTTTACCACGTTCTATTAGTCAAATCTTTTCATTTGATGCCCACATTGGGTAGCTGTACAAAAATATGTCGTCTGCTATTTAATGACGGCGGCCATTTTTTATTTTTTAATGTTATTTTAATAAGTCTTCGTAATTTTAGAACGTATGTTTATTTCTTTTAGGTTTTGAAATCACAGAATTCAAAAAGAAGAAAAATTCTTTCTTTCTCCTTTATCAAAACCAATTTCGCAGAATTTTGCTTAACATAATTCTAAGTAGTACGTAAGTAAAGAGCGCTAAAAAGGATTTTTTAATAAAAAATGTATATTTTCATGTTTTCAAACGTTTCATGAGATTTTGTACCATCATATAAAATGTTTTAAATTTATTTTACATAAAATATGCTTGTAGAAAAATATAAACACGAATTCCAATAGATATGCAGAGTATTTTGCTTTTTAAATTTGAATCGGAATTTTCTAAAACTTGCATGAATATAAATACTCTTATTGATGTCCGCGACTACGTCTGCGTTGAGGATGTATTTAAATAGGTATTCAATTGGTTGTATTGAAAAGTTTTTGCCAACTATTTGTCTAATTCTGCTGAAGGAAATCTTATATTATAAATGCGAATGTATAGATGGATGGATGTTTGTTTGAAGGTATCTCCTGCACGACTGAACGGATCTCTATGAAATTCGTCATACATATAAAACATAGCCTGGAAAAGCACGTAGGCTACTATTTTTTTTTTATTTACAGGGACGTAGTTGCAGGGACAGCTAGTAATGTAGATTGTAGATATGAGGAATAATCATAATAAAGTAATTAATCGAAAAAGGGACTTACACTTACTCTCTTTAGAAATAACGTGTCTTGAGAAATCCAGGATACATTCAAGTATATTTTAAACCTTTTTCTCGTGGCTTCGAACGCATTCACCTTAAGTGTTGATTCCAAGTGTGACACTTGAGTGCCATAAAACATTTCATGTTACGTTCACGTTACACACGTTTAAAGATAAGATTTGTCGTTACAATGCTATAAAATTTTATGAGGGTAACTCTAGGTTAACAATCAATATTCTTTATACATCTCATACGTTTTACTGGTAAAAAAAAACCGACATTAAAATCAAGTTACTTTAAGCTACAATCTACATCTAGAAACATAGCCACTTAAAAATTACTGTGTACATTTGACGCTTTTTCATTGCCGCTTAGTTGCAGTATTCAATATCGTCTTGCATATGAAAGCCGGCAATGGAATGAAAAATAACTCTTTTGTGTGTCTTATATACAGGAATGTAATATTAGCTAGTTACGGCTAAATTATAAGTGCAAGATGATGTATACAGCAATAATTAAGACATGTGTTTAATAAAAAAACTTTAATCGAAAAGAAACCTTAACAATTTGTAATCTAGAAACGATTCCAACGAAATGCCTGATTGCGACTGAGAATAATAAAATATCATCTTTTACTCGTATCACGAGTACGTCTCGTATTGCGTCTGTTGGTTGTAATCAAGTGAAACCATATCGCACATATCCTACCGTCATTGGACTAAGTTTCTCAATAAAAAGACGATTTAAATCACATAGATTTTGTGACATGAATTTTCTTATCCCTTAAACGATTCTGTTGAATAATTATTAATAGTAATTTATTTAAAAACATAAAAAGTTCACGTAAGAAGTTAATTACTTACTACGAATATACTTTATCCGCCATTTTAGTTGATAATAAAGGATAAACATTCTTTCATTCTTTTCCCGATTGTTATTTACTTCTTAATCCTTTATTAAAATTGACTAAGTGCCTGTAATTTGATACATATTATCTACTTTCATATTTGATATTTGATCCCACAAATAACAAATATCGATATTTTATTTTCTTTTAGCTTTGTAAAAATTAATTAAAATGCCCGCCCCTAAGACCCTCGAAACCGCTACAATTCTTTCGGTTTTTCAATATGAATTCCATAAATATTTTCTGTTTACGGACGATGTTATAATAAAATTCTTTACAGTTCAGTGACCTCAAGCGCATAAAACAATTTGTAAGACGCGGAATAAACCTAATTTACTTCGCAGTTACCAAAAAAAAGCTCTTTGAAGGAAAATGTATTGTATTTTCTATATTATCTTTAAACCTACTTATTTTCGCTTAAAAAAATGTCAGACACACAACAATATCTTATCCTATATTTAGACCCCGTGACATAATTTAAAAAATTGCTACAATAATTCTATTTTTCATATAAAATTCTGGTTAATATTAAATGCTATAATGAGTGTCGCGTTATAATTATTAAATCAATGTCTATTTTTTTAAGTTACGTCAATATTTTCAAATTATAGGGCAGAGCAGTCTACCGTCGCAGAACGATTTTTAAATGAGTAAAGTATTTAAAATAAAAAGTAATAAAAGAACTTTGATTAAAGTAATTTGGTATTCAAATAATAGCCTTCTTTGTGATACGTATTTTAAATAAAGGGTTGTTACGTTATTTACTAAACAACCTTAAAATGAACTAAGGACACCGATTATTAAAATTTAAAAATGTTATGGCATTAACAGTAGAGCAACTATGTTTAAAAATTTTAAGTCTAAACTGCCAGATCTTAAGTTTGTTAGTCTTAAAAAAGTTAGTTTCTCTATCGTCTTATTTTAAATACTTCGAACTAACAAAATTAGAAGCAACATTGTCATTTGTTTTAACTAATTCCTTGCGTGCAATTCAAAAACTCTTATCTGATTCCTGTAATAATATACTCTTTGTCCCCGCTTATTTACATAACTCTGCATAAAACGTCTATGAATTTCCTTTTAAATCCTCCCCTTTTGGCGAAATATACAATATTTTAGGAGTCGTTGTGAGCACGCTTACAAAGCAATTATAAATGCAAAAACGTAAATCGCCTCGTTTTTTTCTTTTCTGAAAAATAATGACTGTCCTCAAAGGATATTTACAGCGACACATAACTCATTTTAGCTAAGGGCAAAGCGTCTATGTTACCTTCTAGAAGTTTCCCACCTGCTCCATATTATAATTTTAAAAGGAACAAACGTTAATTGGATGCTTTAAATTGTGTACACTTAAAAATTTATATGGTGTGGTGTTAATTTGCTTGTTTACTCTGCGTACACAACCTTACTTTTTTTGTCAGAATATATTTTTTATACTTAGTCGCCCGACCATACCAAAAGAATTTGTTCATAACTTTATTTTTCTCAACACAAACACTCATTGCGGTAAAATGCGGTGAATTTATGACAACAATTTAAAGTCGAGTGCCACCGTCCACCGCAGCAAATCTTATTTATCTTTCAAACTTTATACTTTCAACTCCTTGCCTTCCACGTCATAAACTGACAACGTTAAAGTACACTTGCATTAAGTTTTACAGAAACTCTATTAGAGTATTATTTTAATAAATCCCATTAAAGTTATAATATGTTTCAGTACTCGAGTTTTCATCATATCGTATATTTTAATAAAATAAATTATGTTTATCTTGATTTTTACGGTAACTAATAAATATTAAGACATTTTTTTATTTTTATTGAGCTGAAGATACAGAAACTGTGTATCCCTTTGATACTAACTCTAGGAAAAAACCAAGCAAATACTGGAAACATTTTCTATTTCCAATGAATGTTTACTTTCTACTTAACAGAGAGCTTGTGGCTTGCCTTTAAACTGACAAAGTTTTAAATGTATAAAATACAAACCTTACGGAGCTCACATTTAAAAAATACCACAATTTATTTCAATTATTATATTAAAAAAGATGTAATATTACATGTTTGCAGTCTGATAAATATTTTCTATGACAAGTACCTATAAATTGAATTCAAGAAGCTTATAATAAAAGCTTTATAAAATGCTTATGTTAGTTTAACTTTCCTTGCTTTTCGCACATCAGTCATCATCATCAGCTCACTATACGTCCCCACCGAGGGGCTCGAGTCTGCCTTAAGTTAAGGGTGATTAGGCCATAGTCAACCATTCTGGCCGAGTGCGGGTTGGTTGACTTCACGCATATCTTTGAATTTATTCTCAGATATGTGCAGGTTGCATCACGATGTTTTCCTTCACCGTAAGAACGTCGGATAAATGTACATATGTAAATCGGAAAATGAAAAACACATTGGTACATCGCGGGATTCGAACCCAGGACCTGCAGATTGCAAGTAAGTTCTTGACCAATGTGCCACCGACGCTCCTCCGCACATCAGTACTTAATAATAATTATATAAAAATAAACAAATAAGTGCTCGACCATTGCGTTGTAACCTTAATTATTTAATACTTTATGTGTAATAATACTTAACATGTTTTAAGTATCACGCAAAATATTGCAAAGCCATTAGCTACTTAACTATATTTAGTAGCTAATTGCTTTGAATAACAAATTTTTCGCAGCGAATCTGTGCTATGAGGAACATTCTGTAGGTAGGTGAAGTATGCTTGAATACACATTCTAACGGAAATTTCTATAGCAGCCTACTTGTTATTTAATATGTTAAAATCTTAGATTGAATTGAAGAAATATGTCGGATGTTTAGTGTTTTGGTATCTACTTTTATTTATACTTCACTTAATTTTTAACTTCACTTTAAGTTTTATTATAATAATACTAATTTAAGGTCACCCTAAAGTCTGGTGTGAAATATATAGGATGTTATTAATAGGTCGAATAATTTTATAAGCAAACATTTAATCCCCTACATCATTTTACATTTCGGAATAAGCCACGACTACCTTGGCTTAGCTAAACCTGACATACAATTTTATTAATCGTCACGAGTAACCCATGTCATCATGAGAGCAACTGGCAGGTGGCTTGTTTAAAATAACACGTGAGTCTTGCGCGAGACAGAACGTTTGTTTGTCTAATTTCAACCGGCGTCAAACAATACGAGGCCTAATATTTTTAATGGTATTCCTGTATCTGACAAAATATTACCGAAAAAAAGTAGTATGCGTATTTTTTTGTCACTCTTTTCCGAGCGTGTGGTAATGTCGTTGCATCTATAACTAGGGTATGAATTCACCAACCCGCTATGGGTCAACGTGGTTGACTATGATCTAGTCACACCTAACTTAGGGTAGGCTCTGAGCCTCTTATTGGTGACGTATAGTGAGCTGATGGTGACCCAATATTCGCGCGCCTTTTTATGTTTTATAATTCAACTATATACATTACAAACTTTATAATAAGTATCACGTTTTCACTGTCACTGTGAGAAATATGTTTTGTCAATGTAACTCATAGTAAATAAGATTTTTATTGACTTTTGTATTACGAAGAATACAGCTCACACACAGTTTATGACAGCTATATAGGACGGGCTAACGTACTAATGCTGATATGTGAGTGTGTCCTAAAAAACAAAAAACGAATGCAATATGGATTAACACAAATCTATGCAACATCCAGGCCGAAAAATAACTATGCTATGAGAACACACAAAATGAAAATTGTTTTTTTTTCTTTTTTATCTGTATAATACTGCTTAGCCAATGATCCGTATGGGTATCAATGTATTTTGCTTAAACACTATCTTCTTAATCTATAGATATAAAAGCAAGTCGTGTTAGTTACACTATTTATAACTCAAGAACGGCTTTACCGATAGGGTTAAAAATTGGTGAGGAGGTAGCTTAGAGCCAGGAGACGGACATAGGATACTATTTATTCATTTTTTCGAATTTATGCCTTGAAGAGCTGATTTTTATTAAACTTACTAATATTATAAATGCGACTGTTTAGGCTGGATGTGATATGGATCGATGGACACACACTAAATAAGTTTTTAATAGATCCACGCGGACGGAGTCGCGGGTGACAGACAGCTAGTTCTAATATAAAGGTGCAATTCCACTGCCGTAACAATTTTTTTTATTTGTGTTTTTACAAAAAATGAGTTGAAGGATGAATTGTTTTTATTTATGCGTATCTTACAAACCCTTAGTAAGGATTTTTAATACGTATTCCACTATGTTAATATATGCTTACCTTACACAGGAGATATGACATACATCATTCATTCGATACTTTTGTAAACCCGGTTATGTAAATAGATAATATATTGCCAATGTTTTTAGGTACATAATATCATTATTAATATCAAATATCTGCGCAAATATGGCTCGTTTTATTGCTCGAAATCAGAACAGTTGGATGATGTATATTTGTGTTACTTTATAACTTAAACTTGAAACTTTATATCAATTTTGTCGCTTAGGTCACATTTTTCCATACGTGCTCGAACTTTTGGTATACAGAATAAATCCTCACTAAATAAGTCCGCATTGCGTAACTAATCTTGAATTTATTCCATGAAGACTTCACAGAATACGTTTAAAAGTTAATAATAGTCATTTTTTGGTTTATTATCTCATATTTCATCGCTCATCGTTTTATTTTGACTACCATAACACAATACTTGTAAGTTTCTACTTATTTAAAAGTAAGTATGTTATGTACGTAAATTTACTTTTTCCTAAGACAACCAAGAAAGGTCACGCATCAGTGAGTCGAGTTTTCATAATACGTTTGGTATACTTTTTTTATTACTAGTTATGTGGACCATTTCTACATCCGTCCTAAAGTAAATAAAATACATGTAGTATATAAACAATGAAGAATTCAAAATTCAACGTATGTTTGGAGAACTTTAAAGTGTTACCGTATACTTAAAGCATAGACAAAGATTTTTTTTATTTCTTGTGAATGTTTATGACTCATGTCGTTAGCTTCGAATCTATTTCCAAAAACATTTTGTCCAAAACTGAAAAAGTTAGGGAACAAAATATCTATTTTTATACTCTTAGTACGCTGGTTTTGGCAATAGCCCAAATATTGTTATTGCAATTAGGTCACGATTTTAAAATAGCTACTTCCTATAATACTGACCATTTACGTACAAAGATGTTTTTGTATCTTTTTATGAGAGAATTACATAAATAAATCCCAGTTTCAAAGAAAAAAAGAGGAGATTCTGCCGCACTCATTAAATTGTTATCAAAGGAGTCCCATCCCTTAGTGTAGATTTCTCATACTAAATATAGACTTAATGTCTCTGAGGAACACACAGATTTTTGAACGTCCCATTTTCAGTGCTACGTCTAAAGCACATTTTTTAACCCTGTGTAGTTGTCGTCAAATAAGTAGCTCCTAACTTGGGCGCTAGGAGTTCGAAACAATAAATAGGTACTTGTATCACGAGGATTCCAATGCCATATAGATTGAAACAAACTACTCCTAAGTCTGATCTGGATTATTGCGATCCTTATACGAGAATTGTGTAACATCGCCCACTTCGATCCTAACTGTTCTTTGTCGTTGGATACGAATTTTTAGAGGATATTTTAACTTTTTTTAATCATAATTAGAAGAGTCTTAAATAAAAGAACTCATGAAGTTATAAATAAAAATATATTTTAAAGAATAAACTTGTGTCACTGCAGTTTAAAGCAACTTTTGCCCACAATTGATTTATTTTCTTGTTCAATCGAGGCAACCTTCAAGTATTCTTAATAAATTTCAAAGCTCCGTGTATCAAATTCTTTGTGGATTAACCTTAAGCTTTATAAAGAGAAACTTTCTTAGGTATTTTAACTTTAAAGATCTAAGACATTATTGTAACTTAAAACTGAATTGACTTACGTCAAAGTAACGTCTTAACTTAAAGAACAATTGATTGGTATTGTAAACTATCTTTAATATTACAAACAATTTTATCGCAATGGCTCTGATCAGTTATGACAGTATTTCTTCGAATAGCTATTAAAAAAGTTGCCAGTTAAAAAAAAACTAGCAGTACTAGCAAACTGGTTTCAAAGGCGCGTCGATGGCGTCCCTGCGCCCGCGCCTATGTCCCGAGCGCGAGATGCCAAACGAACTTTATTTAGTGCACAGATAATAAAGTGTAACATTCTACTTTGTGCTTCTCCGGTAATGAAGCAAGCAATTCTCTATCTGATAGTAAGTACAAAAATATATCATCTTTATCAACTTGTAGTCAAGTAATATATTGATATATGAATGCCTAATAATTCGTCTGGATTAATGTAACGAATAATCTTTGACTCGTACCATCTTTTGATATTAACTGTAAAAGTTTGTTTCTCCGGCAGAAATTATCAAGGATTTTGTTATCTTAATTGTTATTTTATATGAGTTAATTTGGAATACTTTCGTAATCTTCCATTTTCGTTTGTCTTAGGATTTGTTTCACCAGGGCCCGGGTAGACATTTACTGCTAGCGAATGTAGACATAAGCTTTGATTTGCGCAACGGATCCTATCGACATTTCTACAACAATTTATAGGGCGTTACGACATCGTATTACACGGTTACAAATTCAGCTTCGATGTTTCTGCTTTGCGAATTTCATCTCGAATAACATTGCCTTGTTTTCCGACAGTTGATTAAGTGTTTATTTCTACGCATCTTTTCTTTTCTTTCTTTTTTTATTCGACAGGAAAGCTTTTTTGTTTTATTTTGTCTATAATACTTTTAATTCTTTTAACCACGGTCACGTTAATTAACTATTTTTAATCTTTTTAACTTTTCTAGTACAAAACGCGAATGTAATTGAATACAAAAAATATTGCTTGCGATCATATCCGATATTAATAGTGATACAAAAACCCTGCGAAAGATAATATACTTTGTATGAAAATAGTATGTTATAGTAACAAGGGTTTATCCATCGTTTCAGATACACTAACTCGGAAAAACATTAAACTGGAATTAATTAATTGAAGACAGTGTAATGGGGTATTCACGTGATCTTACCTTCAGGAGGAGAGACAGTGAACAGTTATATTGAAAGGTAATACAGTCTCTAGCGCAATGTAAACCGACGTTAATTCTGCTATAGAAACGCGCCATACTGTCAACTTTTGACAGCTGACACATACGGAAACGTGACCGTGAATTCGAAATAGGGTGGTAGCAATATTGTTCTTGTTATACGCTAACTTTTTTCTTTTAAATGATAATAAAAGGTATCGCAATATTATTGTAAAATAGGCAAGATTCATCGTGATACTACTAATTCTATACGAAGCTATTAGACTGATTTATCTAATTTCACACGTAAACGGTTATACTTACGGCAATATGCGTAAATTTTAGTTTGGCAGTTGTAACTTAGCGTTCTATAAGGATTTTAATAATAATAGTTAAGCAATTTTATAACAATGTTAGTAAGCTAGTGTAAATAGATGGAGTTAGTTTGGGATTATTTCGTTCTTTGAAATGCATAACGTATATTTAATACATTCACTAGGGGGAGTACTTTACTGGTGCAATTCGTATATTATAAAGACCCTATTGCCAAGGGTGGCCACAACCCCTTCGTGGTTCGTTTGTATAGTGTGAATAATCTCATGCAATACTAGTAATAACTTCCTCGTGGCATACACGATATAATAAGATTTGTTACCACACAAAAAAAAACAATTATAGCTTTGTTATCATTTCCTATTCAATTACCACATTTCCACCTGCTTCCTTAATCATATTTTATATAAGTAGCCTTACGGTATTAGCTTGTGGTTTCGATAAAAAAACAGAGATACTTTGATTAAACCGTAGTTAACTAATTTTCACCGAAACTCTAGTTGTGACGTCATAGGAAGCAGATATATTTTGGGACTGAGTAATTCTAGAGAGACGCATTACTGTTAAATCAAACTTTATAACTTAACTGACTTTGAAGGCGGTAACATTTGCATTATTGTATGAAACTATTGTAATGATTAACAAAAAGTTTTCGTCTACAGGTGAATAACATCAGAGGCTTGACATAGCATGTCATAAGTCACCAATCGGTGACTAATCCAGCCAGCGAACTCGTCACTACATCAGAGGTACAGAAAAGCGTCGAAATGGGCAAGAAGAACTCCAAACTAAAACAAGACACCATTGACAGGCTGACGAGCGCCACATACTGTGAGTAATTAAAAGTAATTTTTTTTTCTTTATTTGAACACAGACTCTATAAATGGACTGGCTATGAAATGTAGTGTTTTGTGTATATTCGATTTTAGCTATTATATAGCATATGGCGCTGATGGAAGCAGTTATATAGCGGTGTTGTTCTAATATAGTTAGAACACATTATCACATTTTTTTTATGATGACAATATATTTTAATTCATGTTTTTCGGTAGTGGTTACGTAAGCTTCTAAAGGTTCAGTGCTAGTGTGTACTGAGACACTTTCGTATGCGGGATACATCAAATGGGAAATCACTATCCTTGCTCGCTCTAATACCTACGTGTTAGACAAGGAGGACATGATTGCGACATTAATGTAACATTGTACGACTGTTAAGTACATTCTGCAGACAATAACTCGAAATGTTACCCAATCAGTAGATTATATAAGGCGCCTCGAATTAAAAAAACTTAAATAAGTAGCCTGTGTGTTCTTTCATACTATGTTCTACATCTGTACCAAATTTCATTAAGATCCATTTAGCCGTTCCGGAGTTACCTTCAAACAATCATCAATCCATCGAACCATTTATCTAACCTTTCGCATTATAATATTAGTAAGATTTTGTATATAATCGCGAAATGTATTGTCATCTCTCTTAATATCCTTGTAAAAACAAGGATAACAATACATTTGTGTTTAATATTGGGTTGTGGAAGCTCATGCCTATAGTTCTTTCTTTGTTAGCATTAGTAACTATGAAAGAAAACAACACACAATTTTGCGTCTTATCAAAACGTTCTTACTTGTTAGTTATTCTATTCGAGTAAATCGAGGAAATAATATTTGCTCCAATATTTCTATACATAAAGACCAAACAAATGTGAGTAAACATTTTTAATGCATTAGCTTCTTTCAAAAACAAAGCGTGCGGGTGGTTAATGTTTCTTTGACGACCTACAAATTGCTTAACCTATACCAAACGGGATGATAAAGCTAGTGAAACACCATTAACGACAATATAATTTACTACAATGCTATTGTTATTTACCATCGCGTTTCAAACTATACAGTAGACGTGCGTGTCTTCAAGCTATATGGCAGCTAAACGTTTTTCTAGCACCCGCTCTACCTATTTCCTTTATGTTAAATCTCCTTTTGCCATAGAAATTGGTCAAGGTGAATACTGTAATGTGGTCCAATTTATCACTGTTGGTTACCCTTCATGGGCATTCCATTTCTTGGATACATTTTGTATGCTATATTTCACTTTAATGTCTCTTCGTTCTGAAAATTTTAAAGACTTAAAGACGTATAGAATTGTATTTTTATTTTAAACTGCAATATTATCCGCAGTTCCTTTGCTATGTCGATTGTCTAGGATTACTTTCTGTTGTCGTTACTCGTATGTGTCGTTGAAAATAAACCGTAAACGAAGGCTACCTATTATCCTCGTCCTTATGGGCTAATGATCAATGAAGACGAGATGAGAGCGTCGGTGGCTCAGGGGTTTAAGCACTTGACTTGTAATCTGCCGGTCCTGTGTTCGAATCCCGCCATGTACCAATGTGTTTTTATTATTTAATATTTAGTTTAGTTAGTACTTTTGATTTACATATGTACATTTGTCCGACGTTCTTACGATGAAGGAAAACATCGTGATGCTACATGTGCATATCTGAGAAGATATATCAAATATGAGATGTGTAAAGTCAACCAACACACACTTGGCCAGCGTGGTTGACTATGGCCTAGTCACCCCTAATTTAGGGTAGGCACCTCAGTGGGGACGTATAAGTGAGCTAATGATAAATGAAGACTAAAATTACTAAAATATTGATTTTATGTGTGATTCAAAATTAAGGTAAAATATCCTCTTATCCTCTTTGAATATTTATTACAGTCGATAGAACGGCAATTTACGGGCCAAAGGAAGGAAAATCTATAACCGGCGTATTTTGTATGCGTAATCGAATATGGATAAAGCAGGAGGTGTGTAGGGATTCTTGTAAATCGGATTTCGAAATTCAGGAGCAACGATCCGGCTCACAATGTTTGTTTTATAATCCATAAATATTTGCCCGACTGACAGGAAGGTGATGTTATTTCATCTGATATATTTGCCTCAAACCAGTATGCTTACAACGCCACGATAATCAAAGATGTCAAAATTATTTTTTTTAACATAGTGCGACCTAAATTTTTTTTTAAACTAAAAATTACTTTTATTTAAATCTTAAAGTACTTCTATAATCTCCTAAAATAATTTAGATTTTTTCTGTAAAATGTTGTCCAGTGGTTTAACAAAACATAGGGGACAAACATGTTTTTAATCTATTGTTAAACACTAGATATGAATTACTATATTGGATCATCATATTTCCTACTGAGACAGTTTTATGGCTTTGTAAAACTATTCCTTAAAAGAAACATAAATATTAATTTTCTCCTAACTTAAAATTAATGGATCTTCCACTCAACGTTCGTCCCCTTGAAGTATTATTTTTGTGCCAAATTGCTTATGTCCGCAAAAATCTTTTTCTCTTCTAAAACAGACTTCAATCAATTGATTTGTAAAAAACATTGTAATAACTGAAAACAATGAACAAGTATATGTATTGCTATTAAAAAGATCTACTTGTGTTTTTATTTTTTTCATTTGACCCAACGCCAAAAGTTATATGGTAGAAAAATTTCGCTTTAATAATAATCTAATTATTTAATTTATTCAATCTTCTCTTGGCCTTATCCTAGTCATGTGGTGTCTTCGCGCAATGTTTTTATAAACCCAGGTTTTGGTTTAATTAATTTATTCAATAATAGTTATTAATAAAGTATTGATTCAATACGGCAACCTTACTACGCTGTTATTGCGAAGTCTTGGCGTACGAGTGAGGAACTTATCGTTATAGCTGAGTTAAGTGACAAAGTTTGACTGTTGGCGCCGCAACGACTGCTAGCCGCCGGCGTTAGTATCTCCCAATTTGCGCAAAGTGCCAAGGTACAGTTATAGGGGGAATACAAGGGGAAGTAAAA
The DNA here is from genome assembly GCF_000836235.2 of Papilio xuthus. Taxonomy (NCBI): domain Eukaryota; kingdom Metazoa; phylum Arthropoda; class Insecta; order Lepidoptera; family Papilionidae; genus Papilio; species Papilio xuthus. The sequence goes on from NW_013530472.1 coordinate 2,438,123, forward strand.
ACTTAACCTGTTTTAGCTTTTTTTTATTATTGTGTTTTATCGCCGATTAACGACTGAATATAGGATTAGGCATAATTATTTTCTCCACAATTTTAATCAATTTAGTTCAAATTTAACCTATCTAATTATCGTAACAGCAATCGAAAACATCAGTTCAGAAGATGATTAGGGGATTCGTACTCTGTATCATAGAATGTAATTAAAAAAAGATTTACTTCAATTGTTATATTTTAATCCCCTAAAATTCGATGAAATTTTATAGCAAAAGTGTCGATTTTTGTGTACGTGCCTTTTTTACGTTGAACGTATTAATTTATTTTTATCATAAAGCTGTATTCAGGAAATTGAGCCGTCACGTCCAGTTCTGTATATTTTAAAATTGGAAATTATATCAATAAATGCTATTGCCTTTTAACTTTTAGTTGAAATGATAAAGCTATTTTATTTAAATGAGAAAATATTCCTAGAATAAAACAGTCGGTTTTGACAATTGAAGTTTTTGATTGCGGTATTCAAAATTAATATATAAAATGTAAATTAAAACATTAAAAACTCCAACAGACATAAGAGAGGGCAATGCGGAGAAATTCCTGAAATACACTGCAGAATAAAGGCTTGTCACACTATTTAATGAAGCGAACAAAACTATATTCGATCAAACACGACATTGCAAAAATGCTGATGAAACTGCCGTTATTTGATTCACATTTTATCTCATATTTCGAATTCGCTGGATTCAACAAAACCTGTTTTTACTTTTCCCGTTCTATAGACAAGTTCTTTTTCCTAGATATTCTTATACATGATTACTTCCACAAAGTACTAATAAAACTCTTTCATTATTTTGCCCTAACTTTGCCTAACTCAATATTAATGCAGGTAAAATATACCAAATTCGTAAAAGCGTAATTTTAATACAAAGTGCACATCAAATCTTAAAATATTTTATTCCTTCATTTGCCATTTGACACAATTAAATGGCAGGATATTTTAGTTTCAATATAGCGCTGAGTAGCTTCGCTCTCTGTGTACATCTTACATAATGAAGTTTTGGTGTGAGGGCGAGATCTGCGTGCCCGAGGCTACACCTATGTACTCGTGACGCCATCCCCCATTCCTGACACCTTGAATGAGCGTGCCATATTATAACGAACATTAGTCCTGCGTGTTTAGGCTTCGGTTGTTCTAATACAGATTTATTGTTCTCATATGTTCTGAGATATCAACATATATTTTAATATTTTGTGTAGTTATATATTTCTACGCTAATATTATTACTTACTATTGACTTTATTTAAATAATACTATGTTAAAAGATGTCATTTTTAGCGAAAAGCACTCTCGGGTCTCTTTACTTAACCCTAACAATGCTTCATTATAAACTTTTCATTGATTTAAGTACAAACAAAAAAAAGGTCTTGACAGACAGACAGACGGACAACAAAGTGATCCTATAAGGTTTCTGTATTTTTCCTATGAGGTACGGAACCCTAAAAATGTATTTCTTTTGAACATATTTACACGAATCAGTAAAATTATAAAATGGTGCGCATAGTCGTTAATTGTTTTATAAAGAAACCCTTAGTATAAATAATACTAAATGTACTCAAAGGGTTACTAATATTTTTTTACGTTAAGTACGGCATTAAGTAACTTCTTTAAATATTAAAATAAATGTATAGCACTTAGCGTTACTAAGTAATATCATTGTATAAAACTTAAAGTCGGTGAAAGCTTTTTACATGAAAATAGATTCACAACTTTGTTCTTGTGTAAGACAAAATAAATATGTGAGACAATAACGTACCTGGCACGACTACATCTGTGTAACCAGACGTTATTTAGTCTTGAACAATTCTCCTTGTATCTCAAACGACCTGAGCTATGTACAATCACGTTCATTTGCAGTGTTTCACTTTAAAAGTAATTTTTTTTTATTGATCTCAAAATCGATAACCGCCTAAATGTTTATTTGTCAGAAAGAACAAATGCAAGAAATATTTTCTATAAGTAGAAAACAGGAAATGAAGGCGACTGTACCACGACTCTAACATTTTCCTCAAGATAGCATCTTATAACTTTTGTTACTTGTATACGATGAGAGAATTTTTTTTATTTCCTTTTAAAAGTTTCATTTTGCGTACTTATATTATTCTTGTCTCGTCGCGTTTGTCAAAACACGTCCGCATACAAATTGACGAAGCATGGTATCAATATAAAATGATCAATGACCCAACTTTCCATTTTATTTATGTAATCAATATTGTTATAAGCTTTTGATGGCTTATTTGTAGTATAAGTGTTTCCCTAACTCTTTTAATCTCGGATTAAGCTTTTCATTGAATATGCTACAACTTTAAATTAACACTGTGCCTAGGGCCAGGGTTATATCAGGTATCAATAAAGATGGCCAAGGAGTTTGGAATGAGTTTGTGTTTAGCAGCTTAGCCTTGAACTGACTCATCTTAACGAATCATCGTCTTATAACGAAATCATTAAGTGCTATGTGTGAATTAAAATTGGTTTAACCACAAAAACCAATACAGTTTCTCTAGTATTGATAAGTATTATCATTTCTAAATACTGTTATTTCTCTTTATATTGCGTCAAATATTTGATCGTGATTGCAAATAAATGTCCCAATATTTACACGTAAATCCTGTTTGAATATAATTGTAATATCTGTATTTATTTATTGAATGTACCCAATAAATGTTCTGTTTATTTTTCTCTACGTTTAATTTTATTTTTGTGTTCAAAGAGTTAATACTAATTAATTCTAGATGTATGTAATAATGGCGGTAAATTCTAAATATAGATATACTAAAATAGTTTTCAAAAACTGTGTTATTTCGTATCAATATATATCTCTGCATATAAACAAAAATAGAAATTAATTTAGTTTTATAATAAGATAATAAGCGCCTGCCAAAAATGTTACAAATTATATTGCACGCTATACGGTGCCGTTTCAATAACCAAAAATAAAGTTTTCAAGAACAAAATAGTATATTTATATCCTAATAATATAAAATAAAATAAAATAATTAAGAAGGTATTTCCGCTATGTATTGCCCCTTAGGAACCACAAAAAATTAAATATTTATAATAGCTCCCACCTTCAATTTTTATAAAACAATATTTTGATTATTTGCAAAAAAAATTATGTTAAGCACGATATTGGCCTTTAAATAAATAAGCATCATAAAAACACTATAAAGGTGATTTCATAAAAATAACTAAATTTTACCTCATAGTTCAGTCACGCACGTGACGCAAAAGGAGGTCGATTCGCGAATTCGTTACCGTGAGTTTTCACTGCTAAGGCAACCTGTACAAAAAGATATTGCTATCTCTTTATTTTCAAAGAGAGTGTAAGGGATGACAATATATTCATTGTATGTGTGAGTATACAGTAGAAATCCACGATTAGTACCTTCAATGTCGCAAGGTCTTCGTATACAAACAATTCATTTGCTTTCAGTCACGCCACATTGATTTTCATGCATATCTTCTAAGACGCCGTCGAGTCTAGGAAAAAACAATACGAATACTGTAATATTACTTGGAATATTTTTGGAAACCCTCATTAGTATATTTTTTTCTGAGATAGTCTGTTAAGTAAAATATAAGGGAAAAGTCCCATTCAATAGACCACAAGTTTAGTTCTGATTTAAACCAACATTCTGACTCTTATTTATTAAGGCATAAACTGAATAGCACAGATTGCTTAAATGCAAATCGCCCTAAACAATTTAATCAACGATATGATTTCATTCAAATATCGAAAACTCTCGGCGATATTGAATTAACCAGGGGTAAAAAGTTAATAAAAACACGCCGTAATTTACGGTAGCCAAAACAACTGTATCAACAAACACTTCAAGGTCTGATCGATCCACGTTTTCATTTGCACAAAATGTACTCATGTGTACTCACTAAAACAACCACGTCAGAAACTTTTAAAATTTAAACAAGCATTCAACTTTTATTCACAAGTACTTTAGTATTACAAGAAAATTGTTTAACTAATCCGAAAAGGATTAACAAAGTAATAGTTTTCTTAAGGAAATGTACATTTATTTTCCTTAGTTTTTCCACGAAAATGCAAAAGCCATAGTCGCGGAAGAAATTAAATGAAGCTACGTCGTAAAGCGAAGGACGAAAATAAACAAAGAAAACAAAAGGAACCTTACAAACACTGAGCATTAGCTTCGGCACTTACGAAATAGACAATACCATTTTCGCTTCTATATGTTAATTTCTTACTTAACTTATCAAACTGTAAATGTTAAAATTTTTATCTACACAATCTTTGTATTTTAGTTAGTAGGTGTGATGATAGACATTTCTAATTATTATCTTATTTTTACTGAGCTTAAATTCAAAGATTGACGATAAAAAAGTCGCTGTCTTAACCAAGAGTAAACAGACTCATTGGAATGGAATAACTTTTATAGGTAAGTAGATACTTATTAATGTTAAATCGCATGTAATACAAAATGCAAACAGATGCGACCAACATGTAATACAACAGATAAGCTGAACTATCCAGGGGGATCTATTAAACGGGAAGATGAGTATCAGAAGGGACTCGGACGAGAACTTTTTTCATTAAAAGCGCCGTTGTTAAGCTGAGTACATCACTTTATAATCCACTGAGAAATAAAAGCTTTCCATTCGATAATGGCACTTGAAACTTCTTTAATTTTCTACAAATGCAAGTTTTTATTGTCACTTAACAACATTTAGATGCATTAGAAACTATAAAAAGTCGTTAATGTTTATTTGACGTTAGTTCTATCTTAATTCTTAAATATAAATCAGAATGTTAGATTGGATAGAAGTTTCTTAACTACCTACATAACTCCAGAACGATTGAACGGATCTAGTTAAAGCTTGCAACATTGTCAAACTACTAGAATATTGTATATAATATTTGTAACATAGAAATTGTACATGGTACATTTTTCATATATTTACTCAATAACTCCATAACGAAATAATTTCATCAGACGATGTAAGGCAGTAAGTAATGCAATAAAAGAAAATTTGATAAATTCTTATCCAAAGTAGGAAATAAAAAGACAAATTTTGATGGCGTCTTGCTAACCCTGAAATATACGAAGTGCACTAACAAATTAGACATTTTACGACTTTTCCTCATCCCGTTACACGTCCCTTCTTACTATTCAAAGTAAAACCTCCCGCGGGTGAGACTGCGGTCCCTGACGCAGTATTTTGCAACCAATTTATCCTGTCACAAAATATATCTTAGACCATTCTCTGAACAAATATAAACCTTGTTGAATGATGAATAAGATAATATGAACATATAATTTTGATGTGTGTGTGTCAACAGAAGACACAATCATATCCTGTTTCACGATGACCTTCAACGAACGTGCTTCGTCTCTTGTCCTTGGTTGCGGTTATCAAACACAACGCCATTGAAATCACAGCATCCGGAAATTGAACTTGCGGCCAGCCAAGATCTGATTACAAGATCAGATCATTTCAACGCTTTGCTTACTACAAAATATATTTTTAAATTTAAGAATATATTCCAAAAGATAAGATACTTATAAATAAGCAGAAAATTAACTTGATGGTGTTGTATTGAAGTTTAGTAGTGTTTTTATTCCGACAACAAATTCTATAAAGTAATCGTTGTCGGTGTAATTAGACTCCTTGAATTAACTGAATATGTATTTTAATACTACCGGTTGCCCGCGACTTCGCCATTTCGGCATGAACAATGTAGCCTATATTACTCCTGTACATTTTTTATATCGTAAGGTGGAAAACAAGTGAGCGGCCGCGGGTAAACTCATACTTGCGACAATAGCGCACGTAAAAGCAATCAAATAAATTATGTTCATTAAATATGATATAACACAGTCACACCAATTTTATTGATTGTATTTAAATAGCCTCCCTTGTCTAATACTCTTTGACTTTTATACACAGAAGAGGGGTCATAGATGAATGTTAATAAATAAAGATCAAGGTCAAAGATAGATACAAACAAGATAGTTACAATACATATTATACACGCAATTAATTCAGTGTTGCGTACTTGGATTACGGAATATCCCGAGTGAATCGACATACTCAATATTGGCTAGACAACTGACACATTAAACGTTAGAGCATTGAGCATTGCGTCTTTATTGCCTTCTACCTTATTTTCCTCAGGCGTAAAGCTTAAGCGATCGACTCCGGCCACTTTCGATTTCTTACAATTTTTCGTATTCAAGTCGCGAGCTTCATCCATATTGCTGTCACGAGCGTGGAAGCTTACAAATGTAAATGCAAACATTTCAATGTTTGTACCCACCTGTGGTTTCTACCAAATTACGAGAAACAAAATTATCCAAAGATCCAACATTTGGTACCAGCCGGATGTGTGTCGAATACAACAAACAGTTTAGGGTCACCGTACACGGGCAGCTTGAATACCAGCTGCAGTAGTTCAATAATTTAAGTTGCCCGTGTACTGCAATTATTTACTTATTGTAATTAATTAATTTAGTCAAATAAATGTACAAATTTTAAAATTGCTTTTTAAAAGATTTTATTATCAATCTATTAGGATTTTCTTAAAATCGAATCAAACAAATTCCAAGTACCGGAAAATATATAATTTCAAGTGAAGCGTGTTTACGGGAGCTTAAAACAATGCGATTGGCGTATCCTGTCGCTATCTGTGAACGGTCCAGAGCTTTTAATGTCCGCTGTTAAATAGCCTATTAAAAGAGTTAAATTTTGTAACAAACCAAGTTTAATTCAACTTTCTTTAAGTTTTAATAATAATGAAATCACAGAAGTGTATTTGGAACTTTAACAAATATAAAATGAGCTTAATTAACTTTTTAAATGTTTCGCCTGTTAGTAATATTAATTGTATATTCCCTTACTTGTTATATATTATTATTACTTATTATTCATGTGAAAAATGCAAATTAATATGCTTAAATTGTAGTCCCGGTAAAAATATTTTTATGTAGCATTTTTGTTGAAGCATTAATTTATTTTTAATTTTTCATTATTATTCATTTATATTTAAAAACGCTTAATTGTACTGTAACACAAAATAATTTTAAAAATTATATTACTCGTACAAATCTAAATATCACATACATATTTCTATGAAATAGACAAAGGATAGCATCAAATACATTTCCATTTAATCCAGTAGTATGCGAAGTCTCCGCGGATTACTTTAAAGCTGCTCAGGGGCTGACAAAACAAAGGGTAGCAGTGCCCCCGGGCTTGCGATGCTTCCACTAAATGCACTTACTCGACCCTTAATACTATTATCGAGAAAACCGATACCACATTTCACTAAATTCACATTCTAACATTAAAGGATGTTTTTTTTAAAGAATTTCTTCTTTTACTAACGAAAAGAAGTTTTTATCGTACTTTGGTTTTTTCAATTAGTACTTAACATCGAAATATTATGATTTTAAATCTAAATAATTTGTATTTAAATTTTTAACAACGTCCAAGTCCAACATTATAAATGCGAATGTTTAGATGAGTGGATGTTTGAAGTTATCTCCTGAACGGCTGCATGGATCGCGATGAAATTTGGCATATATATAGAACATAGCCGGGAAGAACACATAGGCTCCTATTTATTTTTTGTAATTACGCGCGGACAGAGTTGCGATCTACACCTAGTATATTAATAAAACGTCCGCAATTAAATTCAGACACAAAATACAGACTGCTGTAGCTCATCGTACATGGACATATCAAAGAAAAGCGAAGTGTAAGGTCGAAGACGAACATCCTGACTTAAGAACCTACGCCAGTGGTCTGGAAGGAGTACCTGTTCGCTATTCAGAGCGGCGTTGTCAAGAGTACTAGTTGCCCTAATGATCGCCGACGTTCGAAAGAAGATGGCACTTTAAGAAAAAAAAATCTCTAAATTCGTGATACCAGTGACAGAAATTAGAAACATTTTTGCTTGTAACCTATTTGTTTTCGGAAGGTCTAATCATGGACTAAATTTAAATCTTAAATATGCATTACCATATACTAGAAATCTTGCTTAAAATTCTGTAATTATATAACTCATCTTGATACGAAATAAAGTTAACGTAACATGTTGAGGTAATCGGAAATAACTAATTCGTTTAACTAAACCACATTAATATATTTTCTCATAAATCAACGAGCGATGTAGGGAAGACTAATTGGGCAATAGCGTCTTCAGTTCGACTCGTACATAACTTGTATTGCGATTGCTATTAATGGAATAATTTAAGTTACGGAATAGTTATAAATTAAAACTATCTAAAACTCGTTAACTATGTTTTCTATGTCACAGATTTTATAGAATATAAATACATGTACATTGTGCTCAATTTGATTTACCAACTATGTATTGATACATGTAAAAGTTGGTTAAAGTTAACAACTACAATTTCTATTATATAATAATAACCCTTAATGTTAATATTTATGTTCTACTTATTATCTGGAAGGTCAACGACTACATTGTCTATATGCAGAATTTATAGTGTAATATTTAGAAGTTAAAAAAAAAAGAAAAAAGAGGTGAAATTTTTACCAACGTAGTTTTCGATTCATACTTCAATTCTTTAGTGAAGAAGAAATAATTTTCACAAATATAAAGCACGTTTCCTTGCGAAAAGGAGATCGACAAAATCGAGTTCCCTTTAACAACGTCCTTCAATCCCTCACAATTCATAATTCTAAATTGGCTCCAAGAGCACGAAAGGACGTGACATCTCGATTACGATATTCTTGTGAAAATATTGAATGGATTTGAAAATCCACTGCTCTATGTCTCAAGGGAACTGTTTCAATTTTTCTTTACGAATATTAAGTGTGACAGTACGATGATAAAGTTACAAAAATTAAGTTAATATTATAATACTCGAAAACTATGCTTTAAAAATTTTGGAACGCCTTCGAAAATTTAATATTACGAATTTGAACATTGATAAGGAAAATTCGTAAATGCAATTAATTAAGATCTAATTTAATATCATCCGAGAGTATTTCTCCTAGATTCATATTCTACTGCATCTAAAAGTAATTTTATTCATTTACCAGAAGAAACTGACAGAAAGAAGTGAAAGAAATTCGCTTTGCTCAACTTCTTAACTGATTTTACAGGATGCAAGGAAATGTTCGTTATCTCGAGGAAATCAAATTTAAAAGTTTCAATTCGATTTGATAATAATTCTACGAGTCGTGAAACAAATTCAATTTTATTAAATGTTGCATATGAAAAAAATTATTACTTTAAATAGGTATAAATTAGAAAAAGAAACTTGACCTATTATACCCTCCAAAAATAAACACCTAGGAAATATGCGAACCCAATGACACAAGGACTCATCACAGTTTTTGGCAGACGGGTTTTTTCGAGAGTCCTTGTCATTGTGACCTCCTTTCGCCTAAACGGTTTGCCCAATTTTGAACAGTGAGGCATCAATAGAATTATTTTTATCCCTGGAGTTATGATAAGGGGGATTTCTATCGCTTTTATTGGTTTTTAAATGATTGATTATCTGTTATTTTACAGTTAATACGTCTGTTTTTCTACGATAACAATAACTCGAATATCTGATTCCATTCCCGAAACCCTTAATTCCGAAGAAACTCGTTCTTATTTGTCTTTCTTAAAGAGAATAAAAGAGATGCAATAAGTTTTTCAACTTCTCCAACAAGGAAAACTTAATGATATTCAAAACAACTAAATGAAACTGCGAGGGAAACTGGAATATTTTTTTATTCTTTGCAATTACGAGTTAAAAATTTTCATAACTTGTCACTTACATTTAGACGATTTGGCCACATTGCTGGATAATTAGGGACGATTTAACGTTTTAAGCGAGCTATTACACAGCAATACAAATTGCGCCATACCAGCGAAGTGCAGTCACAAGAATTTACAATTTAATGTCGGGCGATGAACCAAATGCACCTATTACCAGTCACTTTAATATTCCAGTATAACTTTATGGGTTTTATAACCTAGATGAAAATTGTATTGCATCAAATATCATCACTAACTTTTAGAATTAACCCATGTTTTATTTGTTACGCGACGTCCTGTTGTTTAAAAACGCCTAGGATAGACAAATATAAGTACTTACATATGAATGCATAGTCGTCGGATATCTCTGCTATATCTGTCCTAATAAATCGTCGTACAGACTCCACTCCATAAAATATTTTGGAACAAAGCTATGGCTCCTATGCAAATAGCCGTATCCCAAAAAGTGTGATTTTTCAGTAGAGCCTTTTTCTTGAAACTTTATGACATACTAACGTTCCTAACTTAGGGCTATATTTTATCCATAATCTTATTATATAGATAAAATATTTAAATTTTGATATCAGGATTGTAAGTATCCAGTTTATAGTTAGAAAAGCACCGAAAGTTATTTTGCGAAAAAAACGAGTTACGGCCACATACGTAGGAGGCGTTAAAAGAAAACAAACGTAGATTTATTGTGAAAATGTACAAAGCATTTGTCGCAACAAATTTCGGCATGTTGCCAATACTTTAATGGTCTTTGCCAGCGAACGACAATGCCGAATAATCCAGTGCCCGAATCCTTTTTAAAATGGCAAAGTCATTTCATTTTTTCGCATAGATTTACAATAACTACGATTATAAACCAGAATTAATATTGATTTTCATCATTCATAGTTTTTATTAACCAACTATAAAACTTACAATTTCGTAATCCATCAAAAGACTTCCAAAACTAGATAAATAATTAAGCAAAAATGTTCATGATGGAAATTAGTAGCGGCATCTACATATTAATGCTTGCTTATCAGAAGTCTCTAGAAGTTGTACAAGTTTGTTAAAATATGATTATTAAAGAGAAGTTTAAAGTACTTATTTGGCTATATAAATATTATCATAAAGATATTCCAGCACACGTTTACTTGAGTGCTTTGATGCGTTACTCATTGGCCCAGCTTTACTACATACCTGCGTCCTCGCTGTTCAGTCCTCTCTTATAAAATTTCTATTTGTTATAAAAAATGGTGTTGAAAACTTGAAATATTTCGCATTAAATACCATGTGATTTAGTGTCTTAGAAATTAATATGTCTTTTCGGAATAATATCGCAACAGACGATTTTGCTGTCCGATTTAAAATATATTAAAAGTATATTGAACCTCTTTAACGTATATATTATTATATATAATTATCTCAACATTTTCATTATACTTAATTAAAATTAGTGTCACTATATTTATTTTACTAATAACAAAATTGCAACGATTCAAAGCGGAACTGAACCAAATAAAAACGAAAGTTGATAATGTTTTAAAGCAAACAGCTTTCACATGAATTAAAAATCAAAGATAATTTTTCAACAAATGGAATAGTAATGAAGTCGTGATCAACAGGTTTGTGAGACGATATTCATTCATGAGAATGAGCGTTGTATCAGTATAATTTACAAGAATGTAGTTTTATGTAATACATAATTGCTCTAACCACTTTATTGGCAGAAAGTATGGTAATGCGTTTGATCCATTAGAGGCGATTAATAAAAGCGCGGGGCAGCGTCCGCGCCACTCGCCGTATCGCGACCTTCTTGCGTAACGACGCGCTGTTACGATACGATTCTACATATTTTGTTTCTATACAGAACCTTATAATACTGGTCGCAAAGGAGAAAGGAGTCTCGAACGGATCACCGACCACCCTCAGCCATGCCGGCCAAGGCAACCTTTCACATCTACTTTCCGATGTGTTGTAATTGTCCGTTCAAAACAACATGTGTGGGGTATACCGAAAAACATAATTGCATCACATTTGTATTTTTATTATAAAAAAATAAAAAGCTATCTATAATACATAAACATAACAGTCGCAGTAAAATACTCATTTCGAACAACATTAACACTGTGCACTAATAACAAGTAGCAATGAGTGGTGATGGGAGGAAAGAGTCGAATATCGTCACCATGGCGACTGCAGGCGAATGCGGATGATGACTATTTACAGGGCATTCGACCGCAGACGGTTGCTGGTAGAAATGGAAGCCTGCGAGTTACCCTCGCGTTGACCGAAGGGCGATAATGAACCATTAGGCGATGTGGTGGCGTAGCAATAAATATCGTTGCTCCTCTTTCTACCACTTAAGCATATTTGAGGAATTTGTATTTAATGAAGAGGTCCAGCAACGTGTCCTGGGGGACCGTACTGAGTGCTGGTAGCACCACCGTGACCACCGTCTGAGCCGCTGTCTTCAACACCGCTTGTACCGAAGTCAGCACCGATGTCATTGCCGTGACCGGATCCGCCGCCGATGCCAGCACCACCTCCGATTCCTCCGATTCCAGATCCACCAAGAGAAATGGCGCTAAGATCACCGCCACCGATAGAACCACCTCCGAGAGAACCACCTCCGAGAGAACCACCTCCGAGAGCACCACCTCCGATAGCACCTCCTCCAATAGCACCTCCGCCGATAGCACCACCTTCCTTCTGGGTTTGGTATTTGATGAAGTAAACCTCTGGTTTTGAGGGTTGAGTAGGGGCCGGAGTGGGGATGATGATGTCGGGCTGTTCTTCGGGCTTCTTGACCAAAACGTAGACAAGAGTCTTTTCTTCATTCTGAGGCTGGACAGGGATGATGGGCGCTACCGGGGTGGGGGGAGTCGGGGCCTTGATGAAGATGATCTTGTAGTGCTTCTGAGGAGGAGCAACAGCTGGGATGCGAGGAATTCTCTGTTCTACGGGTTCTGGGGGTGGGACGTGAACGTAGATGTGCTTTTGGACCAGAGGTGCACCAGAGTAGCCACCGGCATATCCGCCATTGAATCCAGAGTCGCCGCTCAATGAGAGACCTCCACCAATGCTGCCTCCGCCAAGGGAAATGCCACCAGAAGAGAAACTGGATGATAGTCCGCCAGAGTATCCACCAAGGGAGAGTCCAGCTGAGCCAAGGGAGATTCCACCCGAAAGGGCACCGGAGTGTCCTCCAGCTGAGATGCCCCTGATTCCTCCCAGAGATGGGGCTCCATAGCTGCCAGATGGAGTAGAATATCTCGACGGTGCGGAGTAGCTGTAGCCAACTGGAGGTTCAGGGCGGCCGTAGGCGAGCGCCACACAGGCGAGTACCTGAAACAAGAATATATTTTTTTAATTTCCTAATAATTTCTTAATTTTACATGATGATCAACAATCAAAATAAAAGATCACATTTTAAAGGATAATTTTGATTAAAACGTTATACCAATTTATGTTAATGCACAGCTAATTAACTCAAGTAATAATTCGCTTAGCTTTCCTATTAATTAAACATTGTTTTCCATCCGATAAAAATTTATGACATCGAATACAGGAAAAACATTACCAATATTAGCAGATTCATTCAACAAAGAGATTAGGAAAGATATTGGTGACGTAACTCTAGATAACCCGTACGCGGTAGTAACCAATTTGAAATGGTCTGTATTACGCAAGTTGTGAATTAACACAGTAGAATGTTGTTACACTGAATACTGATAAGGAGGCTACTTTCATTGACATTTCGAAGTTATATCGTAATGAAATGGTTTCAGTAAAATGAAGATTGTACCCGAACTGAATAATGAACTAGTTCCTGTTCCCTTCCAAAGATAAACAAATTGTATTTTAATAAATAAAATATTTCAAATTAGATTTTTATTTCATTTACTTTTGTTTTAAATTATAAATTGATCGATTAATTATTGAGACTAATTGTAATATAAAAAGTTAAACATATTTTTAATATTACTGTCGTAAAAACAATCGGTTTATTTCACTAACTCATAAAAAACCTTTAAATTTGAAAAGAAATTTCTATTATTAGGAAACGTAAAGAATGAACTCATTTCAGTGATATAAAAGAGGAAACGAGGAACACTTTTATCACAAATCACCGAAAGGAAATATTTTCCCGCACTATTTGGCACAGCATGTGACAGTCCGTTGAGAAATCACTGAACACTTCACTTTACACCGTGATTCCTGGAAAAGTTTACTTATATCAAGTGCAGAATAAATCGCTTGTGCCAGATAGAAAAAATGGGTTAAATTTGTTTTTTAAAAATCAAACGCAAGCTAAACTCACCACAAAAGCGCGCATATTGTGCTTGGGTTGTGCTTCCTTTATGTAGGTGTGGACCCTACTTGTAGTAAATGCTGTCGCACCGACTTGAACAACTTCGCTTTTTGGAGATGTTACTGTCAGTGGGAGCTTGTGGTAACTGATGACATTCGCCATGCGGACCCGCTCTTAAATACCAAAGTGCTCATCTCGTCAGAACACTCCATCCCTACGAACATTTCACTCGGTAACGTGCAACTATCGTCATTATTTAACAAATATACGGTCCTTTCTTTTCGACGAGGTCCGTGGCGGGCTCGGAGCACATTCGATACGCCGCCTTAGCTGCAGTCGCTCGCCTTTGCACCTCGCCTTCACACACTACGATTATCTTTCAGTTCATTTTCGTCCGCAGCCGGCACACGGTTTGCGGCTCTGTTGAAACACAGTTTTTTTTACGTCTTCCTACTCTAAACAAAAGGATGAATGCATTTTATATTTTCTAACGTCTTTTCAACGATATCAATTAATTGACTAAATTTAAATCGATTTTGATTTTTTTTATAGTTGTTAATAAATTGAATGCTTTAAAAGGTTTTCGTAATTACGTGCTAAAATATAAAGCGTCTTTATTACGTGTTTCAGGTAAAGTTTCTTGAAATGACAAAACCTAATGCAACTCCTAAGCAATAATTGACTTCAGTCATAAAGTTTGTAATTTATCGACAGTTGATTGTGCGAAACAATGGAATGAATGCGTGTTAATATCATCTACAATATGTTTATCTCACGTAAAACATCAAATATATTACATATTTGTTATAACCTGTGATAGAGATAGTCACGTTTTTAGTACGCTTTAGATAAAATGGGTATATAGCAACTTAAAACAGAGGCGTTGTGACAAAATTTAACATTGGAAATTATACTTCGTTGAGTGAGGGCATTAAATAGATGAATTTGAAAAAATAATAAGGCTTTAGGTTACTAAAATATATATAATTAGTATCGTCCTTACACGAACTCCTGTACTATAAACTCGTAAGTCCCCGGTTACGTTTAGAATTAATGTCCAATTTCCTGTATAAGTATTAGGAGCACGTTGACTTTATTATCCACGCTTATTTCAAATAATACGTATAGTTTAGCTATTTTATTTAAATTACACAATCGTGAATAAATAACTGTAGTCACATGTATAGAATTTATTAAAATTATGCAAGAATTTTCGTTAATTTTTTTCTTTGGGTATTAAGTGATTATGCCTCGTCGATTTAAAGAAATCATAGTATTAGGGTAATTGCATAATGAAAATAATATAAACATATCAGTGACGCAAATATAGTTATGTATACGTTTTCTAGAAAATACACTGACCTCTATAAATGGACTGGCTATAAGACGTAGTATTTTGTGCCTATTTGATTCTCGACATTTTGGCGCTGAGCGGTAGTTGGGATTCGAAGTCATAATTTAGATAGAATGAAATGTCACGTAACATTAACGGGCGCATTTCAATCGAAAGGACTGAAAATAAAATCAACCTATCCAATGATAGAGATCAGTGAGAAGATACGTAAAAGTAAAAAAATTGATGACTACAGTTGTAACCAGATGTCACCTTAAAGTTTTGTACACTCGGTCTTTTGACATCGGATAGATTTAACCCAGAATGTAAAGTATGCATCTAAGATTGCAAAACATTTCTTCTACGTTTACAAATACTATAATTTTTTTAATGTTACAGTTATCATTGCTAAGAAAAGACACTTTATGTTGAGTAAAATAATAAAGAGAGGTGATTTATAACAACGAAACTCTTCAGAAATTCTTAGTTATTTATATATTTTCCCTTATTCCAAACAAAAATCACTGCAAATAAAGTTAACATGAATAATACGTTGCTACTTCAGCGTAACACGAATCCGCTTTCAGTTCACCTCAAAGTTAGGTTAGCTAATGCATACTTTTATTAGCATCAGCTTAGAGGGTCACCAAAGTAATATTTTAGTCACGATTTCGCCAACATTAAACATACATTAAGACGTAGATTTAAAAAAAGCTATAATCACTTTTTTTAGAAATCTCAATCCTTCAAGTAATTATGTTTCCAATGGGAAGAAAAACTGAAAACTCTAAGTAGGTGGTGGTGGTGGAGCTAGCACCAAGAGTGAGCTGTTATCTGTAATCTGTCAAAATATTTTACGTCATTCTAGCAATTAAAAAAAATGTACTTTGTAGATGAGATTTGATTACGCTGACTTCTATAGTAAGCAAAAGGCAGTTTTCTCCCCATTGCTACTACAACTGTCACAGACCTAAGCTCTTTTAGTGTACATTAGTGTGATAAATCTATTCTAAGAGTATCTCTTCATAATTAATTAATTAATCTGAGTACGGCAGTTAAATATTAAATACTAAATAATTCCTAGCTTAAATATTAATCATCAATACAAAAGTGTTTAAATAAATTCGCTTTTATCTAGTTTATGAGTATTTAGATCGTTTTAAAGATTAATAATCAGCTTTATATTGCAGTAATAAAAGTATCGTCCTTCGTGGTGCGAATGCGGATTATGTCAGACATGCATAGTCTAAAACCTTTCGCTGTTGCGTCGCATCTGTGAGCAAACGTGCATGGACAGCTCCATCTCCGAATCCTCTCACTGTCATTTAGATAGCCAACAAGATTAGATCGTGCATTCTCTAGACCAATTGGATTTATCAGACCAATGTGTTTCAGAAAAAAAGAGTGCCTCGTACGTTTTATGCTTATTTGCATTTGTTATTGAATAATTTGATAATAATAATAAAAAATCGTGATAATAATTTAAAATGTTGAATTTACTTGAAACTTAAACACAAATATTTACCACCAAAATATTTTTAAATTGTTATAATGTTACAATAGAATTCTCACGAAAGCCAGCCCTTACGCTTTACAAAAATTCCACAGACAGGAGCGATGAAACAATTTCAAAATTAAATATCACTTAACAAAATTGCCGACATTTATTCTTTATACATATTTTTCTTTGGCGAACAATTTTCAAAGAGCCACTCGGGTACCTCGAGGTAGCTATAACACCAAGAAATTGCGCCGCTCGTTAGTAATTTGCCCGCTAAATAGAAAATTGTATGCGGAAATATTAAATTCATTCACAAAGTGAATTTTGTATCGTTGAAGTCATCGGCTGTCATTTTCTAGGCAGCCAATAAGACTGGCGGGCACTGATGACAGTGTAACTTACCAATGAATTGTCATTTTGTGAATAAATTCGTTCCATATGTAATTTGCCGACTCTTTGCAATTTGTCAGGGCAAATTTGCACGTGCGGCATGCACAATTTACTGGGTACATTGATTCGTTCTTTCATGTTGGCAACAATTTTATCCGATCAAATTTTAGTGTAATGGCTTCAGATGCCAAACAAAGACAATCGAGATTTTTCACCGGCGGCGCGATGTTTTGTACTTTTAATAATGGCATCTTGGACCTGATCTATAATAAAAAGGAACAGAACAAAATATTCTCATAAAGTTACTAAAATAGAAGTATGATTTGCTAAAATCTATATATATAAAAGAAAGTCGTGTTAGTTACACTGTTTATAACTCAAGAACGGCTTTACCGATATGGTTGAAAATTGGTGTGGAGGTAGTTTAGAGCCAGGACACTGACATAGGAAACTATTCATATTTTTTTTTTGCATTTATGCCTTGAAGAGCTGCGTTTTATTTAAATTACTAATGTAATTACAATATATGTAACAAAAAGTGTTAAATTAGTTTAAAAAAATATTCGTGCAAACTTCTTCGATCTTTTCTAATACTGCCGTATTCGCTCAAATGAATGAATAACGGAGGTCAAGTAGGGCTGTCACCTCTTTAGATTAAACTCAAAGTTTCCAGTTAGCAAGGTGCAATCAGATAGTTTTAGAAGGTTTCGGGTCATATTGAATGGTATAACATAAATCTCGTTTTTTTCGTAGTTCGCGTAAAGGTTAAGTGTTAACTTATTTATGTCGTCAGTCAAGGATTCAAGGGATGACAAGTAATTACTCTTTTCATCGTCAATATTAGGATTGGGGTTTACTAAAATTTCACAGCCCTAGAGTCAAGACGTCGCGTCAGTGACTTCTTTTCACCATGGCCAAATGATTGATAGTCACACCTCGCACACTAAGGTCAAGATAGTAACGACATTGATTTCCTTACAATAAGTCAAAGGTTATAGCAATTTAACACACACTGATTAATAATTCTGTTTATTTCTAGTCTTGTTAACGTCTTATTGCTATTATTATTTGAATTTAAACTTACTTCTTACTAATATTATAAACGCGAATGTTTGAATGGATGGATGTTTGTTTGAAAGTATCTCAAAAACGACTTCATAAATCTCGCAGAAATCTAGTAATGATTTAGAACACAGTCTGGAAGAAGACATAGGCTATTAACATTTTTTAATTTTACGCGGATTGAGTCACGACATCTAGTATCTTGTAAATGAGATATTGTTGATGAAAATACAGTACTGCTATTCTATCAATTATTACGTGAGGATAACCTATCACGAATCAAATAAGGTATAACAGAAAGTGTTATAGAAACAAATTGATTTTATTCAGATTGCTCCATCACAGTTAACATTATAGTATTAAATATTAACAGATTTAAAAGTACCACATTTTTATAAAATACTAGCTGTCGCCCGCGACTCCGTCCGCGCGGGATTAAAAATAGATGTTGGCCGATTCTCAGACCTACTCAATATGCTCAAAAAATTTCATGAGAATCGGTCAAGCCGTTTCGGAGGAGTATGGGAACGAAAATTGTGACACGAGAATTTTATATATAAGATAATATTCATCGGAACATCACTATCGCGGTTGATCTTTTCTCCACAGAATTTATAATTCACAAACTTTTATTTTACAAAAATTTCAAGTCAACTTTAACTCGTGAATAAAGGATTAACGCTGTAAATTTCGTCACCGAGACTGAGTGTGACACGGCTTAGAATGTTTCATTCAAAATAAATTAAATATTAAAATTGTTTAAATATGCACACTCAAGGGTAAACAAGTTAACAGAATAAAAAGCAAACTTTGTGAACCTTTTTTTAATTTACTTTTAAAAAAAAGTAAAAATAAATAAAAAATAAAATTAATATTATATTATACTATAATAAGCATACCATTAATAATATTCGTTGATACATAAATCAGACAAAACATTGTCTTTGTTTTTCTAAGAATTATATCTCAGTTTAAAAAAAACTATCCGCGTTAGTTACAATCGAATTAGTGATGTTCGATAATTTTGTTGTACCATTTTCTTTCTATAAAAATAATTTTAGCAATTTAGAAAGGCGAATCTCACTAAGATAGTCTTCACTGTCTGCGATTGTGTCTAAAATAAAGTATAATTTGGAGCGAGGTTTATTTTATTCCGGTTTAACAGGAACTTGTTATTCTCGTTCGATTTTCATACGTTGATTTAAACCATTATTATATAATTTTTATATTACTTATTAAAAGAAACTCAATCAAGCATCTGACATTATTTTTTTAAACTTTCACGACATAATGAATGGGAGTAAATAGATTTAATAATTAGTATTGTTACACGGTATAATCATAATATTTTGATCGGTAAGATTAGTCAAAATTGGAGACTGAAAATTATTAAATTATGAACATACCAAAAAGTACTCTAAATACTAGAAAATATTTAATTTCCTACTATTTTGATATCTTTAGTCGGGAAGATATGACAGCTGCTATTTTATAAAAAATAAAAAAAATATTATATTATTCTGCTATTTACTCAATAAATAAATCTAAATTTAAACAAAAACGTTATAAATTCTACATCGAAGTTACAAAAGGAAACAATACTTTCAAAATTTATTGCAAATATTTCTCAACAATCAAGGTGCGGTACACCTACATTTCTCTTCGGGTTTAATTGCGTAAAGGAATGCCAAATTAAACTGAATACATGAGTTTAATTGGGTAGAATAATTAGAAAGCCGTAACTAGATGATGTCTGTGACGCCGGGTAACAATTTAGCACATCCAGCACACTAAGATGTAACAGAAATACGAGTATTAGTAAAAGGTAATTTTAATTACCATCAAAGTATAGCTCACGATAAACTATGATTATCCCTACAACATATGAATAATTATTAAATTATTTTTAAAATTTACATCGTTATATAAAATTTCTTATATTAATATCCATTTCTCTACAATCATTAAAATAGAAAACCACCAGTAATTTAAAAGAATGTATACATTATACTAGATTTTTTTTTTAATTATTCGTATTATTAATTAATGATTCATCCATTTATTAATGAATCAAAAATGTTGGATTTATTTTGAGGTTAAATATTTATTTAAATACGAATGTATATTGTATTATTCAAAACTCGTACATTCGATGAAATAAGCAAGTATTAAATGGTGCTTAACCGTGGAACAATAGTTTGTACGTGCTAATACAACTTTTGTGGATACGAACATAAATATTTCGACTATGTACGCCATATCGTTCGCAACAACGACCATTGATTTTAATTCTAGATAAAATACGAAAATAAATCGCATCACAATTTAAAATCTGTATAAACCTACGCTGAATGATTCTTTTGTTATATTTGCGCAATTGTCCACAGTGTAAAAACAAACTGTTCATAATAAATACGTAAAAGCAATTTTATATTGCTATTGATGCATTTTGAGTGGGTTTTTTTATAATAATGTTTACTTTGTGATGAAACAACTAAGGGTCGTACACGGACGGCATTAAAAAGACGGCATACCGGCATTTTATAGCGGCGACAGAAAACTGCGCATACGATGAACATAGCTTCTGAACTTTTGAAGCGGTCCGTGTATGCTCGCCCTAAGGTCATAATTATGGAGACAAATGGGAGCTTTTTTACAGAATTCGTTTTTATTATAGTGTACACAACAGTTTATCGTTTTTAAGTAGTTTATTATATCTTTATTGGCAAAATCTTTACAACATGTAGCAATCGCCTGGTGGAGTTGACAGGAACAAAAATATTTGTTATTAACAAGTAGGTTGTTGGTTGTTAGGTTGTTTACAATTTGACTCTTGTTTTAGTAATTTTAGGCAATATCAGATTCATTTGGTGCGAAATGCGCACTTTTGTAACCAAGTCAAATGTCAAATCGATAAATAGGATTATTACGATAAAAAAGACTAGTGTTGCGCCGATATACAGGTCTGATTTTCTTCCTAACAGAGTAACTCGATTGTAAACAATTGTTGTCTATCCTAAACTGTACAAGGAATCGATCTGTTGTCTATTAACATAATGGTCGGTAAACTTGTTATAACGTTTAGCCTCCCTTAGGGCTCGTAAACAGAGCGATGTTCAAACTGGGATACACAACAAACAAAGATAGACAATTCGATTGTACGCTTTACTTGCGTCCAACCATGTTTGAAACTTTCTTTGTTAACTCGATGACTACAACGCCTTCGAATTAGTTTAGTTCAGTCTTATTGTCAATGGGATTATTAAAGAAAATGCATTCTAAGTTGATGGTTCATTTCATTATTTAATTGGTTTAAAACTTACTTATAATTTACAGTCACGCACTTGATAACTCAATAAAGGATGCCTCTTGTATACTAAGTATTCTTATCCGAATATCTTAATGAGTTCTTTCAAAGATAACCTCTTACTTTTAATTCCCATTTTTAATATTTTTTCTACAAAATTTGAATTTCTTAAATTTCTATATCCGCGTAATACTAATCAAGAATGTCGTATAATCACCTTGTAATAAAAAATTAATACCAATTTTCACTGATGTTTTATTTTTAAAAATATAATAATATATAAATTGTCCTTTATGATTTATAAGCGGGTTTTCATCGCATATGCTATCTTTCAAACTAGAAATATGTCACAGTCTACTGCCAAGCTAGCTACGTTTGCAGTGCCAAGCACTTCATACGTAACAGTGTTTCTGATTTTGGCAAAACACCGAGACAGTTATTCTGCCATCTAAAGACTTTGTCTCTGGTGTGTAGTTATTTATCTGTGTTGAACATTTACCGTACAATTCCAATGTCGAGACAAAGACCACAGCGTTGGAATACTATGAGGCGATGGTTAAATTCGATAATAGTATCGATACTCCTTTGCTTGGATACGCTAATAATATCAATTTTGATCGCGTATATTCAAAATTAATATTATTAGCGGTATTTCCATAAATGTAGAACGACTTTAGATTTGTTAATGTAATTAAACTGGTTGCAACAGTAACACGGTTGTGGCATCGTTCCAAATGTAGCTATTTTATTTGAAATTCGTTTTCAAGTTTTTCGTTTCTATATGATTTTACACTTTTATTTCCCTTTCGAATAAAATATTACTATAGGTACTCGATGTTTCTATTTCATTTTACTATTGGTCAAGCGGAGGAAACGTTGAAATAACATGATTAGGTCAAAATTAGGTCTATTGGGGATTGACAATTGAATTTTTTTTAATATAATTAATGGAATGCTTATATTAATTTCGAAAAAAATTATAAGCTTGTAAGACCGTCTGTTCTTTTTGGAATTCCTGGGAAAAATACGAATCCTAATAACTAAATATATGTTAGGTAAAAATAACATGAAACGTAGTTATGACACTGCGGTGAGGACACCGATGTACATCCATGCGTCATAAACTCAGATCCCTGTTGGAGACCTTTTCTTTATGACGTAGACGTTGTTTCTTATTTACAACACGTGTGTAGTACAAAAATATATTAGATTATGGTAGAGAAAGAGAACTAAAATTTCGTAGAAAGGAATAACTATATTTATTATCACATAATCGTAAATTAAAGTTGTAAGTTAAATTCTAAATATGATTTTTGTTAAAACTAAATATAACTTCTCGTAATTCTTTTATAACATATGTCAAATAGTGACGTAATTATTTAGTTTATAAATACGAAAAAAGTTATTTTAATTATCAACGAAATGCGATAGTATTTTGTCATTTTTTATTAAAAAAAAACCTTGTTTGATACATAGATGACCTTGAATCAAATGGTTTCAAAACACTCGAGATTAAATGAAGATTAAAGGCTAAGCTACGTAAGCTTACGACAATCTGTACCTTGAGATGTATTTGACCGGAGTAACTCAATCAATGTAATTTGTTCATACAATTTTGTAACAACATTAGAGGCTCATCTTGATATGGAGGTCAATATTTTGTTGACCGATCAGATTGTTCCCTCGAGCTATGAAATGTAAATTAAAGTCGAAGCAATACATTGCTACTTGAAATTAATTAAGTAAATTTACACGATACGAAATTAATTACTAGATTAGATATGTAAATCTTTAGTTTAAGCAAAAGTCGTAAATCACTTTTGAAAACGCTTCAGGTACTAAGTAAGAAATGAAACTCTTTTAGTAATGAAACTACGAAGGACATTTAATATAAAAGCTTAATTCACGTTTTACAGGGTTATTAAAATTTGGAGATATAGTGAATTTAATTAAAATTTTGGGCATAATCATAAAGAATTTTAAAGGTGACGATTTCTCACATTTAATTTGCACTAAGCGAGAAATCTGACCATCTCTGAGTTCGGCAGTAAGTCTACAAATAAATGGAAAATCCTTTTCGCTACCTGCGCGATATTTATACTTGACAGTTTTCAAATTGACTCTCAATCCTGAACTATTGCTGTAAAAACTAACAGCTATAAATCACAATCAAAAAATTTAAGCTTTTCAGCCTTTATTCGTTTCTATTCGGCCAGATAAAAAGCTAATTCAACCTTTATATGAATCTTACTAATATTATAAATGCGAATAGATAGATGGATGGATGGATGTTTGTTTGAAGACATCTCCAAAACGGTTACATGGATCTCGCAGAAATTTAGCATAGATGTAAAACATAATCTGGAGGCACACATAGGCTACTAATTAAGTTTTTTACGTGAACCTAGTTGCGGACGACAACTAGCAGATGTTAATATTATACCAATTACTTTCCATTATACAAATCTTATAACAGGGCAACATTTTTCGATTCCACTGCGCCAGTTTAGTTATATCGAGTCCAAATCATCTTGAATACTAAGTAAAAATGCTAATAACTGCAACAATTTCTTATAACAATTCGTCGCATCGAGTAATTACTTAAGTTAAATATTAATTACGTAAGATTTATACTTTTAACGAAAACAATTCAACATGACCATAGTTAATCTTATTAAATATTTTCTAAAAATGTCTGTTGATGCATTTATATCTAAAAAAGTGTAAAAAGATATAATCAAAAATACCATTTATAATACAATACCGCATTCATAATTTAATAAATTTAAAAACGTATTTTGACCTAGTTTTGACACAGCTATTGAGCATTACGGATCTGTGAAACTGTATCATTGTAAAGTGTTGCAAGTGCAGAATGCAAGTTTTCGATAATTCCGATGACCTCAGCTGGCAACCCTGCGATTGCGCAACTAGAATCGTACGTACCTTGAAGCGACCTTTCTAATACATTCTCTACTGACCAACAAATATGAAATTACACTATAATTCAGGCCTTAATCCGCTCGCTAATTGATCGTTCCGTGTCGAATGATGTCATGCGAGAAATCGTAAGTTATCATGCGTTTCCAAAATCTGTGTTTTTATTAACACCCTATATTGCAACATATTTTTTACAACTTTATTTCTTACGACATATTAAATAACATTCTTAAAAGAGCTTAAGATGAGATGTAACCCTGTGCTCTTTTTAATCTAATTTTGAACGATTAAAGAACGTCATAATTGCTTAAAGAATACATAATTTATTTAATTGCAAATTGATACATTTATCTATAATCGAGGAAATGAATGATTGAGAAACCACAAATTTAATATTATTATTCGAGCTTAGTATATTGGTTTGTTGATTTTTAACAAGAGGTTACTCAGAAAAAAAATTGCCAAAAAAAATGAAACGACATTCGTTCAAAAACGAAACATCAAAGAAAAAACGAAAAGGGTCGGTCCTGATAAAAATCAGTCAAGTATAAAATGTACTCGTATCTGCAAACCAGTTATTACCATAACATAAGAAATTGTATAACTCAAAAGTATGTTAAGGTTTTAAATCAAGTTAAAATAATAATAATGTATATATTCATTTACACGACATATTTATATTACCTCACGCGATTTATTAAGCCATACTTTGTTTAACTCAAACGAAAAGCAACAATGAAACTCTTTTTTTTTAGTCGCCTTTTAAACATTAATGTTTTATTGCGATTAATTAACTCTAAAGCAAATACATTAAAAATCTAAAATACCACAAAATGACACAAAAATTTCAAGATCGAATATTGATTTTGGTCGTAAATGCATAAAGGACGTAAACTCATCCGGTGGCATCAATATCACAATAGCGATCGCTTAGTCGTCCTTATTCTCGTCTCGCCCACAGACCGATGTTTTAACACAGTTTTTACAAAATTAACATAATATAGTACCCCAAACTTATGTGGCCCGGAAAGAGGCGCCGCTATTGAGGTGAGTTCTGTCAGAAAATATGTAAAAAAATTTATGTGTAGAAAATTACAAACAAGACAAAATCGGCATAGGCTGGCAAAGACTTTGCGGCACTTTTTTGACATTGACTGCAGTGGCTAATAAGTCGTTTTAATTTAGTTTCACTTGTGCAAACCGGGTCAGATAAGTTTCTCAAACTATATCTCGATAACATAACGATGCAAGTGACAACGTCGCCCCACCAGAATAACGCGTCGCGGCCGTGAGCTGCATGTTTAGTTTTTCGATTAGATAATAACGCTTAGAAATCCACCTCTTTGTTCATGTAACAACAAGACACAATTTAAAGCACCAATTACCTGATAAAAAGATTTAATACCGACGTATACAGACTGCTTAAAGTAATCCGAGTGTGACCGCCTTAAGATGTATAACATATTCTGGAGCTAAAAAAAAACATAACCGAGGTAAATTCGAGTGCAAAATTGTACTAAAACACTTGATTTAATAATACGAAGGCTAACATTATAAAGAATCATTATGACAAAGTGGGCGCAATAGCAAGTTGTCTGTATTATGGTAAAAGCAATTTAGTAAAACGATATGAACACTCGTACTAGTTATACGAATATTGAATACGAGATAAGAATAATTATTGTGGGATACTATCACATGTAATTAATTTTATGACTTACGTTGCTTGATTTAATTAGCTATGGTTCCTAGTACAAGATTTTGACTTGTTAATTGAAGTCGACTAAATTCATAACTGGTTCATAAAACATTGTATTATTTTATAACTAAAAAACTACGTTTAGATAGGAATGATCTTACCATATCTATCCCCGTTTTTAATAAGTGTATTATTATGATTTCGTACTAGTATCAGTAATTGTTACTTAGCTTTGTAATCAAATATTATTAAAGACAATTAATCTACTCATATTTTTAATGCGAATGTTTGGATGGATGTTTTTACAAGGTGTCTCAAGAATGGCTGCATGAATCTCGCCGATTTGGCATATAGATGTAGAACCTGTAAGAACACAAGCAACTAATTATGTTTTTTTTTAACTCCACGCAGAAGGAGTCGTGTTTAACAGCTAGTAAAAATATAAATTTAAAAATTATGCTTTTAAAGAAAAACAGTAATTTTGATTAGTGAGCATAGCGGGATAAAATACAAAATGAATGTTATACTTACGTAAACGAAAAAAAATATCAAGAAAAACAAGGCAAAAGTGAGGATAAATCATCTGTCAGGGTGGGATAAGAAATATGGTAGAACGTGGCCGTGCGCTGGATCTACTCAACGTAAATGTTTTATTAATAAATCAATAAAGATATGATGTGAATGTGATATTATATCCTTCATATTGTTTGTCAGAAATATCCAATTGCTGACAATGAACTTGATATTCATCTTTTCTGTTAGTATCATTTACAATTGCTCCGTCTTGTATTCTATATGAATGATATAATCAGAATTTATTTTCTGTACCTAAGAAACTCAAAAACTACCAAACTGATAAAGTGGGCGATCGCAAATCGACGTATCGATTGTTAGCTGTCTGATTTTATTATAAGCATCCAAAGTGAATATTTTGAATAATAGTTTAACACTCTACGATGAAGATTTCACCCTATAAGTACACTTGACTTGAACCCGACCTCGACCGACCCGATATTGAGTCCATTGCAGCTAACAAACGATAACTTTTAAGTTTCGTACAAATAAATACTTGTTACAAACTACACTTGTTAAAGACATAAACCTTTTTCGTAACACAATCGATTTAGGTTAAAAGAAAAAAAAATCACTACAGGATGATACAGCCTAGGCAGACGTCCCATGGGATCAAGCGACATTTTAGTCAAGGTTTCGTAACTCTATTGTAACTCTATTATAAAAACAACAAAACAAAAAAGCGTGTTGTTCTAATCCTTAAGGAGACATTGTTAACTTAATTTTATTAAAACTAATTTAAATAAATGTAAAAGTCTTCTTATTAATGCTATTTATTTAAAGTCCGATTAACATTACGGTATTAATTTTCTTAGGTACATTCGTATTTACGTGATATTTAGTGTCTACTCCTTTGTAACATCCTGTATCCTAAAAAGATGAAAAATTTTACCAAAAATATTTCACAATAAAACAACCGACGAATTGTTATGTAAGAATTTTTCTCATCTAGACGGAACTATCTTGGCGAACAAATGACAATAGATTACATCAAAAACCATAACTAGATCTGAGTGAGCGGTATATTTGGCCAATCCAGTGGCCACTAAAATAACCGGCATGTGGTTAATCCACTTTCGCTCTCTTCCGAAGTGACCGCACTAACCCTATTGACGGTTTCGACTACGACTACACGCATATAGTAACGTGAGTCAAATGTTACGTCAAATAAGGCAATACAGACAACAGCTATCACCTTTCTTAGAGATACAAATGTATTTACGCAATGCGGTGGATGAAATAAATGGAGTGGTCTCGAAACTAATTATTTTATATAACTTTTTGCAATCTCTTCAAAATTTCTGCTTTTATTTGTATTTAGGTTAAATCCAATTACGCGATATTATAACAAATAAATTGGATCAAAACATATACATGTACATTTTTATTAATTGCAAGTAGCAATTAATAACTTTTCTTTTTTTTCTTGATTAATTATCACTTGAACAATGTACAATAGGTTTTTAAATATGTTTGATGAATTGAATTCGAACTGTGTCAAAACTCCTCTCTTTGCACAATCTCTTGGTGAGAACAAAGGGAACTTTCCTCGAGTGTACAACACCATCCCTATCTCGTGTATAAATATCGACCATGGGCATCATCTTGTCACAGACTGAATTGAGGGGAAAGCTTACAAAAGTCAACATCGAAGGGTCTTGAATAATTTATTTAACGCGAGGGTCCACCCACACAAGTCGTAGCGACAATTATTCCGTCCCCAAACGTCCGCGTCATTGTATTGTTTCGTTATGATTATGCAATACAGGAGCCTTCGAACATTGTACAATTCAAGGAATATATCAATTTGGAACTGAACCAAGACTTTAACTGACACACTTGGCAACGCATATACAGCAGTTTTATAGAAAAAGAAAGTATTAAGGAAAAAAATAAAGAAGAAAATTGTTAACTCTACAACTCTGTATATTTATTTTAATGAGTAAAAATACAATACGTAATTTATAGCTAGCTGTCACCCGTGACTCCGTCCGCGGGGTTTAAAAAAACCTAATTAGTAGCCTATATGTTTTTCCAGACTATGTTCTATAAGCATGCTAAATTTCATCGAGATCCATTCAGCCGTTTTGTAGATACCTTAAAACTAACATCCATCCATCGAAACATTCGCATTTATAACATTACTAGAAGTAAGATTAGTAAGATGTCTGCTGCGTTAAATTTTCATGTGTTTATAACACTTTTATACATGGAAATTTTTTAACTTAACTTTTTCTTCATACTAAATATTTATAATAGGCAAAGCAAAAATCAGGTTAAGATTATTTACGATAAATGACTTCAATTTAAATAATTGGGAGTGAGGTTGATAAATTGCC
The DNA here is from genome assembly GCF_000836235.2 of Papilio xuthus. Lineage (NCBI taxonomy): Eukaryota > Metazoa > Arthropoda > Insecta > Lepidoptera > Papilionidae > Papilio > Papilio xuthus. The sequence goes on from NW_013530472.1 coordinate 2,467,375, forward strand.
GTATTAACAATGATAACAATAGCGCAGATTAGTCTTGGTCCTGTAGGTGATAAATGGTTTACAGTAAACTGACCATTTGTCCAGTTATGAAATGATTCAGTGTTCGTATTGCACAGAGCATCGTATTAGACTTATGCCAAAGTCAGCGTAAACTCTGTGTTAAAAAATTACTTTCGCATTACCAATTAGAATTCAGATTTTATTCCTAACGTTTATAGTTTTATTAACTGACTTTAATGATGTAAATTTCTTGAAGATTTTAAAGTACATTAGAGAAAAGTCTCAATAAAATTTAAACAGATATCTTATTGTCTTTGTCATCTGATTACTAATTAAGGAAACGGATATCGCTAAAATTTGGGTTAGTTGTAGAACGAAGTCTGAAAGAACACATAGGCTACTTCTTAAGTTTTTTTATAATTACGCGCGGACGCAGTCACGGGGGACAGCTAGTGTTACAATAATAGTCGAAAGCCACGATTCTGTCGCTGTGCATGAATTTGCCTAAAAACTTGAAAGTAGATATTCGTTATAAGATTATTTAGATTTTATATTGTTAACGTTTTTCTTCTCTACATAGAACACGGTTATTAAAGTTATTAACAGACTGAAGGTTGATTCACGGTATGTGATTAATGGTCCAAGGTGGCTTGAAACGTTCTCCTGCATATGTGTGCCAACTCATTGACGTCTCTCGTAATAGCAGTGTATTGCATTAAAGAATACTGATTTTCTCTTTATACAGAGGAAAAATGATTTTCACAGCAATAAAATAAAAAATAGTAGACCTGTAATGTAAAGTAAAACCGTATTTGTAAATATTTTTGTTGTACAATTTTTTTACAAGCTTTTATTTAATAACTTTGCTCATATTTTTACGTAATTTTATCTGTAATATATTTTTATATAATTATACTTGAGCTGACAATTTCATATTAAGTTTTATCCGTAATTAAATGAAAACAAACAAGTTGGCAGCTTGTGTAATCTATTCAGCGTGCAATTAATATTGTTGGAGCGTCTTGAATATTAATCATTTTGTTTACTAACTTCATTCTTCTACATCACCTAGACTAAAGTAGAGATAAACAACTAATTCATTCATCATCAGCTAACTATACGTCTTCACCGAGGGGCTCGGAGCCTACCCTAAGTTAGGGGTGACTAGGCCATAGTAAACCACGCTGGCCCAGTGCGCGCTGGTTGACTTCACACATATCTTTGAATTTCTTCCCAGATATGGGCAGGTTGCATCACAATGTTTTCCTTCACCGTAAGAACGGATAAATGTACATATGTAAATCGGAAATCGAAAAACACATTGGTACATGGCGGGGTTCGTAGATTACAAGTCAAGTGATTTAACCACTGAGCAACCGGGACTCCTAAAACTACCATTTTTTTTAAATAACACAAAATGTTCTGTGTGTGGTGTCGAGAAAACTAATAAAACAATCCAATCCAGACATACCCATAGTACCCTTATAATCCTGTGAAGAATACAAATGGTTATAATAACTCATTATTTTAAATACGTAAAGCCCTTTACGCTAGTAAAGGTTATAATGAAAAGGACATGGATATGCAAAAACATGATTAATTTTTAACTCCAGGGTCTTTTTAACGAGAGCAGAAATTGTGGGGATTTTTTGTCAGTAGAATTTTTATTATTGTATACTTTTACAATCACAATTTAGATATTTTTCAAAAAACAGTATGTTGTTCCTAATGAATAAAGTGAAAACAAATTTCGATTCTCGCGGTACTTTATTTATATTGATTGAATCGTCTTCTCACTTCAGATACAATTTAATTCAAAGGCAGAAGCATCGACACGGCTGTGCCGGAACACAGACTGAGACGTTTCCCATTTAATTATGTGAAAGAGACTTGAATCTCTAATCTGTACCAATATTCGTATAACTGAATACCTACATCTTTTGAATGTTAAGATTAGAATAAATGCAAGATCTAGTATGACACATCCTGGCATATCAAGTTCAACTAGCTGCTTATCTTAGGAAGTCAAAATAATGTTTAAATTTAATAAGAATCATTTAAAAAAAATATTTTCTCTTCAAATGTTGATCTTTTTCGACACATTGATGAAATTACCTACTCAAATGTACTTATTAATATGAAATATACTAAAACAAACTATCACAGTTTGCATATTTTTATCTCGCTCATTCTTTTTAAGAAAATAGAGATATGAATATGTTTTTGTATACATTTTTCCGCTATGGAAGCGCAGGATTAAAGTCATAAGTGTTACATAATGTTATATTTGCACAATTTTATCCGATAAACAGCTATCATTGCCTCTCACGTACGCATAACTCGAGCAATTGGTTTTGACGTTCCGTAAAATTAAACATATAAAGGACTTTCTACAAAAAAAATTGTCCGCGAACTGTTGTTGCATGTATAATGCATATAATAAATAGTCAATTGTTTTAAAAGATAGAATCCGTTTATTGAACTAAATCGATAAAAGATAAGAGTTAAATTAACTTTTGTTAATTTCGCTCGCTAAAGTCGCTGGTAGCAATTTAATAGTGTCACGTTTGAAATTTAAGGACAAACAAGGAAAAGTGGTTAGCGAAAGCTTTGTGAACTTGCTTTCAAAATAAACTTATTACACACTTTAAAATAATATTGCATGCAGTATTACATGGCCTACAAATATTGTGTTGACGGTTGCCATGCAACAAACTACGAATCAAAACATGTTTTTGTGTGTTAAACGAACGTAGTCAGAGTAAAATTAATGAAAATGTATTAGCAATGTTTTAATCAGTAATGAACAGATCTTACAATACGATTAATGGTAGAACTCAACTGCTGTGATACTTGCATTAAAACATGTTATTGTCTATTTCTTTAGTGAAAATCAGTCAGTGGACATCCATAGACAGAAGGACTAAAAGCGTAATAATGTTTTATGTTAACTTTCTCCTTAATCAAAGGTCCTGTGGCAGGATTTTATAAGCGCACTACAATACCTTAGGTCTTGACTGTCACATACGCTGTTGAAGGCGCACTTTCACTGTGAATCAGACCTTAAAACGTGGAGGAACGTTGCAGCGACCGCATGCATTACTTCGTTATGATGGCTCACCTTTCACTTACGTCATCTCTTTAAAAGCAACAAATTTTACGATCACTCAGATATAGCTTTATATCTCTTTGCTGAGCACACGCAATTATCATAGATTAATGCTTTAGTTATTTGTAATTTTTTACAGCTTTAGCATTTCAATGCCATGAAAATTCACTATACATAATGTTCTGATTTGTCGAAGAGAATAACAGGGATATCAATATGTTTTTACAAATATCAACAATACGAACCTGCCGTAACACAAATAATTCATAACAGAAATTTTAATAATATTTTAATAATATGTTAAATTTTTCCGATAATTAAGTTTCCGATAAACAAGTTTATCGGAAACAAGTTTATTAACAATATTAAATTAAATACGTAATTTTTATAATGGAGTAAGTTAGCGAAATATTGTAGCTTTATCATATGTATTAATGTAAAATATTAGATAATTAACCAACTACAAAAAAAGAGTCAAATCGTTATTTATTTTGTAACATTTTATAGCTTAAGTGAGTGATAATAACATTAATTTATGTTATATTTAAAATCTCAATTTTATTACGATTACGCCAATGCGATGTTACGAGGTTTTGTATTGACGGTGCTATTTGATCTTGCGTCGCTTTTTGTTGAAATATTTCAATGCTAGCTGTCGCCCGCGACTCTGTCCCCGCGAAGTTGGACAAAAAAAAAACTTAATTAATAAACTAAGCCTGCTTTTAGACTACATCTATGCTAAAGGTTATCTGGATCCGTTGAGCCTTTCTGGATATACGTAATAACAAACATGAATCCAAACATCCAAACTTTCGAGTTAATAATATTAATATGTGAGTAAAAAGTAAATGTAGAACATCTTAGTAATGTTGCGCTAAACAGAGCGGCAACTACATACATCTATGTATAATGCAACACAAGTCTAGCAAGAAATAGACACGGACACCACATTTGTATTATATTTCGTATTAAACGATTGCAAAATATGATGAATGTAGAATACTACATATTCAAACAATCGTTAAATGAGTCAATAATTTAAAACGTATAAATATTTTCACATAATAAAGAAGGGATGGTAAAGTTAACTAACAGAATAGTTTAAAAATACCGAAAAACTAGAATAAACTAAATGTTTATTGCCTTTGATTTTTTTTATAAATATTAGTAGATTTTTTTGTGAATTTACTATAATAATATTTCTTGTACTATTCCAACTAAGCTGTAGGCTTGTGTTAGGATATGGTTTACGACAATAGTCGAATGGTTTCGAACCCTCGACCACGTGATCGGAAATCCTCTTTACCATTAGGCTATTGGCGCTTCGAAATCGAAATGAATGATTTGATTTTATTAATTATTTTGGTGTTAATATGATTTAAAAATATTTATCAACTCCTTTTAATTACGGTGGTCAGTTCTTATTTACATATCATAAAATTCTCCAGTTAAATAATGTAACATGTTACCAGCAGTATAAATTTAAAACAAGAACAGCCATAATAAACTAATTAATATTAATTAGTCTCAATGGTTCAAGAAAATCTTACAAAGTTATATAACTTTATAACGCGAGTCACAAATTAAAAAGTTTAAAAATAAAATCTTCATCTTAGTTTTATAGCGTTATAAAATGATAATACGTTTGTACAATGCTATACAAAATAATCTTTGAATTAATCTTAAGCTATTATTGTATTCGATGATAACCAATTTGAAACATTCAAGCCTCTACATTCCGAAAAAACAACATAAAAATGGTCGTGAGACCTGATTTTCGTACAGCAGTTTCCATTCAATGCTTCGACTCGAACGTTATTCATTGACCTTGAGTGTTCAGGGGTGTGGACAATGAATTTACGATACTATCTGTCTACGACCTTGCACGCCTCAAAAGTGTTTTCGCTTGACTTAATCTAAGATTATGTTCATTTTAAATTCAAATTTCAAGACAGTGTTTTTTGATGTGAATAATGAAAAGATAAAGAAATCAACGTTTTGAAAAACATTAATGAACTGAAACATTTTAAATGTTTATCTCACTTCTTACTATCTTACTCATATTTTAAATACGAATGTTTAGATGGATGGGTAGATGGATGATGTTTGTTAGAAAGTATCTGCAGAAGGGCGGATCTCGATGAAAGACACAGATGTATAACGTAGTCTGAAAAAACACACAATCTACTAAGTTTTTTAAATTCCACGCGGACGGATACCTGTGCGACAACTAGTTCTGTTAATAAAATAAGTAAACATGATCTAATTTATAAACAATAAGACAATATCTTGTTAAATTAGTACTAAATGGTTTATTCTGCACAAAAATTAGTTCTTTACCGTAAAAAATAAAAAGAAAAGCTTTATATCTTTCCATGGTTGATGTACAGCCCTAACACTTTTTAAGTCATTGGTCTTCGTGAAAAAAATAAAGTTTTGGTAACCCTAACTAGAACTATAGCGTCGCAGTCTGAAAAATATGTAAAATATAAAGTACCCTTTAAAGTAAGAACCATTAGAAGAGACTCAATGTTGTTGCGTAAATTGACTTAATAAAGCAACAAATTGCGTTACTTTGCTAAGATTTTGGTGGCGTTACGCAATTAGAACAAAGCGTAATATTCAAATATATCGCCTATTATTATGTTAATAAGACGCTGTAATTTATGGATAAATTCCAAAAACGCTTTTGTCCAAGCAGTTCTTTGTTTGGAATTAACAGCAAAATATTATTCAGAATTCCGACACATTTAGAAAGGTGGCCTTGCATGTATGTAGGTGAAAGAAATTCAATAATCAAAAGACATCATTCTTAATTAGCAAGGGCATATTTGTACAAAAATAATCAATTAAAAATTTAATTTTTAATTTCGCACTTCTGTACAATTTTCTCTCTTTCGCTATACATGTTTAAAATTTCAGTTTTCTAATTTCTACAAATAACACGAAAGCTAAAACTTTAAATTTTAGATATTGTATTACATAATTTAACTAACCTAAAAGTAATACCATTGTTATAACTGACTCCCTCACTCCCGTGACTCCCTCCTCGGAGTATTAAAAAAACATAATTAGTAGCCTATGTGTTCTTCCAGGCTATGTATGTCAAATTTCATCGAGATCCATTCAGTCGTTCTGTAGATACCTTCAAACAAAAAATATCTAAACATTCGCCTTTATTATATTTGTAATATTTAATTTAATAAAAGTGTGTAAAATGTTTACACAACATTCGTCCTACATATACAATACAGTAGCATCTTAAAAATAGCAATATATAAACCACAAGTTAATTTGCCTTGACCTATGACTGGTATGGATATAACACTTTCATAAATTGAATTTTTAACTCAATGTCAATTAACGCAAGATATATAATTCAATTATTAAGAATATGTTTTTCATTGAAATTAAAAGAAACCATTTTAATAATAATAAATTCAAATATTTAGAAGTTGCAATAAAATACTGCAAACGCAAATTAAAATTAACTTTATACGTATTAATTTCAAAGCGAGATTTATTTTCTTTTTAATTAAAATTATCGCTTTTATTTTTAAATACTTGCAGCAGTCGCTTGTTACGAGGTAATGGCGAATTTAATTAGGCTGTTGCACCGATACATAAAAAAAATAATAAGTAAATATAAGAGTAAGTAATTATAAGATTTTCGTCTATACAACCTATTTTAATATTTATAACCAATACAAATCATTTTTTTTAAGAAAAATAAAACTAAATCAGCTATAAACTGACCAGATAAAAACAATAAAACATTTTTCTCAGACTTTTCATTTATTTTCTTAGTATGAACAAAACGAAACAACTTAACCGTGCTAATTGCAAAGCGGCTAGCATATAAATAAAAGACGTATACACAAAAGCTGTTAAAAAGGAAGTAATGAAAATTAATGCAGACAGAAATAAGAAAGAAGTATGAAGAAAAAAGGCAAGGAGATGATAATAAAAGAAATCTATTTTTTATTTCATTTTACATATTCCGTTTTTTTATGTATACAAGTTTTCGAACATATAATAAATGAACATTACATCTAGTACAAAAAGGTATACTTTGAAATATAATTACGCAATATTATAACACGAAGTGTTGAAGAATTTAAACGCCTCAATTATCACCTCTAATGGACGACGCTTAACTGCATAATGACTGTTAGGCAGTTTTGTAGTAATTGGCACTTAGGAAAGAAAAGTTTGATGTATCAGTCTATTATAAATTTATTTTATCAATCAATAACAGGTGACGTATTCATTAAAAAAATGACACAATTACGACTAATAAATACATGGTAATTAATTTTATAGATTTCATATGATTTGCATAATACATATATGTAAAATAAATTTTATTTAGGGTTATAAAAAGTTGTAAAAAATTTCGAAAGCTCATCAGATTTACAGTTAAATTAATTCGAGTGCACGTAACCTCACAGAGCCGAAAACATATAGTTATCCCTTTTATTCCTGTAAAAAAAAAGCTAAGATGACACATATATTTGTATGTGTATCGCTTGTAGATATTACGATATATGTACCATATGTTAACTGTAAACACTCGTATTATCTGTCCGGTTCTTTAAAACGAAATCTATGATTTCTATAATTATAATAATTACCAAAGAAATATGTTAATTCACCATTCACATGTTATATCGCTTAATTTAAATGCGACACTGGTTATGAAAAATGTTCATGATCAGATTACAAAACTATGTTAAATCGGTGAAAGTGATTCACTTTTGGTCTTATATTAGAGTGAAAACAACGAGAGGAGCTCATTTTACTGTGCACTAAGCTTTGCGCATTTGTCTTTGGGAAACACGGAACACTGTCAGTGCCACTGCGATTTTATTATATTAAAGTGTACTTGTAAGGCGTGTCGGCGGCACTGAATGTGTTAAGTGTTTCTCATATTAATTCCTTAAATAAATTAATATTTTGTACAGCTCTAAAAGTTTGTTGATCTACATTTTAATAGTCTACTATTATTTAGAAATACTCAAACATAAAGTTCGATTCCCTGAGAAGTATTGATTTTAATTACGTGTTTCCATATCACTACTTATCTGCCATGTAATTTGTGTATTGTACTGTAATTGTCTGTCTGTTGGTTTCTAATGTCTATATATTACGTTCTCTCACTTAAAAAAAGAGATACCACGATAGGTTTTACTACAAGTATTAGAGCACTGGAGTAACTAACACTCGGCAATGCGGCTTCTTGTCTTTAAAGTTAATTATGCAAATGACCGTTAAGTGTATAACTTACATAACATGGCTACTTTAACAGTTACTTTCGCTGGCGATTGATCGAATTACATATCGTTATGTGTTTTAACTTTGAAAGTATTGCAACAGATATTGAGTTATTACGTCGTATTAAAAACAATAGAACAGCGAAGTGTTCATTTAAGCTCTTAACACACCTTCATTTTTAATTTCATTAAATGATACCTGTTACAATACTGTAAGAGTCTAATTGTACAGTTTTATAATTTAGAAATGTACAGTTTAGCCTACAAATGTATGTTTTAAAAATATAATTTGATTGTTCAGTTAAAAATTGAGGTGTGTAGCCGGCTTTAGTAATACATTTAATATAATAATAAAAATCGTATTTATTCGATTTTAGATAAACATCAATTAATTATCGAATTTCGAAAGTAACGTGTCGGTAAGATTTTGAAGTCTAGTCTCATTTATTTTAGTTAGAAAGTAGACAGAGAAAAGGCGAAGGAGATAAATGATATTTATTAGTGCTTCTTATGTTCATGTCTTAATACTATATAAAAATAATTTTATAAGAAACTAGCTTAACTTAGCTCAATGCCAAAATAATATCAAAAGACTAAATCTTAAATATAATAACATCTTGTGTTTCGGATTATTCATTCTTATACACAAAGCATGATACTAATTATCCGTATGGCAATATATTTCTAAATGCATATGAATCACTGAGAAACTAGAATGAATTATTCGTAGCGAACCGTTTCGAGTACCTATCGGCGTGTCCTTTTTTTAAACTCCCTTTGCAGTGTAGCTTTTGAAGTTAAGGCAATATAGCGATGTTATTCCCTTTGAATATTTATAACTGACTTTACTATATACAGAATCATAAATAATCGACTCTTGCTAAGGGAATATGTTTTATGTCACTATAACATCAGAATACGTCTTATCATAATTCTGTTACTATTCATTAACATAACGGAAACAAAACGAGTTACAGTGTGAATATAATTTGTAGTACTATTTTACGTATATTAAAAAAAATATTTCTCACGGTTGTACTATGATATAATCGATTCCACTTTAAGTAATCTTCTTATATCTTTTATATGTTAATAATTTGTAACATAGTTTAAGATCACCTTCACTTTTAACTGAACAGTTGAACTGTACAGTTTAAGTGATATAATATTGTTCCAAAAAAAAACTGGAACTAAAATATACAAAGGAAACGATGCGAGTGAACTTCAATTGAGAGTATTCAAAAGCAGTTCAATTGTGAGCTTTGTTAATAAAAAACAATTTAGTTTGGACGTATCCAGTCGTTCGCAGCAATATCGAGTGCAACGTATATTCGATATTACCAAGCCGCTGGTTTTCAACAGTCTATGTACTTTCACAGAACAGTAAAACAATGCAGTGCACCTAATTTTTGAACGCACACACTTAAAATCAATACAGTAATAATCTGTCTTAGAGACTGCTCTGCACTGTAATGTAATTAACATTATTCCAATTCTAGATATATTTAGTTAAATAAATGTAGGATAATCGTGATGGAACTTACTTCACCCACAAAGAGGTACTTAGTATCCAACTTTCCAGAATGCGTTCGCAGCTCAACACCAGCGGTCGTAAAGTTTGAATCTTATAACACGACTGGAAGTCCATCAGTTAGATCAAATAAAGTGAAGTACACCATTATCTTATAGTTCCGCTTCTATAACGTATTCGACAGTAAAACAATCATAGGATGTTTAAAGATAATGTTGGAGGTAACTAAATATTTTCAATTACTGAAAAGATACAATTATAATAAATCCACGACAGTTAAACGAGGAAACAAATTAAAGTAAGTGTGAAAAATGTTTTTGCTAATTGTTTTTGGTTTTATTAATTTCATATATGATATTTAAAAGGTAAGTATAGAAGGAGATTAAAATAAAAACAACTTAGGTCAATAAAGTAGACTATTTACTTTTGAAGCTATTATATTTGAATAAAGGAAATAATAAAAATAGAAAATAAGAATTTTATTGGTCGTAATTTATTGTAAATTATAATTAGTTATGTGGTGTATTATCGTAAAGATTTCGCAATTTATTTTTAAATCTAACAAACTTGGACACTTCTTTACTCTTAAGGCCAGTTACTGTACGGTTACTATCTATTATAAATATCGGTTCGAGTTTTTCTTTTTTCGTTACATCACCTTTCTCGTCATCCTTATTTACAAAGTATATAGCTGGTAAATTCATATTACTAGTTTCATTTGATTCACCGTCTCCTGGGAAAACGACATATAGCACTGTCGGCAAGGCGTCCCTTTTTTGACCTATTCTGATATTTTTTGGTGCAGTTGCGACCAATACATTATATGATTCTGCATGTTGGCTTATAATAGGTAAGTTTATAAAATTTACAGTCTCCGGTGTTTGTGTTTCATTGATATATTTGTTGGTAACACTTTTCGGATATACCATTTTAGCAACCTGGTTTGTGCATCCATCCGCCAAATTTGCTGGATGCGCGAAAACAGCTTCTGACAGATCCTGGTTAATATGCACGGATCGTGGTAGTTCTTGCGGTATTTTTGCAAATAGCGCACCAAATGATCTTGGCTTAATTGGTTCCTTGTGGGATATAGGATTGAATTTAAGACTAAATCCGTTACTTATTGGTATACCTTCAATTGAATAATTTGTAAAACACAGCAACAGCAGCGTGATGATAATCTGTCGAAAATTAAAAAAAAATATATTATATATTCTGCTTAAAACAAGGTTAAAAGTTCCAAATATACGCTGCTGTACAAACTTAACTAATTTTTTTTATAATTTTTGTTACATTAAGCACAAATAGGGTATTATTTTTCAGTCACGTGTACTTACACTTTTATGATGCACAGAAAACACAGGCATTCTGGCATTGCGCGGACGAAAGTCAAGCGTACACTGTACATTATTACATTGAAACCTAACTAAACGATTCATTGTTACATTTGTTTTGAAACGCTAACTACTGACTAGGGATGTTTAACTGACTTCGAGGAAGTTTCAATCGTAAACAACTCTGTGACCCTCTCGTCACCATTATTAAAATGGCGCTTGTTTAGCATCTATGATGAATTTATCGAATTTTGACACGTTGTACTGACATGATTATATTGTCGCGGTAATTTATAAAGAATGTTATTGAATTCGTTACATTTTCATTTTTCAAATTTGTTTTATTGATAGTAAGTCGAAATCTAAACGACTATCCGTCCTTTAAAAAAATAGACTCGTGAGTGCGGTTTATTTTAAAGGTTTTACTAAGCTATTTTTCTAATCTTTGGTTTCTGAGACCAAAATATCTATATAAAACATACCGTCACTCATAAAACAATATATTTTAATCAGGGATTCTGGTATCAGAAACCCACGGTTCGATATTTAAAGCTGGCTTTGATAAAAATTTTAAACGCTAAAAATATCAAGTCAACGAAATAACGCTTTTACATGTTACGTGTCATATCACCTGGAAAAAGTATAGTAAACGTTGGGATGAAAAAGACCGCGTGCCTTTTGTGTATGGTAGCACGTCATCGCAGGTAAATGTGAAAAATGTTCGTCGGATCGCACAAAAGTCCATCGTCTGCGGCTGATCGTTATACAATACTGATATTTCCTGGATATTTTACTCGTATTTTAACGGTTTTAGCTTATCCAACTGGCACTTCGTTCAGGTTTAATCGTTCTGATATTTGGTTCTGACAATTTAAAACCATTAAATGAAATGGACTGGACTACTGCGTAAAATAATATTCAACATGAAGAACTAAAGTTGAAGTTTTTTATTTCTTGGTTTAATTAAAAATGAATACAATTATATTGTAAATCTGGTACTATTTATTACAAACTGTGCATTTTGTTTTATGTTTATACTCAAAAACTTCCTAGGCAAATTTCTGTATGCTAAAAATTGCTATTTTTAAATAGCAGGAGCTTAAAATTTGCAGCAAGAAGTGATAAATAATGAATACAGAGAAAGTAAAAAGTTTGTCTACCTTGGATATTAATCCAAAACGGAGGTCACAACTCTTTGTAGTGGATCAAAGTAACGATATCTAATCCTTTTAGACTTGTCTCTTTAAACGTATATAGAATATTGTAGCAAATAGAATAATAATAAATCCAGATTTATGAAATGATTTTGGATAATAATAATTATCATGTTGCAGTTTATAGTATCTCTTAAATCGGTAAATTGAAATTACCATTTTTTTTTTTTACTTTACTTACGGGAAATCGAATTCAATTTCCTCTAGCGCTATAAAAATTGGGCAATTGCAAAACGAAGTCCATTATTACCAAAATGTATGCTACCAATTGACATTGTTATAGATTATAAATAAATTATTTATTGAATATAACAGCGATTTGAAAAGACTTAAAGAAAAAATTGATTTAAAAAACAAAGAAACAGTGTTGAATGTTGAGTACCAATAGTTATTCAACTTTTGCAAAGTAATTTAACCGTTGAATTCCACTGCCGAATCTTTGGTGCAAAAATATAGCATTGTCCTTCTTATTTTGCTTAAAAATGCCGAGATAGTAATAAGTTTTCGTAGTGGTGTTAGGCTTCTAGGCCTTACAGCATATTTATCTTAAGCCTAAATTCCCTAAGGACACTTTTTGTTTCTTAATCCCTACCTCAGGTCCCTTTTGTATTATTTCGAAAAAGAATTTATGCAATTACTTTCCTCCACTCGCTGTTGTCAATTTCCATTTACTAACATTTTCTGTTTTAATTAAATCTTTCTGAGCTTACCGATACGTTATAAGATATCTAATATGAAACGAAGCTGAATGCAATAAGTAAAATGCAATTAAAGGATGCACAAACGGCCAAAGGATTTCATGATCAATAATTATTTAATTTTAGATTTGTGAACGGATATATTAGCACTGCAAAACGTAAAGAATTTTCACAAATTGCATATCGAGCGATTGTTAAGGATAGAAAATTTATGTTAATTCATTCAGTTGGTAAAACCAAATTTTTAATTTTCTTAAGGTGAATTTATTTTACCGATTCAATTGGTTTATCCGGATTCGTTAAAAATAAAACGTTCGCAAACCAATTGAATGAGATAAAGAACATTTTACGTAATTAAATTAAGTACATTTTACGTAGTTAAAAGTATTTAATAGTACGCTAGCAATTCGAAGTTTCCAAGCTTGATTACAATCAACAGCGAATTCAAATAAAGGGTAAATTGCATTTCGTGCGATAGCTATAAAACGCATTGAAACACATTTATAGCCCGTTGATAAGCGCTATTTCGAAAACGTTCCCGAAATTACACATCTAAATTTTATAGGTTATAGAAAACGAATAATCCGCGTTTACTTTAAAACATTTTCAAATGTCTTCGATTGAAAATATTTTGTTAAACTCTTATCGTTGTTACAACAATGAAAATATGGTTTAATGATAATAATGTTTGTCTCCAACAGTTTTAAATAGGTTTTGTTAGGAAGAAAATCAGAAAATGCACCAGTGTATTGACGCAACACTAGCCCCCCACTATTCATTCTAACACTGGACTTTGTAACGAAACCACGTCATTCGCACCAAAGGATTCTAATTAATGTCTAAAAGTTAGGTAATAAATGGTAATAAAAATCTTAATAAATAAAATTTTTCGAAATCATATTTATGATTGGAAAATATTTTATATTAAACTACAAAATCGAATGTGAGCATAAATATACTCTTTGGTAAATCAGAAATAGACTAGCTCAGATTAAATCAACTTCGTTTTGTGGAAATATTGAGAAGATGCAACGAAAACCGCATTCATTTGAATTCGACGGAGATCCAATATGAGAAATCAAAATGTACCATCATACGAATATCTATATCGATTTACTTTTTTAATATATTTTAACATGCTTATTGCATACTTTATATTAAAACTCGGAACTCTTGTTAGTTTTTTGCGCATATATTAACTCGGCTCACTAGTATAACCCGGCAACGCATCTGCGGTTCCTCTGGTATTGCTGATGCCCATGGGCGTCGTTGAACACCTCGGTGTTCCCGCTGCTCATTTGCCCCCTTCTGGTATAAAAAAAACCTGTTCAGTGCGAAAGCTATTTATGCAAGTTTTTATGTACGTAAGTATGTAAGTTCTTCTCAAGTATTCTTTCCCAAATGTCTTAGGGATAGAATCAGTTTTTTTTGGTACTTTAATTGACATATTGTGTTTTTTCAACAAATAAATTTTTACTAATTTTAATAAATACTGGTAAATACTTAAGTAATTGTGTTTTCAACTAATTTTCCCAATCTGTGAATTTGCAGCGGCAAAGAAATAAGTATTAGGTACATAAAATTTTTGCAGCTTTGAAACGACAGAAAAAAATATAATTTTCTCGTGTACCCGAATTAGCATAGTAGCGATTACTTCCGTGTCTAGAATTACTTTTTTTGTATTATATTTACAAATATTGTAGATAAAAACGAACGCTTTTTAATTATCCTTAATTTTAGTTTTATATAATATACCAATTCAACTTTGAACGTACTTCAAACTACCCATAAATGACATCCATTGAAATAAATTAATGAATGTAAATGTAATTTACATTAAAACCATTAAAGTTTTGAATTTTATTTAATGAGTTTTACGCACAAATTGTGATGTTCGCGAGATTATTTAGCGCTATTTATAAAGAACAAAATCAAAAGACGACCATTATAATTAATAAAGCATTACTCCAAGTTTCTCTAAATAAAAAATGTCATGAGCAAAATGCAATTCAGTCAGAAGTGATAGTTTTAATTAAAAACTTGCCAAGTGGGCTGCAAGCTGGATTTTATAGCCTTTTTTTTTTGGGACAACATAATTTTCAATGCGACAGCGACCGCAGTATGATACTAAAAAGCACAAATATCACAAAGGCTACGTAGAATTAAAAATGTGTTGAAATAAATCTTTTAAGTTATTTTGTTGTGCTCAGTAACTTACCACTAACAAGAACAGTTTATTAATTATTTTATTACTAATCATAATCATCAGGTCACTTTATGTCCCCACTGAAGCTATCCTAAGTTAGGGGTGACCAGATCATAGTCAACCACGCTGGCCCAGTGCGGATTGGTTGACTTCACTATTTTACTAATATTATACGAAAAAGAAAATATATAATAAAACAAAAGCTTTTTATTTATTTAACTTAACAAATACATAATATACATAAAAAATAAGTAACAAAAAATATGCCATCGTATTTCTACCAAGTTTTTTAATTGAAAAGGTCATTCAGAAATCCCACCGACAATAGCCGCTGGCATCTATTCCTGTATCGCAAAGATAACGTGCAATTTCCGTTTGCTCCAAAAGGTCAGCCTTCGCCCCTCTTCGCCCTTACACGAGTTTTATTTCCACATCGAGCAGATATATTATATAGTTACCCTGTGATATATGATAAAGGTTGTTTTCTTTACTGTTATTCGAGTTAGGTTTGTTGAAGCGAAGTCTTATTTACATGGATTTAGAAAATGAAAACTGCTAATTTTTACTAATAAATAAATAAAACGCAACAAATTTATTTGGCCAAGTGAGAGAGACACTGTTACTTCGGTTCGTTTGTTCACAAAATAAACCTTATTAGGCATAAAGAATTACATACATAAATACAGTCCAATAAATATCTTGTGGCATTTTTTGAGCTATCGTAACTTAATATTTTTTATTTATGCTATTAATGTAGTTTTAATATCGTACAATCTTTCGACCACATCATCATTTAACATCAGGTGGGATCTCCGTCAAGTACTCGCTTATTTAATATAAAAATACCTAACGGATTTAATAAGTTTGTCGGGCAATCAGCCGGGATGCAAGGATGCCTTAAGGGCTGTCCGGGTTCCTAAAGAATACTTTATTTAGAGGCGTCGTAATAAATTAACTCCCAGGTGCGATATGATTGAGACATACGAACATTATGTATACTTATAAGGATATGTCATAAATAAATCGGTATGCTGTACATTTTAGTGTTTCAGCCAAAACTGGATGAAAACACATTTCTTGGCACAATACTCTATTTGCGCATCCAAATAAAAATCCATTTGACGAGGTCTACCAGTATTCGATATTCGATAGAAAAAGGGATTATGCAATACAATAAACAGGTCTGTAGGGATTTATTTTTGCCACCGATCTTTGCCGGCGGTGAATTTACGAAATTCAATTTAGGAATACATAGATAGATATGACATTTTTGACAGTTATTTGTGTGTCCTTGTGAAAGAACGTATAGAAACCAGCCTTTAACTTCTCACGTAAAAAAGAATACTCTTGTTTCAGACGTGCCAAATCAAATGTTCTATATTTGATTCAAAGTTATAACTAAAACGTTAGCTACTTTGAGGCTCGGATGCGGTCCAAATTCTTGAGAATATTTTTGATGCGGCAATCAAATTTTCTCGATTACATAACATGATTATGTCATTCATTATGACACATCTGCGAATGATTATGGAAGTTTTTATAGTTTATTGGGATATGCATATTTTAAAATGTTAATTTAACACATCGCATGCAAATAATGTTGAAGGCAATTTTTATTCTAACACAACAAAACAATTATTTCTTTAGTGTTTGATAAATGATAGTAGTAAACAACAATTTATATGCGCAAAGCAAAACCAGAATATATATATTTTGGTACAACAAATTGTAAATATGACATCCGCGGCTGGGCAAAAATATTAACCAAGAGTTTGTAGTTTAATGATTTTAATGCGTAGTACATTTTGATGTTAAGCAGACATCGTGGGTATCCAATAATTGTGATTATTCTTTAAAACAAACACAAAGTGTATTATTTAATAATAAAATTTTACAAGACCACCTTCCATTTTCACTAAAAATGTTGCACTTTAATACATATGGATATCATAAGCTATTATTTTTACCGCTATTTGTCCCAGCGAGTTAATTAATTTCCTGGACGGTTTTATAGATTTTTAATCACTGTCCAATAAAAAAAATTTACATACTTTGATAAAATTAATATGTAATGAATTTGAAACTTTAAAAATAAATTTACAGTACAAAATTACGGAAAAGTGGAGATTAAAGCTTATCCAACATTACTGTTAATGCTTATTACTAAGATTGTAAATATTTGGCTTGAATGTTTCATTCTACTAATAATAACATTAAAAACAAAAATAGTATCATATGACTATTTTAAGCAAAATAAAATGCCTTAAATCTATCTACCTTATATTTGGCCGTTAACCAATCCAAGTCGTAAATTCTCAGTTTGACTTAGCGCAGAATTTCCTTGAAACAATTCACTGGCTATTGGTAAAGGCGCACTATTCTGTTTCCCTCTATAATTCACGAATAACACTTCGTGCTGGGATGGAGTGGGCGGTGGCGGCGGTAAAATCTGCACGGGTTCTGGTTTCTTCGCTAGCACATATATTAAAGTCTTTTCCGAAACAGCAGAGTTCTGATTGATTTGATTGTTTATAGCTTGTTGAATTCTCGCATTATTTGATGATTCTTGAGATGGCACTTTTATGAATATTATCTTGTATGTCTTCTTTATTGGATTAGGCAGGCGTTGGACTATTGGTTCTTCGATATCTGGAGGTGGTACATGGAAATAAATATGTTTATTTATAACTGGTTCTACAATGTTTTGTACCACATTATGTTGGACGTAATTCTCAGTTTGGGGAATCACATTTTGTATGAGAACAGGGTTAACACTAGGAATTACATTAACAATTGGTGTTTCATTAATAGAAACGATATTTGGAGATCCTGTTTGCTGTAGTACTTCTTCGGCTATTCCATTGCCATTTGTATTCTCAATGTGATCTATTCCTGTTTCTTCTAAGTTTGTAAAACCATTATCGTAATGTTTTATTATTTTCTCTAATAATAATAAATTTTCTCCATTTCTAAAGCTATTAGTCTGGGCCTCATTGGAAGTTTGATGCTCTGCTTTGTGTTGTTTCAAATAATGATATTCTTCTATAGGTATTGAATATGACACAGCCTTCTCATTTGATTGAGATAAAAATTCTTTCGCTGCATCATGATTGATTGGCCTGTTTATAGGTAAATTAAACGGTATTGTAGGTTTTGGGTACACATATCCGGCAAGTGTTCCACTCACCAAAAACGCAAATATTGTAACCTGAAAGAAATTTGGAACACTGTAAAGTAAAGTCATTTAGTTTGATAAACATACCCCCAATAATATTTTTTTAGTAAAAAGACTAGTTAAAAATATATCAGATTTTAAAAACTCACGAACCAAAACAACAGCCATTTTCCTCTGAAGTGTCACCATTGAAATGAGTTTAACTTCGCATGTGGACAAGACTATATAGATATACTTTCCCCATACAAATTATATGCCTCCAAATTAATATATTCTGCATAAATATTACATTTCAAATCTTCCACTAAGAAAAAAAAAATAAGATATGGTATATAGTGATTAGAATTAGCGGAAACGTAATTTTAAATTTCAATTTGAATTTTATTGATGTTTTCATAATAGTAATGCTAATTTAGATTGGAATTTCAAAATTAATAGGGCGTATGTTAATTCATCTATTTTACTAATTAGCTCGAAATCACTAACCCGTATAATAAAGTCAGGACCTAAAGGTACATTGATAAAAATAAAAAAATCAGGAGTAAAGATCCGCTAAAGCTTACTGCAGAGAAATCGAACAGCCCTAAAGTTATGAAGATTACGTAAAGTCATAATTTATTTACTGGGTTTGACAAAATCTAGAATATATTATAATATTTATTAAATTATGTTAAACATCAATAAAAAAAAAAGAGATCGTCATAGTTATGCCCATTCGTGAAAGTGTTATTTGTCAATCCAATAATATTATGTCAATAAAATTAAGGGCTGTTTCACTTACGGTGGGTTTCTGAGCTCTAAATCTCCGTTTAAAACATATTGGTGTCTCTGTTTTGTCAAAGATAATGACACGGATGATGATACTTTTATACAGAGATTTGATCTTAGAAACTCGCGGTTAATGCTTTAAAACTTAAGATACATCTAAACCTTAGATGGAATCTTGACAAATTTCTGTAGTCTGCTGTGCTCAAATTTCCAAAAAATATAATGCAAATTTTTTGCTATCTTTTTGTTGGAGACCAAATCTGAGTGAAAGTTTTATTTACCAAGCTTATATCCTAATTTTACCAGTTCTTAAATAACTCTTCATAACTGTCGTTAAAGGTCCGACTAATCTCATAACCTTACTTTCATTACAAACACCGCCTCGAATAATATTACCACTCGGAGTATAAATAAAAGGCAACATAATCTAAAAATTTAATAAAGCCAGCCACAAAATACTAAATTCTCAGGACGCAATTGGGCTTCGTTCAATTTTAAATATTGCTACTTGGTCGCCGGAAAAGAGTCGAAAAAAACCCGGCACAAAAGTATCGCAAGACCGCGAACGTTAATGCTCCCGGATCTTTCGGCTCCATTTTACTACCACAATATTATCGTTTGATTAACTTTTATTCTTATAATATTTTAAACTCGACGCGGGGGTCGTAAAAGCTGGTTAGATTTGAAAAATAAATGATGATATTTAAAATGTATTTTACATATAATTTTATTAATAATGTGCGTTAACATGGTTAAATGCTACTTCTTTAGTAGTAATTTTCTTAGCACATAACTGAGCCCTTCACCTTTAAGCTAAACTTTTACATCAAAAAAGGATGTATGGATGTTAGGTACCTCGTAACTATATATTATAAACATAGGTACCACTAATATAGTTTTTTTTGAATTCCATGCGATTAAGTGTTTGGTATTTTATAAAATAAGTAATGATATATTTCAAAAATAGTTAATGTCCGATAAGCAGATTTTCATTGGATATACATTTATGAAAACTGTCCAATTTCACGGTGGTGCGATAATGGACTTGAGAAACTTTATTACATAACTTCAGTCTACTATCAAATATAGTGAAGATGTAATTTTATAGTTCGCCAGAATTATACCCCAAGATATATCTCACTGACACTTATCGTTAAAACAATTTTAGGAACATTTTAATATTTTGGTAAAGTTTTAAGAATTTTGGTTATTAGAGATCGTTTAGGATATCTCTAAAAGCCAAATTTAACACCACGGGTACACTTGTATTTTTGTTCATTACGAAACTGTCTTTTTTATCGTGATGCGGTCACCTCATACGGCGTAACAGCGTAGCCATCGCTGACCATAGTCGTCCGAAATTACAGATGCGTTGCATGTCATTATCGACTTCTATTTGTCTAGCCTATTTTTTTTTTTTACTCCGTCTGTCAATTTTCGTGTAATGCTCGCCATATATTTAACGTGACTTTTGTATGTTTACAAGTCAAGTAAAAATGAGAAATACGTATATTATCTTGAAAATTATAACGCAGTGTTTTTTTCTTGTTTCAGTTACGGAGAAGGAGATACGCCTTTGGTGAGCTTACAAATTAAAAAATAAAATAATTAGCAGTCTCGCTTCAACAAGGCACTTCATTAACATTTTTCTTTTTTTTATTCCAGGCACAAAGGCTTTCTCAAAGACTGCCCGAATGGCCTTCTGACGGAACAGGTACGACATTACAAAGACACAATTAATCCCTAATAAAAGAGTTCAAGAAAAAAGAGATTGTATTTCGGTTGTCCTTCCTCCCTTACTGTTTAAAACAACAAAGATTTCAGATGGTGATTTTTTAATATAATAAATTTAGATGCGAAACTCGATTTTATGATATTTCAAAAGCCATGACAATTAATGTTCAATATTAGCATCAGATAAAAGGGTTAACAGATGGACGCATGTGTAAGCTAAAGCTACATTAGGACAGTAGCGCTGGCTTGGCTCAATGCAAACACTAACTGACGCCAGTGAGCTATAACAATCCATGGCAAGCCAGCGCAACTATCCTACTGTACTAGGTCAAATTAATGTAAACTAAGCATTACTCTGAATGTATCAAAGTGTTATAAATAATTATTTTAATGTGGTTAAATTTGTAGGGCTTCATTAAGATCTACAAGCAGTTCTTCCCTCAAGGAGATCCGAGTAAATTTGCATCGTTAGTGTTTCGGGTATTCGACGAAAACAACGTAAGTCATCAAAAAAATTTATTAAAATTGTAACTACGTGAGATTTGCGTAAAATAATAAGTAAAATTAATCAATAAAACCTTTCTTTTCTGTTTTTTATAAATTAAGTAACTTTTATTGTAATTTTGGAATCAATAGAAATATATTTACCGCATGACCCTTATATATTTTAGTAGAAAATCAGTTGGAACTTCCTGTAAAAGCGATCATTACTATGAAGGAAATTTACAATGTAATTTAACTTTTTCCAGGATGGCTCGATCGAGTTCGAGGAGTTTATCCGAGCCCTATCAGTGACGTCACGGGGCAATCTCGACGAGAAATTACACTGTAAGTTATCGTAACTATCAGCAAAATGTTAGCCCATTAATCTGCAAAACGTTTCGTTTAAACAAAAGTACAACACCCAAATATACTTTGAGATATTTGGGTAATAAGCTGTTTTTATTCTATTAGAAAATATTAATTGAAAATAGTATGCGACGTAAAGAGAACTAAAATTATTTATTACCGATATCAATATTTCGATAGTGGAAGTTTATGGTAGGTTATGCACGTCTAATGACTAAATCGACTATCATAAAAATTAAATGCTTATTCGTTCTGATCTTATCGATTACTACAAACCAGCAATTTGGAAATGGTCACTAACTATGTAATTGTAATTAATGATAATGTCTATTAGAATTATAAAAATCGTGAATAGAATTTGTCGAACCCATTATTTGGTCCTTCATTGGATAAAGAGGTCGAGTAAAGCTTTTTAATTTGTATAGGAGTAGGTATAAAAAACGATCGCTTACTCCCTAAATGATGGTTGAGGTATTTCAATTACTATTGTGTATCTAAGATCGTTTAAAAGATTACGTTAGTAAACACGATTAGTTCGAGATCGATTATTTGTTCAGACCATGTGTAACCGAAGGTTCGCAGCCGCTTGCATCGTGGCCTGCAGCCAGGTACGCCAGCGGGCGATCGACAAGCGTGACCGACATACGCTTGTTGCGCACTAACCTTGCCTCTGCTTTATCCTCAGACCTCAAAATCCGAGCATGCGCATGAACATGGCCAGCAACTATAATACAGCCTACATTTTTTACTACATATTACAAATATACAAAATAAAAAAATAAGAGTCCTTCCTTCCCTCGTTTTTAAAAAAAACATATACAGAACTGTACTGTTTTGGCAGTAATTGTACATACACTATTATATTGCCGTTTTATCCGTTGTTCAAATACTTTTATACTTTTTACATACATAGAATAACTGATTTTTCAGGGGCATTTCGTCTCTACGACGTCGACAATGATGGTTACATCACTCGGGACGAAATGTACAACATAGTCGACGCAATCTATCAAATGGTGGTACGTATACCTTTATAACATAACACAAATTTTATTAGAATTATTACAAAAGTAGCGTTAGGCTAAGGGTTTTGATTATCATCAACTATTTTTTCTTTACCTTTTCTTTTCAGGGTCAAAGCCCTCAGCCGGAAGACGAGAATACGCCCCAGAAGCGCGTCGATAAGATCTTCGACCAGATGGACAAGAACCATGATGATCGGCTAACGCTTGAGGAATTCCGCGAGGGCAGCAAGGCCGACCCGCGCATTGTTCAGGCGTTGTCTCTTGGGGGCGATTAATCCACGATTATCCTCTCACCGGATTTCACTTTCACATAGGCAGCTAATCTACTGTCTACTATCTTTGCTTGTCTTAGTTTTCGCAATTCTTGATTTCTTTTCTTCTCTCCTTTATTTCTGAAATCGTCTTTTTATGCTTCTAAAGCAAGTAGTGAATGAGAAAATGGAAAATTTAAATTAAGGAAATAAAAATTCGTTAAATTTTTATGACAATATGTTACTGTTAGTCGTATACTTTACTCGAATGAGTTTTCGGGGATTGCAAACTCGTATGAGTTTGAATAGTAAGTAAATGTTTGGGAATCTGAATTGTCGTTATTGAAATTGGTATAAAAACAACGAATGAATGAATACTGGGAGATCTCATTGGAAAGTTTAAACAACTGCTAGTGGACAAATAAATGGTTGTCACTGTAAATAACTTGAATTGAAAAAATTAACGAGTTTGTCCTAGGGTCGAAATATTCTTTCTAAGTTATTATTTTTCATTTTATAATTTACTGTTTGTATTTTATTTCGAATTTGCTTTATTTTCTGCGTTATAGGTACACATCATGCAATACCTAATGCTGCCTTGTATGCTCAACGTAGCCAAATCTCATTAAAATACAAAATCCGGTTGAGAGAGAACTTAGGCTTTAAAGCCGAAATAAATTATGTACACAATTATTTTAAACTCTTACTAATACACGTTTTATCCATCTTTAATACCTAGAATAAAATCGACCATCAAACATCACTACATGAAATTTTTAAATTCCATTTATATGCCACACATCGAACATGAATTCCTACCCTTTGTAAGTATCCTAGGCTAGTTGTAAAGACTTGGTTTAAAGGCCACGCACACTGGAGACTTTTAGTCGCTCGATATTTCGATCTGATTCTGCGCTTAATCACTATCAGCATGTAATCGGTGAAATGTGCGCACCTTTATGAAAGTTCATACTGTTTAAGCGAACAATTAAACTATCGGGCGAAGTCTCTAGTGTGTGGGGGCCTAATGTGATTAAATTCCTTCGATACGCAATTTACCAATCTTTATAATTTACCTAGACTGATTACAAACTGGCGGAATTCACGATCGCTCAATGACTTAAACATTACACACCATTTAGATTGTATTCACGAATAACGTTGTTTATACGATCACTATAATGAATCTCCCATTTACAAAAAAATTGTTCATAAATTCAAAGAAATAAAAATTGTAAAAACGTTTTTATTATAAGATAATAAGTATACAATATTTAAGCCCCAATATCTTTGAAAATTTGGGGTAATAAGGAAAACCTTGCGGATTTCACTAATCGTAAATTAAGTTAAATATTGAAAACTCTTTATTAATATGACGCCGATATAATATCAAATATTAACCAGAATTAATGAAAAACAAAAACGGGCGCTAGTAGATCCATTGCACACAGAGACAGAGGGATTTTTTTTAAATTTTAAATAAAGGTTATGTTTGTATTTGCTAAAATGATCTAATCCATAAAGAAAAATAAGTAAATGAAAATTCACACTGTTGGTCGCAATTAACGAGACATGTATGTCTCAATTTTTTTCAAAGTAATATAACAATAAGTTTTATATATTAGTCGGCGATGGAAACAGAATAAAACAAACCGGCAAAATTTACCAACATGTTTATATTTTGGAGGACTTTTGGATATTTCCCTTAAGAATTTCTCATCGTTCGTACTAATGTAATTTAATATTAAGAATTTACTGATAAGAACTGCTTTATAACTATAGTAAAAAATTGTTCATTTAATTCAAGCATAATTCGGTGAAATCATTGGTTTTACAGTTTTGAATAATTTAACAAACTTAAAAGGCGTTTTGAAGTAATAAAGTGTAACGATGGTTTTCAAGTCAATTTTTGTCTTTTGACGATGTTTGTAGAAATTGTTGACAATTTGGAATGATAGAGAGTAGGACAAAATTTTGCGGGCTGTGCATTTTGTCTAGATATAAGTAGATGGTTCTGCGTGATTTCACTTGTGATTAGAATAAAAAAGAAATTTAATGGCTCAGACGCCTTTAGGACTTATGTCTTGTTTATATTGTGCCAGTATACTGAGGCAGTAACGATCAAAATCCCCGCTGGTATACAACTGGCTTAATTTAAGCACTAACTGGCGTCAGTGAGTCACATTAGTTCATCCCAGGCCAGCCCTACTGTCCCACTGTACTGGGACGATGTAAACCAAGCATTATAGACGATTGATTGAAACATTTTGTGACGAATGAACATTTGTGAGATTTACATCTCATTTTAATTTGCTATAGAAACAATTTTCTTATGTTAAGATTGTACTTCTTTTTAACAAACTTGCAACACTTTGTTTGAACTAAATTTTACACGCAAGCAGTTTATTTTACGTCTTCAATTACTATATCTGAATCTTTTGTACTTTTATCTATAACTTACCTTGCAATGGCAATAATGCCGATATTTATAGTAAAATTAATTCCCTTAAGATGATTGTAGATGTTTAAATTAGAATCCGTATTCAAAAATATAATGGAATTAATGTATTCATTCTTAAAATTATCATAGTTGAAGTCGGTAGCCAAAATTCATTCAATAGATGTAATGTAGAATATTAGTATGGTTCTTTATTTACTAAAACACTACTTTTACTTTTTTTTATTTCAACTTTCGAAAATAATAAAAAAACATGCTACTTTATTTTTAAGTTGCAAAATGTTAATTATAATTTAATTAATTGTTAATAATGGGTTCGGATTTTGGGTTTCTTTTACGCTAATTATAAAATCGAAACATTGGTAGCGAACTGAAAAATTTTTACTTCAAATAATACACATTACATATTGTTTTGGCGCAAAAATGAACGATTTTCATCTGAATAACATACTTTCATATTTAAGAAATATTTGTTCAGAAATTCGACGTTATTTAAGTTACACTTACACCTTATTACTTAATATTAGTCTTAAGAATAGGATAAGAATTATTTAGTTCGCTACAATGTTTCGTAACTTTTAAAGGAAATTAGGCATTCTAAACATTTCAGCATACAGCCGTGGAAGGAAATGGGTGCCGAAGGGAACTCAATTTTCATATGAACTTGATATCTAATTTGAAAGCTAACAGTCTAAAATTTAATCATATTTAGAGCAGTCTTCGTTCCATCTTCCCTGTTCCGGTTCATTCCCGCGGCTGTTTGCTACATCTGTCTCTATCAATTCTCTGTGTACATAATTATTACGATTTGCAAACTTTACAAACTTAACTAATATGGTATTATTCACTTTTAATATAACTGATTAATAAAGGACATTAAAATAAAATGAATTTGTTTTATTTACTAACCTCTAATTATTAGAATATCTTAAATTTACCTAGACTGTAATTATCATATATTATTTTGATTTAATAAATACACGTTTGAGACTGCAAAGAATACGATTAGAGTTGTCGTCCATTTACGTTACGAGTCACAGCAATGAATATATAAAAAAATCGCAATTCGTGCGCTAGGCAATATTTCGTCTGATATTCTTGATTGCTTAAATGTGTTTTGTATGACATAAAAATTGATTGAATATCGATTACGGCTAGCTGTCGCCCCCGTCTGCACCTAAGCGGAAGAAACTTAATAAGTAGTCTATATGTTCTTCCAGACTATGCTCTACATCTATGCCAAATTTCATCAAGATTCATTGAGCCGGCCCGCAGACACCTTTTAACAAACATTCATCCATCTAGTATTGGTAAGATAACAAAGGCTGCAACTTTGTATAAATGAAATAAAAAGACGTAATTGAGGTAGTTATATTGCTTTAATTATTGTTTCAATTGTAAAATTTCAGCGTACATTCTCTCTATTCTATTGCTACCAATTTAAAAATATAAATATTATAATAGTTATGAGTTAAAAATTCCTTTTATTGTACTCTCAAGAATGCTGCAACCAAACAATTGATACATAGACATTTATTTACTAAAATATATGATTACAATAGCATATAAAATCAAATGTATGATACATGATACATTTATTGAACAAAATATAATTTCAATATAAAAACATTGTAATAAATGTAAAATTAATGGATATAAACTGCACACAATATTGTTATACAATGAAATCAACACAAAAATATTTCTTACATAAATCTCATCAAAACCTAACCTAATTAAATAATAAACAAAAAAAAATTAAAAACACTAAAATGGACAAGACAGTATCAGCGGGTCTAGAATGAATATTTGTGACAAACGCCTTCATATCATTATTGTCACAATTCAAATTCACATGTCATGATTGCTATGAAATTTTTCGTGTACAATACTTCAGATAGAGCACAAATTTTAATACAAATTTTGTCGATGATGATATGATGGAGATAGTCATAAATATTTATGCTAGGCCCACAGACTTTAAGTCAATTATCAATATTCGATTCTTAATTGAGCCGATTTGTTTTATCGAATCCAATATTTATATTGATTTTCACGTCATTTACCTCACTTAAATAAAATTTCGTACACAATAATAAGCGACGATACATTTAAATAAACATATATTTAGATAGCAACAGCTACTCAAGTCTACATAATAAATTGACATCACAAATTATTTTTAAATTAACACAATTATTAGCAAAATTGACTGTATTATATACATTATTAATTTTATATCAACCTCTAGCTTATTTTTATAAATTTTTCGTCAGTTATTCCAGTATCAAAAATAAATACAAGGCACAATGATTTTTATAGTCTTTGTTTTTTAAGCTGGACACTGTCTGAGAAATTCCGAATCAAAATATGCAATTGTGACTGTAATGTCATCCCTGAACATTCGACTGACATCTGGTGTCAGACTGAGAAGATGAGCAAGTCTAGAATGATCTATACCATACTCGGTCCCACCAATTGCATGTCTTATTAAATGTGTTGCAGCATTCCTGTCCTTCGGTTTACTCTTCAAACTCTCTTTCCTATGAAGAAGCAGCTCATTAATATCTCCTAGCTGTATATTCTTCTTCGGCAATTTAAGCGGATTATAAAACACTTTTCCTTTCATATGTTCACCAACTAATTTAACAGCCTGCAAGGGAGTTAACATGTCCCATAAACCATCTGAAGCTATAATTAGGAATTTATCCTTTGGTGATAGTCTGTGATAGAAAATATCTGGTTTTGCTGTAAGATATGGAGGTGTGTGATAATTCGCCGGTATTGCTTTATCCCCAACACATGGCACTGCTACTTTAGTCAGAAGCTCAGTTGACCATTTGTAACGATAATCACCCATACTACGGAGTGGAGCTAGTTCACCGAGCAGTCTATCTCGTCTAATCACTGTCTTTCTTTCCTCATCGGGATGCTCATTCCATATTCGTTTCAATTCATCGAAATTTTCTGAATTGTGTTCTTTGGTAATCTTTTTAGCTATCCATTCATTATCATCAGTCAATGTACCCAACACTGCATTACAATCTCCAATGTTGGCTACATATAAATGAGGTCCATCTATATAAGATATGCAGACCACTGCCCCTGATAAAGCCACAGATAATGTCTTCTGATTTATTACACCATTACTATAAAATGGTTCAATAACTTCTCTAGATAGATCACTATCTAACTGTAAGACTCCTTTCTCCATTGCTGTGTACACATTCGAATCATCTCTCGGTGTTCTTGCCAACTCCAATAAAAACTCTTTGAAGCTGTTGTCATATATTGTTTTAAGATCATTTATAAGTTCTATCTGAAAATTAAATTATATAATATAAGAACTAATTGCAAATACTAGCTACTCTTTTTAATGTAAGCTAGTTGACATTGTTATATTCAGAAACAATAATGCTATACGTAGATAAAAGAGGGACTAAGTGCAGCGGCCAACTGGGTGATAATAATATAAATAGTGATAAAAAGGTCAGTTTTACCATTATCTCAGTCAACTTGCAGTATTTATATTTGTTTATTTACATACAAAGTTAGCAAAATATAAATATTAAAGAAAGAAGTATAGCAATTTGACATATATATTTTTAATATAAAAACTTACTTTATCATTGTATGTATCCACTAAAGCTCCTTGTGGCTCCTTAAGAATTGCATTAATTGTGTCCGTAGGAAGCATGGCCGCTGCAACATAGTCTAGCAACCTTTTGGATACTACTTGCGCACAAGCTGGACCACCATGTCCATCAAACACACCCATCAATAAACCTGCAATGAATTATTCAAACTATCAAACCCTTCAGTTATAATACTGGGATAAGAAAATATATCTAGGATGGCATTGGCTTGCCTCTAAAATAAAAAGCAATATGTTTATACTAGCAATGTTTGTATTAGCTGTTGCCCAGAACTCCACCTGCGAGGAATTAAAAAGAATTAAGGAATAAATCATCAAAGTTGATCAGCCACTTATGAGCAAAGCATTTTAGTAAATCCATAATTTGCACATTTAAACAGTATTTTACCAGTGGTCAATTCTGCACGGGTGGATGAAGCTGGGTGCATGGATGGGCAGGAAGAATAACACAACCACACAGAAGGCTTAAAGTGAAAGCAACTCCATGTTATATGTGACGAGTGTTTTCTGAAGGCAGAATCTAACTCTACATTCCTTTCTCACCCTTATCTTATAAGGAAATGATGGGAGCGACAAGTTTATTTGGCGGAGGAGGGGAAATAAGAATATTCTATTCCTATGTTTCCACTTCTTCTTCATTAAAGGTAGACAACTCATCTGCAATTGCAGTTGTCCATGGGTGGTGGTCACTTCACTTTTGGTGAACTCAGAAGGCCACACACTTGTTTTCCATATTATTAAAAATTTGCGATGGTGACGTCAAAACTGGATGATGGACTCTATGTTTTAGATATATCATAATTAACAAAGCTTATACCTGGTGTCAGCTTGCACTGTCCTTCACATCTTGTATCTTCAATGGGATCATTTGAGGCCAACTGATTTGAATCATATGACTTGATGGATCCCGAGGCAAATTCTTTGTTGAACTCATTTTTACGAAGAATAAGTGTCACCTATATTAGACAAAAAAATTACTATGGAATTCTTCATCAGTAAAGCTATGTAGGCTGCAGAATTAGAAATCTTTATTGTTTTATTTTACCATGACTACCAAATTCGTCATAGGGCAAAACAGTGTATCTATTTTTAGTAACAACATATATAAAAGAAATTGTTGTGGATTTTAATGCACTTACCTCCTGCGGTGATGGGAGAAGAGTGATACCATCCTTTTGCGTCTGCCCGTTAGATTTTGAAGTGTGGATAAGACGGCTACATATAGGAACGTAACCAAAGAGTCTTTGGAAATTTATATTGAAGCTATGCTTTATTGACGCATGTGTAACAAATCCGCGATTTAATTTCAAGCATGTTCTTAATACCAGACTAATATGAGTAACATTGAAGTAAGTCATATTTATATTTTAAATTAACCGGGCATCTTATGCAATCACTAACTCTTAGACGTTCAAAAAAGAGGCAGATATTGAGAATGGTGTCTTGTAAAACAACTTATATTTGACATCAAATAGAAACATTGTACGCCACAGTCACTACACATACATAGCTATAAAACTAATTACTCGATCAAATAATTAAAAAATATATTTACATACAAGTGGCAGCACAACTTTTAATGCAATTTCAACAGCAGTGCAAAAGCTAACCGAATATTCTGCCAGAACCGGCCATTATTGTTTTGACATTTAAATTTACTCAAAAAGACAAGACAACTTCAACGAGTTTTAGCTTTTTTTTATTTACTATTTTCTACCGAACAGCCTGATATTTTAATTTTCAATTGGTAATTTTTTTCAATTAAAAATTATGTTTAACCTTTGGTAATTATAAATTTTTAAATGATACCACAAAATGCTTAAAATAAAGAAGTCTTAAAAATGCCAGGTAAAATAAATTTTAATCTATCTTTCTGTAAATTTTATTTTAATGAAATTATCAGAATATTTTACTGTGTTTGCAAAGTAATCTCATGAAATAGGTAATCTTTTCATACACCTAAAAATTAATAGACAAGATTACGCAAGATCAGTGTTGCTAGCATTTCCGTACTAATAATTTTTACTCCAACACACAGCGAATGAAATCATAAATCGTCTGCGTTCGGTGCACATCGTTCTATCTGGCCGACGTTGGTGAATAGTCATTTTTTTGTTCAGCTAATTTTACCATCGAAATAAGATATTTATAATAATTCAAAATGCCAAATCAAGTTTTGACTATCGACCCTCAAAACGAGCTGAAATTTAAAGGTAAGAATTATATTTTTTTATTGTCTGAGCTACTGCCGCATTAAATCTTGAGTAGCACAGGCCGTGTTAGCTGCTGACAAAAGGGAGCTTCTATTTCCAGATCCATTTTGTCAGGGTGCGGTTTTCATGAATTTCCTCGATTATATGCTTTTTAATAATATAATGTACATTGGCTTACAACAAATATATTGAAATAATGTAACCATATTGTCGATAATCGTATCGCTAAAAATGAGCTAATGGAGTGTATCCACATTAGTAGTGTATATTATATCGTTAGAATAGGATATCAGTATCAGCCATACAATTAATCTTATGATTATTGTTATGCTGATGTATTTTATTCGTTATATTTTAGACGTTTTTCATATCGTGGTATTTTCGACTTGTAAGTTTCAAATGAAATGTGAATAATGATGGCAGTTTCTCTTCATATTTCAATTCATTAACATTCATTTGAATAGTGTTTTTTTATAAACTACTAAACAATGAATAACCAAAACAATACTTACAAATAACCAAGTATTCCAATCATAGAATTATTAACAAAATCACAAGATACATTCTCAACATGTGATTTAAATCAATGTTATTTGTACCTTTGTCTTTTTTTCTTATTTCATTATAAAAACAATAAAACTAACTTTAGTTTCCAAATAAAAAATTATTATGCATGTACCCCAATAAATATATTGATTTTATGTCAAATGTTCTCCAAATGAAGTATTAGGTTTCTATAATTTACAAATATAGTCAATTTAACATCTTACAACATTTCAATACAATTCTATGTTATGCAAATCACTTAGCATGTACAATGTTTAAATTTAACATAATATTGATGTCATGCAACACATATTAATTTTCTACCTATATTAGGTAATTACTTTCCAACTTAATTTGTTTTTGATAAATGTACATTTACTTTCTTACTCTTTGGATGTTTGAAACATTGAACAAAGTCAAAGATTAACATAATCCTTGCAAGTTTTCACAAAATACTCGCTTTTGTGGTTGTTTCTGTGAGACTATAGTATGGATTTTATATAAATGTTTATTCATGGTTAGCATTACCTAGGATACATTTGGTTATTTTAGATTTTTAATACAGATAAATAACAAGCTGTATATTAATATTACATTAAAAGTCTAATCTTTGTTAAATGTAATGTAATATGTTGCAAGATACACAACTTATCAAATTTTTCACAATATCCAATTAATGTAATTCTAATACTGTAAAATTTCACTTACTTGTATTAAATCATACTTTTATACTCATTAACTAAAATGTTGACAAACAAATTATTTGTTATGATCACACTTAATGATATTTAATTACCAACTTTTAATTAGCAAATAATAGTCTAATTATTCATATTTGTTGGTAATTTTTTTGGTAAACTGCATCTAAAATCATTTATACAACTTCAATTTTAACTACAGTTAGTCCCACTGTTCAGTTATAATAGTTAAATGATTAAACATCTTGGAACTGTATGATAAATATATTTAAATTATTTCTCTTATATTCAACAATAAAATATTGTTCATAAAGAAAATATATTCAGGCCTTAATACAAAAGTTCTTAAATATTCATCATCAGCTCACTATTTGTACCAACTGAAGATGTTGGAGTCTACTCCAAGTAAGGAGTAATTTAAATATTTGAAAAAAAAACAAAGCAGTTGCAAACTCATTACATAACAATACATTAAATTTAACCATGAGTTTAATGTTGAAGAAATCTTAATTGTTGTTAACCAATGATTTATGTAATTACATTCGCTATTAACTCTATAAACCTAAAGAAAGAAAAATAAAATACTTTTATCATAACAAAATATTAACCTTACATATATTCTTCAAAATAAAAATAAAACAAAATATTTATATATATGTATACATTTTGCCTTTTAATAAAAATTACCGATGCAATTAATTTGTACAGTAATAGAAACAGTAATATAATGCACATCTTCATGACGTTGACATCATTATTCAATAACTCCTTTCAAACGAAAAGTAGATGAGGACAAATAACTTTATGTAATTTCTAAATACCAGCAAATAAATGTAGACTATAAATTTATTAATACTGAAGGTTTTGTGATAAATGTTTTGCACTAAAGATCAGATTTTCGGTTGTGATCAATATACTATCTATATGACATTCAGTGATCAATTTGACTTCTCGTCGTGCAGTTATTACTTGCGTTCTAAATCATTGTATAATTGACGCGTAGACAATATAAACAATGGCACATACAGGCAATAGAAATGTGTTTACAATTTGTTCTCATGCTGAGTGATATGGTCGTTATTATTGATGGAATTAGTTGATTTCTCAGGGCTGTTCGAGCAGGGGTTCACCACTCACATGCGGCTGACGAATCCCAGTTCGGATACAGTGCTGTTTAAAATTAAGACAACAGCACCAAAGAAGTATTGCGTGCGACCCAACTCGGGTGTATTAGAGCCCAACTCTAAAGTCGACATTGCAAGTGAGTTTCACATATATGCACTTCAAAATATTTTGATTGATAGCAAAGTATTAATTTTGATTTCCAATTTCAGTTACTCCTCAGCCGGTGTATCTTGATCCCAATGAGAAGCATAAACATAAGTTCATGGTCCAAAGCGTCATTGCCCCGGAGGGCAGAACTAACATTGATCAAGTGGTTCGTAATTTTATATAGAGTTTGTACTGTTTGCCATAAGCAAAGCGTCGAGCTAAATTTAATATCTTAATTTTTAGTGGAAGGAAATCAGCCCTGATCAGCTCATGGACTACAAGCTGAAATGTGTTTTTGAAACTCCACGAGTGTCTAATCTCAATGTAAGTTTAATAATCATTTAAAACATACAATAAATGTTACAATGATATTTTAATTATTCTTTTATTTGCCCTAGGACTCCGGTGACAATGCTGCCCAGAATGAGGTAACCAAAAAACGAGCACCAGCCACCGAAGACTCTAAGGTTCCAAAGGTAAGTTACTGAATGTTGTAAAATTTATGTTTTGTGTGAAAGGTTCTTTACTATGACTATGACTATAATTATAAAAATTAAAGTTTTACATGTCATACAAAGTATGGAACCCAAACACTTTGATATTGTGCCTAGTGAATGTGAGCTTCTTGTAATTTTATTTTGCCCAATCTTCTTTCTTCTCTTTGGGTAACATCATCCATCACATGTCATCATCCATATACCATCGAGAAGTAATTTTATAATCATGTTGAATATCAAAAAGCATTCATTTGTATTGTATCCATTTAATACTTTAATTAACTCGGTTTAGTCTAGACTATGCTAGGTTAGGATGTCAGTTCCGACAAAATAATACCTTCATTTATAATATGAACCTTTTTTTTTGGGATTGTGTAATAATTGATAGGCGCCATTTTATATTTAAGAAAGCATTAATCAATGCTAAGTATGATATCCTCATTGGTCACTTAATATTCAATCGATATTTCCCTCATCTCTTAAGCTTACAGAATATTAAGTGAGATAAAAAAATTAAAAAAAAACAATGCGGTCAAGTGACTAATATTGAGTTTGATAAATTAAACATGTGTACAATAACGTTTTGTAGATAAGATTAGCCACTCGTTGTTAGATCGGGTTGCTTTGCTAATATACTCCCGTATCTCATGTATTGCCCTCTCTTGGTTCTACCATACCACTAGAAAATTGCCAATGGCTACCAACAACGATAATATGTTCGATGTAAGATCAAAGTTGGAATTAATTAGCGAGAGGTATAGTGGAAAGTTCCAGCAATTTTTTGTTTTGCCATTCTCGAGCCAGGTCACAGCTAAACGTTATAAAAATATACATTGAATCCGAAATTGTCCGTATCAGTTGATTCTGATCTTAATAAATATTTATATAGATTTTATGAGAACGGTAAGCGTTACATATTCATACGGGCCTTAGGAGCGTGACTTGATCAGCCAAGGCTTGAGAATAGCACAGCGTATTGTCTTACAGGTTGCTGTCGAACAAAACTTCCTTAGCGTTCCGCAAAAACCTGAAGAAGATGACGTAAGTTCGTCTATTGGCGGGAATAAGGTATTTAAATCACTTAAGAATTGAGCTAGGAATGTGTAGCAAACTATTTTTTCCCAAAATTCCATCAAGATTTGATTATCCAAATCTTGATAGTATAATGTTCAAATCCCTGGAGAAGTTGTATCAGGTGTCTGAAATTACGTTTTTAACAGTTATATTAAAATTAAATGATGCGCCAATATACTACTATATATCTTTTGATACAAAGAGTAAAGAAACACATGTATTTCTTCACTTCTTTGCATCAAGACGTATTCCTCGCGTCCGCGGGTCGTAATCACTTCCATACATCACTATCCATTACTTATTACTAAAAAAATTTGTCATAAATAAATTTTTAACTTATAAAAATGTGTCACTAACATATGTACTCGTACATCTTGTACACCTTGCATTTCAACTGTCTTGATAGCTGTGTGCGATTTTTGTTTTTAAATCAAATGAGAGAGAAAGCAATATCAACTTACTAGCTGTCGCCGTCGACTCCGTACGCGGAATTAAACTTAATTATACCCTATATATTCTTCCGGACTATGCCCTACATCTATGCCAAATTTCAGCAAGATCTGTTTTGCCGTTCTGATGATACATCCATCCATCTAAACTTTCGCATTTATAATATTAGTAAAATATAACAGATGTTGCGACAGTGGAAATTTAACGTTTACTAATCGCAGCATGGGCTTCAATATCGATCGATGTTTGAGCCATACTTCGGCTCGGAGTCTCATTTCATAACGGACTTTCTTAAGCTTAAAGATTAAAATGCGATTAACTATTGTTATTATGTTATAATCTCATTACGAATTTTTGTTACATTTTCATAACTTTTAAGCCCCTCTGAAAGGAAAAAGAAGTCGCCTGGGAATACTGTTGGACTTCGCGTTAGTGGGTTTACGTCATCTCACGTTTTTGTACAAAAAGTTTAGTTTACATATTCTACCTAACTCGTAAAATGCAAATTAATATGGAATAAAGTAACCGTGCGATTTCAGTGTATGAAACACTTCTTCAAAAATGTTATCATTGTCTTTATGAAGAATAAGATGAATAATATTTTTATAAATGTTTCGTCAATGACAGCCCACGGTCAGGCCCACCACTCAGTCACTTAATGATGGTTACTTAAGCATTTTCTTAGTGCAAATTTTCCCTAATAAACCTTACACTAAGGGTCGCATTTAGTGACATTTAATGACATAATACAACTACAGAGCTTCCGACATGGTTTTATACTTGATTCAATTTTTATTGTTGTTCGCAAAACCAGTGTTTGCCGTCATGTTAAGATAAATCCTTGGACTATGTTAATTCCAATGATTTCGAAGTTATTTTAAGCGATTGCCGTTTCCATTATCTTGCACAATATTCGTAAACACGTCCAGGTTGTTTATTTCAGGTGCATTCAGGTGTGTACAATATGTAGGTTGTCCCGAATATTAAGCAATGAATAAATTAATACATAATGTGTGCTCAAACGCGAAAACAAGTGACGTGATTTTCTTCTGCGAATTTTTAGGGTGAAAGGCGCAGGAGTATCTTAACAACTAGTGCCATCTATCTTCAATTAACAGACAACATTTAGCTGAGTTGTCTAATTTAATTTTTTTTACTAAAAATAAAAGGATATTAGAAGGAAATATAAGTACATGATATACTGAAAAAAAAATCCTTTGTTGATCTAAGTGAGAATATGTTTAAATAAACTTTACAATTACAAGTAAAACAAGATCATTTAGCTTTGAAATCAATTTTTATAAATAAAAAATTATAATATGAACTCCTATACTATACATCCAGATTTCGCACTTTTATCGAATCTTAGTTCGATTGCATTTAGTAGTAGGGAACAATATGAACATTTATTTCCGAAGAAGCATTATTAATTTTTATTTGCATACGTCAGTGTTTGTTGTATAAATGTCGTATAAGTATTGCTTTTTGCATTTTAGTATTAATTTGTAATTTCAGACATTTACTGTGTTTAAGCACGATAACTTGGAAAACGATTTGCAAAAGGCGACTTCGGAAGTACTTCTTCTGAGAGAGGAGGAAAGCAAACTGAGACATGAGAACTTACAACTGAAAGTAAGTGCTTTAATTTTTTTTTTCTGACGCTTATTTATGCTTTATCAATGTTATTGATGTTTAGAAAATGTGTTGATGTTGTTTGTATGTAATATTGAGTATTTTTAAATTAGTTTTGTTTGATAATCATTAAATAACTGTAAGGTTTCACTGCTGACAAACTTATAGAAAGTAATATTTCTTTTGTAATCGAATTTTTAATTACAATATATCTACATGCAGTGTAAATCTACAGTTATACCAGCCGTTGTATGTTTTTTGCATTGAATTTTATACACAACCTTTGTTGTTATGAGTAGCGCTTCACAACCACTTTGTGACCCAATTTTGCACATAAGCGAAGGGTTACAAGTTAACCCTTTTGGTGCGCTTGGCGTTTTAGGGACTTGACAGTCGATTTTTTCTTTTAAATAAAAATGACCACTGGCCAATTATCAGTGTCATGTATTTGCATCATTTACTATCTACTTTATTAAAATAGCCTTGAGTAGTAGATAATCTTTGTACGAATAAGCGTCACCGTACAAGAACAATTTTAAGCATATTTTTTTGTAGTGAAAGACTGCAGTTCGTGTATGGCGGCTCTAATTTATTGCTTTTTGCTTTTTTATCAACATTACTCTGCTTTTAATATTGGTATATATCAGAATACAAGTATAATCTTTATTTCCTAACTGGCTTTTGCTCCTTAAACTTATAATTCATAAACATAGTTTAGAGACATCATTTAAATATGCCTGCGTTATTAGCGAATGTTCATATATTTTTAAATAAGAGCTAAGTTTTTAATTACGTATTTTTATAACTATAGATAATAATGTATATTTTTACCTATAATTATAAAAAAAGGATTTTCCTTCAACAGTATCGCCTATGGTCAAAAAATCAATTATATGGATGTTATTTTCCTAAGATATTTGGTTAATTTCTAAACAGAAGATAGGATGTTAAGGACCACAAATTGCTGCGATTGCGTAACAAAAGGTTTCAAACCATAAATTAGAATATTTAAGTAACATGAACAACCTAAAATATTGAAGCTAAATGCTTT
This sequence comes from Papilio xuthus, assembly GCF_000836235.2. Classification (NCBI taxonomy): domain Eukaryota; kingdom Metazoa; phylum Arthropoda; class Insecta; order Lepidoptera; family Papilionidae; genus Papilio; species Papilio xuthus. The sequence goes on from NW_013530472.1 coordinate 2,506,088, forward strand.
TAGGTCTAGACACAGTCGTATTCTAAAGCTAGAATTATCTATAACCATTTAGAAAGTGAAATATTACTGGAAATTATGTATTCAGCTTTAGATCTCGCATAAACAAGAAGTAGGTCTCTGTGCTTCTAAATCAATCATGAGTAACAGATAACAATAGTTTTTGATTGCGATTTATTTTGTATGTGGTCTGTGCATATTGCGAAGCGAATTTAATATACATGCGCATTGCATAAACGAAACCTTATCTCTGTTGGACTATAGACAGTCTTGATAACAACAACATAATTCAAGCCAACAACTCACGCCTCTAACCCATTGAGGTAGGCAGAGATCTTGATAACTTAGTCATCTTAATTTCAATCTAAATTCAGATTTAATTATTACTCGGTTATTTTAACGGATTGATAATAAGAGTTCGATTTAAATTTTTATTTATTAAATAAAAATGTTACTTTGTTTATTAAGATTATAAAGATATGAGAAACAGTTGTTTAGTTCATAAACACGATGCCTTACACAACTTGTATAATATTTCAAGACATGCGTTGTTTGTCTGACCTCAGCCTCCCGATACGTCCTCTCTTCATTAGCGGTGAACACTTTACAATCTCTGACCTGATTCTTGAGTGTTTCTCTGACGTACACGATGTCGAGACAGGATTTTTAGTTTATTGGTATCTTTGTATATATTCATAATTGGATACCGTTTATACATTATATAAGACAAAATAAATATAACCCATCGATATTTGGGCATGTTAACTACATATATAGATGTGGATAATCAGATTGAATGTTTAAATTTAAAGCATCAAGCGAATTGTGGAATATTTGATAGCTACTACGCAGCGGCTGGCGTTTCTTGTATAGAGTAACAAGACGAATTAAAAAATCTCGAAGCTTTGTATATAAATTATGCCCAAAAAATAACAAAAGCGTCGGAGCATCTTAATTTAATCATATATTATTTTAATTCCAGGAGGAGCTGCTGCGCCTGCACCAGAAAGTGGGCGAAGGTCGCGTGCGTCGGCATTCTTATACTCCCGACAAGAACGCCCAGGCTACTATGATCCCTTGGATCGCTATCGCCATCGGCATGGCATTCCTAGGTATTGTCATTGGCAAGTTCCTCATGTGAACATCTAATGACCCTCGGTAACCCGACGCAAAACTCACCAAACGCTGTTTATCACTCCCAAAGGTAACCCTCTCGCACAAGGCAGCTTACGTTTATTTATCAATGCTTAATTCGCGTAACTCTGTGTTGTTTCGGTTGCAAAACCGTATTCTTGTCCGCTAACTTCTCTGGCGACAACGTAAACTTTCCACTTGTGTAATCCTTTTGTATTGTCTCTCTTCAATGCCTTTTTATCTATAACTGTATTCCTTACTGCAAGAGGGTCTCCGACGCTATAGCTAGTATGTTATCGGACGTGTGTCCGCAATTTTGTGTGTCTTGTAGTCTAGCTTCGATTACTTTCTTCTTTTAATTCGATTTCATTTAACGGTACAAAAATTTACTTAATAGTTCTAGATTAGTTGGTATATTTGTAAAGATCTTGTGATCTACTAAGTATCGTAATCACTAAGACATCGGTATTCAAAGTGGATTAAGGTATTTTGCTATGTATGTTTCGAATATTGTGCTGCGACCGTTTAGGACACGGCGCATTTTGTAATAACTTCTAAATTCTAAATTTGATTAATATTTTGGTCAATGACTGCTTTTATCGAAAGATGTTATTAAATTCTAAGATTATTAACTTTATATGTGATTATTTTCAAAATGTTTAGGTGTCTTTAAGTGAGGGGCATATTTTGAGTATATTCGTCGTGGTATATCGTGGTTCGTCATGCAATTTCCTTTTAACCGATGGCCACTTTTTGGACATTGCATTGATACGTGTTCAATGTACTTGCGGAAATCCTATTTTAAATTTATCCAATTCACCATTTTGTATTTGAACTGCATGAATTTAATATTATATATAATTTTAATGTTAATTAGGTTTTTTTTTTAACGTTTTGAATAATTTTAAATTATTTGGCCAATTCGCTTGTGATGTGCCAGGAACAGCATTGTTATAATTATTTGGTGTTTTTAATTATTTAAAAAAAACTATCGTTATTATTCTTTTATAACTTTTCGATTTTAATTTGCGATGCATTAAGTAGTGACGTAGGCTTCACGTATGCACTGCCACTTACCGTATGTTGGCTAAATTAATTCATTGGGTAAATAACTGCCTATACTATTTCCTATTGTAGGTATTTCTTGTGTGTTCTCAACGGGTGTCAGGTCTGCATCGATATGCAAATTGTGAGCTATTGCAGCAGCTAGTGTAATTCATTAATTGCGGCATTCCACTGACAAACGTGTCTCTATTAAATGTAGAAAAAAGGGTTGATACTCTTAGCTTTGTATCATTTTTGTAATTCGTCAACAAGCCTCTTAGCTGCACATAGTCTGTCATTTTGTGTCTACCAGCACTCGTCCCTCACGTAGTTAATTTTAATAAGGGCCAATATCAACACATTCAGTGCCAACGACTCACATGGCGAGTTCACATTCATAGGTAAAATAGCTTAATGGCACTGAACGTGTTGATATACGCGAGTCGCCAATCCAGTGTAGTAGTATTAGGTCGAGGCTTCCTCTATGTATGTTTAAAAGGTCATCTGCTCAGGGTATGTTCTTACAAACGACTGACAAGAGCTCCATGTCAGCCCGAGAGTACAAAGCTACTTTGTAAGGTCTGATATAATGAATGTTGTGTGTTTATTGCACTAATAGACCTCATTAAAAGTATATTTCAGTAACATCGGTAGCTTAGAATGGTTGACGTGCATGGAAATAATTTAAACGAATGCTAAAAATCCTTTTAAACGTATTTATTTATAAAATTGTTTTTAAATATTTTAGTATGTGATATCTGTTCTCTTTATGTCTTCTGTTCCTATTTTAAACAGTTATTCTGTCCCTGAAATAATATGGCACCTGAGCTTCCTTTGTAACAATATACAACAGAGTCATCGCAAATTTAAATATGACATAATAAATGCAATATTTAGAAGACAAAGTAAACGAAAGTTACATCTTATTCGAATCTAAGTAAACGAAACATTTTATTTATTTTATACGCATAATAATTATTTTATTTCAACATACATTGAATGATCTTAGAATTTTATGTTAATGTTATCATATTTCCTGCAGTATACAATTTTATCAACGGTATCCGTTACTTTATAGTTCATTTTAAGGAAATGAACACATAAAAACGGATTAAAGTCGCTAGATGATAATGAAACTTATAAAATTTTCTGTATTTTATTGTTGTATTATTATTGAATTATTATGCTATGTATGGTATCGTTTCTGTAATAAATACTTATAAATTGAATCGTTTTGTTTTCAAATGGGAAAAATATTGTCAACGTTATATCGTTATTTAACCAAGAGAGCCCACGAGTATACAGCGTTGCAACGGCATCTGACAAAAATGAGATTTTTTTTTTCATAACCCGTCACCATTGTTGAATCTGATAGTAAGACAAAGAGGTAACAAGAGAAATAATCAATAGTTAATTAAATACTGTTCTTAATATGTAAAATATAATTTTATATGAATTTGTAACATATACACAACCCCATTAAGTAAAAATTTGTCATAGCAACAAAATTATGTGATTAATTATTGCTATTAAGATGTTTGCTTTACGATATTTTCTTCTTTGACTGTATATAGCTTTGTGACAACCTGTGATGGGATAATACTATCTGATTAACTTGAAAGAGTCCAGCCCAGAACACAATTTTAGGTATACCAGGCAGTATGGGGATGCAGCGGGAGGCGTACTGCGCAACGCGCAATGAACTTCACGCGCTAAAAAGAAACGAATTGCCTACATATACACTATTCTGATGTACTTTAAACAACATTACTTAATATTTTCTGTTAGAGTAAGATTTAACTATAAAAAATTTAATTTTAAAATTGCACTTACATTTAGAAGACTGGAAAAATATAGGTTTAGCACATATGCGAAGCACAGGACCCACCTTCCAAGTGAGCCGATGGCCTAGTGCGTTTTACAGGAAAACGCTAGATGTGGTGAGGGGTACGGTTACAGTTGATCTTAGGAATAGACCTTCCAGCAATGAACTGACATGCAAAAAAGAGCTACGTAAATATTATTTTGTGCATATTTTATCTTTATAAACTAGATATTTTGCATACTACTTTTGTAATGTTATTATCTGCTTATCCTTATCTGTTATCATGGTACTTTTACCTATTATTTTACAAAACTACCTAACTAACAAATATTTAGCAGTTGTTGGCAGCATTCCACGAAATTTTTGTAGCAAAAAAACTGTTTTTTATTAGTAAAGTCATTCGTAATTTTCTCTTAACTAGTTCAGTTGATTTTTTTAATTAGCTGTTCGTCACACTGGACACCATTGAATTAAGGGTTAAAGAAAATGAAATATCGCTTTTAATTACGCTGTAAGTATTTTAACACAGTCAGACTGTTTAGTTAATACTGACAGTGTCAAAAAAACTACAAATGCTAAGTTAAACAGAAGAAATTCAAAATGACTATATAGTAGATACAACAATATAAATATTTTTAAAAAGCGTAAACAACTGAACATTCGTTCATAACCACATCATATCGGTCAAATTGACCTACGTAATGGTCATCGACCTAAAGCAATTAAAACCAAAACTGGCATTGATTTATACGAGCCCTTTGTTCTGAGGTACTTACAACCACAACTACTTATTGTATCGATTCTGCCAATCAAGTGAACAAAGAAAAAAAAGTGACATCAAGTGTGGTTCACTTAACGTGTGGTTTAGTATTTATAAATGTATTTCAAACCGTGGAAGAAAAAAGGTAAATCTCTACGTATGATAACTACACCTGCATAAACTAGAAACCTCTATAAACTAGAGTCATAGTCTGGTCCCGATGGTCGACCTTCATAAGCGAATGTGTTAGAGAGAAACCTCTATAAACGAGAAAAATATCCTTGTATTCTCGCTTATGCAGGTTCCACTGTAGTGTGCGCCTGGTAAAATTCAATAGCCACGTTAGATAAAAATAAACTTTTAGAATTATCTGGCCAAACTTGTAAATGTTAATTGCAGTATTTTAATTTAAATTGTTCACATTCAGATTTAATACAAATTCACATGTTTACTACAAAACACAAGTAAGACAAAAGGATTGTCTGTCATTTTTGTGGTTTGAAAATTCGATCGACATAATTTTACAGGTATGGAAGTATTTTTGTTGGTTTGTATGTCCACGTTGTGACCGCCTAAGCGACTCTGCCGGTCATATCGTTGTTAGCCGGTTCGTATTCTTTCCTGATGTAATTGACATGAAGTCGAGCTTCTTACTTTTTTATGGTTCCGTACCTCATAGGAAAAAACCAACCCTTATAGAATCACTTTGTTGACCGTCCGTCCGTCTGTCAAGACCCTTTTTAAAGTATGTAATTACTACTAATAACCAATCCACTATCTAGAAGCGTTAGCTCACATTTCATGCCGTTTGCCTGTGATATAACTTGGAGAGAAGAGAAAATCCACTTCAAATGTATGTATACGTTGTTCATCATATAAACTGATAAAAAATCGATATAATAAACATAACATATCGAAATGATTCCATACGAAGTTCGCTGTTGAAGTTTCATTGTCTAATATTTTCAGAACATATCCGATTCAGCGTTTGTACTACTCCGGAACTCGTAAGTACTTGCGCGTTATCTTAAATTTATATATTATATAACTAGCTGTCGCCCGCGATTCCGTCCGCGCGCAATTAAAATAAACAGAATTAGAAGCTTATGTGTTCTTCCAGACTATGTTCTATATGTATACCGAATTTCATTGCGATCCGTTTAGCCGTTCTCGAGATACTTTCAAACAAACATCCATCTGTCCATCCATTTATCTAAACATTCACATTTATAACATTAGTAAGATGTGGCAATCGCATGTGATACTCAAATAAAAAGTTATCAGGACGACGTCATAATAATAGAAATGCGCAGAATATCCAATTTGAATTTGTTTGTTATTCCAGTAATGTGTTGGACAAGTGTAAACTTATTGATACACACGCGATATACTTTGTTTACGTTTCGTAGGCAAGGTCGTTTATTGACTTTATAATTTAGTTCAACAAGATAAAATGTTGTTGACAATAATTGTACACTATTTTGTAAGTGCATTATTATAATTACGTAATGCTTACATTATTGCAAAAACCTGAACAACGGCATAACCAAAACTACCTATATAATAAGATATATATAGTAAGATTTATCAACTGTACTCGTAGTTTATTTCGTTTGGTGTATTACCGAGCGAAATAATTTGTTAATAATAATTATTTGAAATATAATAATAAATTCTTTTTCTCTTTAAGGTTAATTGAATTGTCGTCTTAAATATAATAATCGTTTTATCAAAATTTCACAGGTAATTGAAGTAAATCTTAAGATTTACAAAGTGAATGGCAATTAAAATTTTATCGTACTTTTACTTGTTGATAAACTTTTAGTCATTAATAAATCTCAGGTTTACCTCAGTCCAGGCGGTGACACTTGTATTAACAAGTTTGTTATCTTTGATTTTTCAAAGAGAATTAAAGGATGACATTATAATTAACTCAAGGGTCGAGAACCACTGTTGGAATGTAATCCTGATATCATAATGTCAGAGCTGAGAACTAAACAAGTTAATGATACTAAATAATTTAAATCAAAATTATTTCGGCATGACCAGATTATGCTGATCTTAATCATGCTATATTCAAAGAAAACAATATATGTACTTTGTAGTCCGTTATAAACCTACATGACCCAAAAGGATATTGTAGTCGGAAATAGTGATGGGTTTTTACCCGGAAAAAACCCGCAATGTAGGAAAAAAAATAGGGCAAATTCCCGACTAGGATAATATTTGGTTTTTGTCATATTTAGCATATGTAAAATCTAGGTAATATGTTGATACATGTATATATTTAATAGTACGTACTATTTAAGGACTATTACTATTAGTTCAAGGTAATACCGCGGAGATGTATACCACATACATTAAATTTGCTATGCGAAGATTGCTTAAAACTAGAACCTATTAGCGTTTATATCTAGACTATAAAAGCAATAAAAAGGAACCAAAGTATAAGCGCTTTATTAGCTTAGATTGTAAAAGAAAAAGGTTCGGGTGAAACATTAAAATTGGAAGGGAAAACCCGTTACTATACTACGCAGTAGCGTTGAAAAGTTTTAAAACAATCCAAAGTGGCATTACAGACATTAGCTATTCATGACGATGCCAATGCCAATTCGAATTTATTTTATTTCTGAACCATAGCAGAAAATTGTATAAAACTACTGGAACCTATAACAGATAAAATTTTCAAACTTGAAGCCAGTGGAATACATACAAATGAAGTTTATATGGCCTAAAAAGATATTAAGTCTACATTTAATTATGCATGTCCGAATATATCCATTCTAAATGAGCATCACAAACAAGATATTATTATACACATACTGTAATTAGGCGAACTAATAATTGTGAAAAAACCTGGGTATGTTCCCGTTGGGCTTATCCCACTGACCTTCTCTAGTCGGAAAGTATATGAACTAACGACGTCATCTTTACAGAGACACATTTTTACCAATAAGAGTTGAACCCCGAACCCTAAAGGCGCCCAGCTGCGCTGCTAACTGTTGCAAATTTTACAATTTCGATCAACAAAAATTTGTTCATGTGATGTATTTGCATAACTAATAACAAAAAACGGATCGATTTGGACGAGAAGGTGGCTGATGCACGTGGGCATATTTTAGGCTACTTCGTGTTTCTAATGCCTCGTTGATGTGTCGTGTCGCGGGCGAGCGCTAGTCTATTATTATATAATCTATTCATTCATTCATTTTCCTAGAGTGGCTTTTAGGACTTTATAATCTATTAGAAAAATCAAAAATGACAGATGGTACAAATTTGACATCGTGATATTTTAACATAGCGGTTATAAATGTGACAAAGGAAAAAATGTTTTCGTATTTTGTTAATGATAATTATGGTACTAAAAGAAACAGAAGGTTTGAATTTTATAAATGCAATCTAAAATTGTTTTAAGACAGCACTGCCATCTAGTAAGTCTCTGTTAAACTGACGTTGTTTTTATGTGTCTATTGAAATTTAGAAATTTACACTAGATGTCGCTAGCATCACCGGATGTATAATAATAGTTTGCGTCAAAATTAAAAAATTAAGATTTTTTAAATATTATTGGGAATATTGAATTTTCTGCACATATTTAACACTTAATTTATTTTTTATAATTTAGTTTTAATGGTCCAATTTTAAAATAGTAATCAGAACTACTTTGAAATACTACTCATACAGATTGACCTACATTTGAAGCCCTTGTGAAAGGATTGTGCAACAGAAACGGTCATTTATTACACAACACAGCGTATTCATGAGCAAATGTAGTCATTTTGCATCATTTACATGAATTTTTAAGGTTGTGTTGAATGTTTCGGAATAAAGACGTTAATGTACTTTTTACTTTATTTCATGGTATATCTAACACATACACCAGTAAAAAAACGAAAATGCATTAAAAAAGGACGATTTTACATATTTCTAATTTTTTTTTCAAAATTAGGCCATGACACACTTTTCTCGAATTGGGTTAATTTCTCGTTGCCCTTTACCGACTTATTTCAATGTCAGTCATGAGTACAGTAGTTCCACTGAACCCGAGTTATGTCGGAATATCAGTGTAAGTGAAGTGGCCTAGAGACCTACATTTTGTGTTTTTTAAGGTATTGTACATATTATCAGGAAACATCTAAGGGTGAATCATGAATTTGGCGCCTTAAATGGATATTTATAATTTTTTGAGCTACATATGTTATCAATTTAGTCTGACCGTCCGTAAATAATGCACGAAGATTCTCCGAAAATGAGTGTCGCGCAGGGTCTGGTTGCCTCCAGTAGCCAGGCGAAGAATGAGATCGCCATGGAAGTTCCAGAATATGAAATAACTTGTGTGGAAACAAAATCAACTGAAAACATTGAGATGGAGCTGAAAATTTCCTATGTGAATCCTACTAGCGGTATGTATGTAATTGTTACTCGGAAGCTGTAATTAACACGTTTTTGAGTGCTTGCATCTCGACAATTAATATATTCCATTTTTTATAGGGTATTTAAGCCAAAGTATCAGCCGTAATTGTTTTATTTTAGTCTCAAGAGATTCGAGTTAGAATTTACCTTAACAGAGTCTAACCAGTCATATCTTTTTAAACTTTGTAATTTTTCTTATTGAAATTAAGATCGGGGACATGAGGCACCGGGAAAAAGTTTAAAAGTGTGTCTGAAAAAAGAGACAAGTGGTTGTATAATAATTACATTTACATTGTTGTGCGTATGCATTGTAGAGTCTACAGGCTACCTGCTCGTACGCTCGGTCGCACAGTGCGGCAACGTCGCAATTGCTTTTCGCGCTATCCTACGATGGAGTTAGCTGTGAGAAACATGGTTTTTTTCAAGTTTTTTTCGTCCAATAGTCGTAGCAGCAGCGATGTTCGGTTCCAAATGAAATGATAAGCTTAATATACGATGAAGTACCAGTCAGTGAATGAGAATTTGCACCGTAGTCAATGGCTGAGGCCGTTTTGTATTCGTATGGTGTGCGGGGCGGCGCGGCGTCGCTTTTTGATTTCGTTCGGTGTCAGTAGGGCACGTTTGCTCGGCTGCGGCCGCACTGCAGTGGAGGTTCTACGCGCTTGTTACACCGTATTAAGTAATCGTCCTGGACGTAACGTGAGGTTGCTTTAGTGTGTATCAACTCTTACGCGTGTTTGATGTACACTACGACATCTGTCCGTGTGATAAACTAAGATTTGCGCGAATATTCTAAACATTATCATTTTATGTAGGCCGAATTGTGATTCTGTTTGGAATCTTACTGTCGGCCCGGTTTTTAAGTATATCTCTCGACATAGTTTTATGTAATAATTGAAACGGTCTTAGTCATAGACGTGTTACATTTAAATTAACTTTCGTTTGTACATAACTTATAGTTTTAAAACTTTTCTTGTTGGTCCTATTCCAGATATCTTAACTTACCTACTACTCTTCTGTACTTTATTTTGGCATCATCCATCCATCCCTATCTACCTATCCATCATTAATATCGATTTTAAAATACTACGACTGCCTTAAATCAGATAAAAATAAGCAATTGAAATAAAACGAACTAGGTTTAACATTTAGTAATAATAGCATAAAGTGTGGCATGGTTATCTTCGTGTATAGTTGCTATCATAACAAAAGTATTTTAATTACACGTGGCCTAATGGTGGGAAGTAGATTTGTCACCGTTTAAATTAAGTGTCGCATTAAGAATCGTAGAAAGAACAAAAATAGAAATGTAAAGCGATTGCTAATACGAAACTTTTGATTTCTTTTATATTATGTCCCATTCCCCAATTTTATTAATATAGATTAAATTTTGTGGTTATTGCACACGTTCTTAAAGATTTCTATAAAATAGACAGGTTAATGTTTGGTGATAACACATCTTGACAATGTTGGCATCTGCCCAATTTTCATATTGACCCTAATGAAAATGTTATGCGTATTATTATTAAATCTATTTCAGGCTCTACTTGAACCCGTTGTGCGTACAGTCAAGTGTTTAAACGTTCGTTTCCATTGCCAAACACCTGATCGAAATATATTGTTATATCTGTTTTTCCAAGACAAGAAGAGATAAGACAATAAGTAGTTTTGGAAATACCATACCATACGTGGTTCATTTCATCTATTATTATAACCGTTAAGGTAAATCGGAACACGCATGTCTGTCTGTCCATCTGTGAATTAACATATTTGCAACAACATACGTTAAGACAAGAAAGTGTTACGGAGATACGGGAGGCAATGCTTAGTATTTCACCTAAACAACTTTTTAAGTTACACTGTAAGTTACCTACATTTATAAATATAAGGAATCAAGTTGCAAAATTGTTTATTATATGTTGTTAATAATAAAAATTGCTTATGATGATAATAAACATATAAGATAAACAAACAAGAGCAAGTTTATGTAACAAGCAATTAATAATCATAGCGAAATAGGCAGGATTTTAATAGGCGTAACAATGTTTAAACGCTTACCTAGGTGTAACCCTAGCCGTGGCGACGATACTATGTTGTGTCTGATTCCTATTGTTGACATTACACTTTGATAGTCATTAATAAATTCGTTCATGAATTTACAGAGCGATAATATTATGTAGAATAAGAAATAAGGTAGACCGATCTTGTCTATAAAATTTTTCACACTTCATCGCTCCAGTTATCTCGCGACGATCGTCTGAAGAATCCCGTTTCTTTCTTTCATAAATTTTTTACTATAACGTCCTTTTGTACGTCAGCATAGAATAGACTGTAATATTATGCAATAGCTACAGTTTTATATTTTGTTTTTATCCGTAACAGTAATATAGAAGTCACTTTGTCTGCGGGTGTAAGGAGAGTGCGTCGGTGGTGTATAAATACTGTGATAAATTGAAATTTATTTAGCGTTGCATCGCGCACCGATTCCTTTGTTCGTTCATGATGAAATTAAATGTTTCCGTAGTCGTATAAACATTGTACCATTGTGTGCACTTTTATTTATTTCCTCTTGCTGCTGCAATATTTACCTTATAATATGACTGGTTAGGAAAAGCCGACTTATTATCTGATAAAAGTTATGTTTAAAAGGAAATATCTCTGATGAAAATATTGTTTCATAAGCAGTTAGGCCTACTGACTAACATCGAAACTAACGTAAAGTAAACCCCATATCATTTTGCTACGTTTTCATTTAATTCGTGTTGCTCATAGTTTCCGGTCCACATTCGCGACGGTGTGTTAAAGATGTCCCTAGCTTGTCCGAGCGATAGCTATAGTAGTCGATTTAACACACTGCATGCCGTGGTTGCACGTTGCCATCCGAAAGATGCCATCTGAAGACTGCATTTGTCTATTGAATAAACGTTTACTATCAAAGTTCGTTTGTCTCTGTTTTCCATAAAAAAAATAGCACGGGATTTCAATTCCCCACCTGCTTCATATCAATGACCGTATTGTAAAAAGTCATTGATATATTCAGAATCTGTTATAATACCACGGGTTGCTGCTTTGCTTTAAATAATATTGACATCTTATAAATATTAAGTTGTGTAGGGGTCAATTTACCTGCCGCAACCATATAACGTATACATAACGTTTATTGACCCTCGTATTGTTTGATTTTTTAAACCAATCGCATTTAAAGTTAGTAACAAATAAACAACGCTCACCTTTGATTTCATTGATAAAGACATCAAGAGAATCTCTTTAAATGCAGAATCCCAATCTGACCAGTATACTCAACGACAAAATTAAGTATTACACTTTTAAAATTTCAACTTCTAGACAATTACTTCTATACATTTGGCACTACTCAGACGCTGAATAATTCTACGGGTTAATCTCGTAACGCTCAATAATTCTTATGAGGGGTCTTGGTATTTCACTGCTCGAGCGGCTAGTATAATTTTGCTGCGGGCCCTACCACTGTTATACTGTATACATTAGATGTAAGAATGTCTTAACTCCAACTAACTAACACGACTTTCTTTTATATATCTATATAGAGATTATTATCTTCTTTATGCAATTAGTTTTTCTTGTACCGAACCTGTACAAAGGAAGGAATAAAAAGTGTTTTTGGCACTGGAAATTCATGATAATGTTATTAATACTACTACTCCTTGATGAATACATAAATATCAATAATAATTTGCAAACTGCAATAGAGTAAAGGTTAAAATTGACTATTCTATTTCTGTGCAGGTTACACGACCTTTTTACATGTCTAGAATCTGAAACAACGTGACCCAAACTAATAACAAGTTATTTGTTTATAAACTCTCTTAAAGCAATGTTTAACATATTCTAAATAAGTAACTCGTTGGTGTTTGCTCTACGCGGGCATAGAGAATGAAGATAGAAATAGGTAACTTTGCCTGCCACCTCTGGTTTTAAATTATTGTCATTGTCAAAGGTTAAAAGGCATTTTTTTGAACGACAATGTTCAGGTCTACGTTGTTTAAAAGTTGGCAACTGAATCTGAAAGTCAACATTTTGTTGCAATACAAAGCAGTAGCAATCAATACGACATAAAATAACAGTCGTTCTCAATATGTTTCCAAACATATTCGTAGGAAAAAAATTCAGATGTTTTTTTTTTTCAAATATACATATCTGTCACGAACCAAATAACAAGCAACGCTCACAACCCATCCTAACAAATTGAAATGGTCGGAATAGTTTTGTTCATTAGATACTAGATACAATGGACCAGTCGTCGGCAAACAGCTAATTTTTTTTGCCTTAACCAAAAAGAAATGGCAAATTGTACCCATACATTAAAGGTAACACAATTTGAAGAAAAAAATATTAAGGAAACACGTTTCAGAAAATATGTTATTCAACGAAATGTGAAAAGTTTAACTCGTATCTTATAATTTAATTTATTTAACTGGCTACTTATAAGTTTGATGCGGTTTATTATTCTGCTTCAGTAAACAGTTTATGCATCAGGAGATATATTGCGGCGGCTAACTTCCGACACGTCGGAACTTCAGATACTTGTTAGCGCCGAGTTGTGGCTTGTTAAAGCATATCTAACGCCTAGCGAGCAATAAAATTAATTGCCACAGTTTGTAACATCGTACACAAGTAGCAAACAGATGTGACACTGCTACGGTAAAGGTAATTCAAGTACTTTGATTCGATTTAAGGTTTGAGTGCTGGAAGGTCTTGAAAATGCTAATGGTATTTTATAGTCCTGAAATACACAAACCAAGCAATTTTGTGTATAATGATAGCAATCTAATGTAAGCTAAGAAATATTATAAATGCGACGACAGTTTAGATGTATGTATCTTATATTCTTAGAAGATATCTCCAAAATGGTTCAGCTAAAGATCTCTGATAAAAAAAAACTCTAAATTAAAAAATAAAAATTGGCATAGATGTAGAACATAATCTAGAAGAACACTTAAAGTACTAAGTTTTTTTTTAATTAAGCATGAATGGTGTCGCGGCTATAGCTTCATTTCAATAGTAATCTCACTATGATACTAACTGACACTAAGATACTACATTGGTACAACAGATTTTCATCCTCCAAATAGCTGTCACTTTAAGAACCTTATTCTTTTTTACGCAATCCATCAATCTCCTTAGACCTACCTATGTTTTTCTCTACATGCATATATTTACTCCTTATGATCGCACTATGCAATAAAATGCTGCAAGTAGTTATAAAATGTCAGTCCTTTTCCCTATTATTATTATAAACAATTGTTGGTCTGCCAAGCGTAACAATATTTATAATGGCTGTAGATAGCTACGTCCAAGTAACAATCACGGACTCCATAGAGATGATTACTTCAATTGTCTCCCTTTTCATATCAAAGTTGTCAGTATGTCCTGTATAGTATACATTATTTTCAATAATTAGCGTTTTAACATATCCTTAGACCTAATTCACAGTAAGTTTGTACACAGTACGATTTAAATTGCATGTCTAACATTGAAAACGTTTCATTATGTGCAAGGCGTATTTATTCAAGTAAATAAAATTGTCATCCATTGTATATTTTTATTCTTTAAATTATGTTTGCGTGGGAAGAATATAAATAATAACGAAAAGTAATAATTTAATTTCATAAATAAGTGCTATCAAAGATACAATTTGAATGTACGTTTAATTTTTACAACAATAGATGGCGCAACTTGTTACCTTTGGCATCGTTTCTTACCACTACGTGTCGCGTTAGAGCAGCTCTGTCTGCAATATAATTTTAAATTAGTTTTTTTTTATGCCATGTTCTTTAGGTCTCCTTGGCCTATTATTTAAAGACCCCCCGAAGCCAAATAAAACTTATTTGCAATTGTTAATATATTTAAAATCAAAACACGAACACTCGTTTTTAAATAATTCAATAGTAGTATTTTTTTCATTTAGGAAACTATCAAAAATATTTATAGCCTTTTAAGATCATTAGTATGTGAATATAAAATTGAATATTGAGAACGTAATTCCGTAAAGTTATAGTTAGGAAATTTACGATCTAAAAAAACAATATCAAGGCATTTATGTCTCTATAAAAATATCGGGATATTATATACAGCACTAGCTGTCGCACGCGACTCCGTCTGCGCGGGTTTGAAAAATATTCCGATACCGATTCTCAGACCTACTGATTATGCATATAAAATCGATCGAGCTGTTTCGGAGTATGGTAACTAATTTTGTGACACGAGAATTTTATATATAAGATACATTATATTATTGCTTGAGGCTGTTTAAAATTTTAAGTGGATCATAAAATATTTAAATAACTATGAAGACAACATTATTCTATTTTTATAAGCCTACATAGTTTGTTTTAAAATTGCATCTAAGTTTTACAATAATTATTTAAGTGAAATGAATGTTATCGTAAACAAAGCAGTTTGCTGTACTAAAATTATTAATATTATTCTTTGCAAAAATATTGAAATACTACGGGCGTATTTCTTTGATATTTATGACGTAATGAAAATTTTAACTACCATCGTCATCATCAACCTGCCCTTATCCCTATTGAGGGTCGGCACAGTATGTACTACTCCTCCATACAACTCTATCAGCCGTCGTAAAATGTAATATGAATTTGATTTGCCTTTTTGGTTCGACTCTGAATGAAAAATTCTGAAGCAGTTACACCTAATTCCTAGATCAATGTAGTAGAAATATAAAAAGATTTACTAGTATTTTGTAAGATAGAAATCTAATAAATCCCTAGTTCACAATTACATTTTACATATTTTAATAGTTATTTTTTTTATATTTACTAAAAACTTAAACGAGTAAAAACATTTACACCTTGTCGTATTTTTATTTAACTGTAATAAGTAATGTAGAGCAAGGTTGGTGCGTTCCACTCCGTTAATATAGAACAAAATAACTTGCCACGCAATGTCAGTGTTTACAAAGTGCTCGGGTCTATCGATGCACTCGGAACATCTTACTTTAAAGGACATAAGTACACTAATCAGCGTGTAAACATGTACTATGATAACATTTAAGTACTTGTACAGTTAAAGAATTAAATTCGATGTCCACTTAGAACCGAATGTTGTACACCAAATTGAAATCATTGAAGCTATGTTGCTATGACACGTTTTCGACATCATTGCATCGTGAGCATTAAGTGATACTTTACAGATGGGTAGGAAATAATTGTCCTCGACTAGGTACTTATTGGATACGCAATAGTCTTAAGATTATCCTAATCGAAGTAGGTACTACATAAGTCTAGGACATTTCATATGCAAACGTTTGCAATACTAATTTTCTTTACGTGTCTTTCCTTATTAATATATTTGAGTGAACAAAGCACATAAACCTATGTATAAAATGCTACTCACAATTTTATTCAAGTCACTTTATCTCAGTAATACGATATTTTTAAAAATGGTTTTCTAGAATAAACGAATATAGGTCAAGGTATTCGTAAAGGTTATATAAATAAAATTATTATATTAAAAATGTATGAAATATAAATGCATAAAATTTTCAGTAAAATTCAGGATTATATGAAGTTATGTAATAACTCTTGTTTATGTAGAAAAACAATGTTTAGTTTATCAGCGGACCTCGTCTCTGACCCACTGACCTACTTAGGCGGCAGAGTGGCAACCGCTTGAAGCGCCGAGCGCGTCTGTGTACAGTCGCACACAGTACTCATTAACTTAACAAACGAATGAACACAAAAAAATAACTATTATTGTCATCGAAACAGTCTTACCTCTGACTCTAGTAACTACATGATAAAGCTGTATATTAAGTTTTTAAAGTGGGAAGAATAACACCTCATACGTAATTAAAAAAAAACTTAAAACATTTTGTCTAAGATCATCCATGAAATAAAGATATTGAGTCACTATATTATGTAACATATGTCAATTTTAATGTGTTTTATGGTTAGATATCGTGAAAAAAAATTAACAATTTTGTATAGTTTTATATACTTTGCGATAAAATTTCTTGTTCGGTCTACGAATAATTGTTTGACCACATCATAAACACACTAAGTAAAGAAAACTTCCCGATAATTACAGAATCTATAATGATAAATGTATTAGAAATATCTGATTAAAGGATGATGAAATATGGACATTGTTTGTTAACTTAATCTTACTCATAATGCAAATGTTTAAATGGATGGATGGATGCTTGATTGAAGATATCTCCACAACTGCTGAGCGAATCTCGATAAAATTTAGCATAGATAAATATTCTGAAAGAACACATAGGCTACAATTTAAGTTTTTTTTAAATCCCGCGTGGACGAAGTCCGTGGGACAGCCAGTACTGTATAATAGTAATTTAGGGATAAAGATATGTGTCTGTGCTTAACCATGGTTCTACAACTCTATATATTAAAAATACTGAAATAAAAGTGGATATAATTTGTAAATGCATTGTTAGTTATGTCATTAGTCATGCGGTGGAACAAAACGAATTTCATTTAACCTAGTTCGTATGTGACCAACTCGGCCCGACTTCTCCACCATCAAGATACTACTCGACCGACTGTATCTTATCTATGCGATAAATCTTTTGACTTACAATTTACTGATTATTCCTCTCCATATTACACTAATGGAAACCTAATATTTATTACGTATAAGTCTTAAATTTTACTCTATAGGCTCTATATTGTAATTTTTTGTTATCTTTGTCCACAGTAACCCTAGAACAACGTGTAAAATTATATCATTAATATTAAAAAGACGTATGTTTAAATGTATGTACAGATAAACGGATCTCTATAAAATTTGACACATCTAGAACATAGAACATAGTCTGGAAGAACATATGGGCTGCTAAGTTTTTTTTTTAATTACGCTAGGTCGGAGTCGCATGCAAAAGCTAGTTTATTTTAAAGTACCACAAGTAATATAAACTACCATTGTACATTGTTCTACTCAAATAAATACCATAAAAACGTTAGACATTAGTTTAAAATTAGTAGCAGTAATTTTGACGCTGTAATTTGACTTTGCATATTTATATTTATTTAAATAAATAAGTATCAAGTGTTATATTTGGTTTATGTTATGTATTTATATTTGTTCACCGTATCCACGTTTATATAGGAGCCAATAAAAATAATTCGGATGACGGTCGGGCCAGGCGCGCTGACCTGATATACATTGCCCCGCCGGCGACTGCGACATACTTTCCTCCCTGAAAATTTCCTAATTTAACTGCAACGTGACATTTCGACATCCACTAAAAATACATCTAAAACAAAGAACCTCGATGAATAATATGTTCATTTGAAACAATGCTTTCGTTGAAACCTCCGAAGTGCAAAAAGGTTAAATTGCGAAAGCATGAAAACGTGACTGAAAAGAAAATTTCCGTTGGAGCAGGTAGGAATTATTACCTGGATTGGATCTATTTTGATCATTTCAATAGGCACAGGGTTCGTTTACTTAAAGAAAGTTTTCAACTGTTGCCGTTTTACAATAGACCACCCTTCGAAACTTTCGCTTTTACGCAAGCAAAAACTTTTGCCGGCTTTATTTGCCTTGACTTTTTAAATTTGTTTAATTTAAAAATGCAATTACATAAGAATATTTTTTTTTATTTAACATTAAATTAATCTAAGTAGGTTCAAAATTAATTAGATCTTGAAATCAATCATTAGTTAAATATTTGTCACTCCTAGACGGACACTTCACTTTATCGAGGTTTTATCAATACACGTCTCATTTGTTGCAAATTAGTTATCGCTTACACTTTAGCGCAATGTCAGTCGTGTCATACACATTTGTTTAGTTGTTTAAATATTTATTTTCTAATGTACTAGTAACTCAATTGATATTATATTGTAATCTGTTAGTTGTAGTAAGACTAATTTTAACATAACTCTTTAATATAAAAATCGATATCGTCTGTTAAAAAATAGTTGTCAATTAAGATGGAAGCATTAATTTATACTAATATTATAGAGCGGAAGAGTTTGTTTAAACGCGCTAATTTCAGGAAGTACTGGTTCGTTTTGAAAAATTCTTTTTTTGTTGGATAGTCCATTTATAGAGGAAGGCTTTCGGCTATATAACATTACGTTGCGACTAATAGTTTTTTTTAATACCGAGCGGACGGAGTCGCGGGCGACAGTTAGTAACGTATAACTTTTAATGTTTGCTAATGTCTATACAAAGTACCTTGAGGCAATGTTAATACTTTATGGATATACGATTTAATTATCTAAACATTTTTTTTTATTTTATAATTTTTTGTAGTTTATATTTGGTTTAGTAAAACAACTAGTTCAACACGAGCTTGCAACTGCAAACAACTGCTCTATATAGGGAATGTTTGAAAACATTTAAAATAAAACATTCGTAAAATGTTTTCAAAATCACGATATGTTGCGGACGCTAGGTACTCTCTATAATAAAATTGTAATTTGTATACACTAGAAGTGAAAATGTTTTATTATTTGCAACATGATTTTATTTTAACCCTTAATTCGATGGTGTCCAGTGTAACGAACAACTAATAAAAAAAATCTATTGAACTAGTTTAGAGAAAATTACTTAAGTATGACTTTAGTAAAAAAACAGTTTTTTTGCTACAATTTTTTTTGTCGAATTAAGGGTTAAGAATTTTATTTATAACTTTAAAATGCTTAGCTTAGCTTTTCTTTCTTATATGCATTCATTATGACAACATACGTCTCGTTTATAAAGATAATTACAAAGACTTGAAAAATAAAACATGTAGCTATTTTTCTTTGCATCATGTTCACTTTATATACACTTTTTTTTGTATACTTTCTTCTAATGACCAAATATATTTTTACGTTTTCATAAATAGTCAAAAGCAACATTTTCTCGTAGAACTGTACTAATTATAATGGGATACGTTTTATAAAGGATTATACATCCGCCGCTGCCGTCCCTAATTATAGGCCACCCATGTACTAGGATGTTTAGAATTTGCGTGTAAATTTGCAAGAATAATACAATGTAGCGCCACTAGGGAATTTTAAATCTCAACGTCTACGTAAACAAGAATAACTAGTAAGAAATTTATGTTCTTAGATAACAGCTTTTGTTTCATTTTTCTTTATTTCTTTTTAATATTTTTTATCGACCTAACCGGTTTCGCCCGAATAGCAAAAGTCGTTGTTTGATCTGTTGTATGTCATATTAGTATCCTTCCCGGTAGTGTCCTGTAAGCATCGGTCCACGCGTACCGAAAATTACCCGGAACAAACGCGGCGTTGCGGACAAACATACATACAAATATTTTAAAATTTGGTTTTTCGTTCTCAGCTACGTACATACAAATCTTGTGTACGAAATACACTTTTCATATTACATACAGACACTAGAATTTTATGATTATGTATAGATTTTATACTACTTAAAGGAAAGTATACGAGGACGATGATAAAAAGTCACTAATTATCGTGAACTTACAATGTTTTCTCTACATTTAGCCGATCCCTTTCCCAGTCCTTTTAGTGTTTTTGTAATATTCTTGGTACTTTTTGTAAAGCGAGAAGTAAATATAAGATACGAATGAATGTTGTTTAAAGAAATAACTCGTAATAACAATGTATAGATAAAGAAATGTTATTAAACTTTAATTGTAACTCGCTAATATACAAAACAATCTTTACAAATTGTATTAAAATATTTACAAATTAAAAAATAAACATTACATAATAATTATATATAGTAACGTAAACAATGCACCTAGCTAAGCAAAATTATAGAGTCAATAAACGACCTTGCTTATCAAATGTAAACAAAGTATCGTGTATCAATTAACAGGTCAACTTACACTCGCCCCACGCGTTCATAGTTTATTGGTAAACTTATATATAGTGCACATCTCTGTTTATATTACTTATTACGGACATGCAATTTAATTATCGCATATGATTGTGTTACGCATTTACAATATAAATCACATTGACTCATGTTATCTTCAACATATACGTAATATTTATCCTTTATTATATCCTTTAAATAGCAGCGGGCAAAATAGCTCTTTCGTAACCAGTATACTTTCGTTGCATGTGTACGAAATATATATTTTTTTCTAAATACTACATACATACACATACACTGCATTTTTTTTTAATATGTATTGATTAGTGATTTTCATCAAGAGGTTGCTATTAGTAACTGTGTCGTCACTTTCTTTTTCTTATCAACTGGACTAACCGTGGTTTTCTAAGACCAAAATTATTGTGTAAAATATATCGTTATCACTGTCATCTTTGACAAAACAGAGATAACAATATGTTTTGATCTCAGAAACCCACGGTTAGTCTTGAATCGCTTTGCTCCTAATGCAAATTAACATAAATAAATCTCCGTTACAACTTCGCAAAAAAATGCGGAGGCGGATGCGGATGCGAAGGTATGATTTCATGCGGAAGTTGCGCACTTGTAGAGGTGGAGGCAAAGTTCTCTTACAAAAGTACTATGAAAAGTTTATTAACACATTAATTTATCGAATAGCTATTGAAAAAAATCACTTTGACTAAGGTTTTCATTATTTTTTACTTTTGTGAACAGTAATTAGAATCAAACGTTTTGGCGAGACTTTTTACTCGACTGATAAGAGGGTTATGTTTTTGTTTTTATAATTTGCTCAGGCTTTACATTTATCTAAAGCTGAGTTTAAACAAAGATAAGAATAAATTCACATTTAATCGAATGCACTCAAATGGGTCAGTGCCTTTGACTTTTAAAAGGCAGGACCTGTTCCCATCATTCCCCGTTTCAAATAAAAGCGAATAATATTCTAAAGCCGTTTCAATTCTTTATCGCACTCCTGTAAACTATAGATCGCTAGCGACTTCTTCAGCGCAGAATTAAAGCCAAAAAAAGTAGCCTTTAATATGAACGCGTGTATGAGCTTCCTTCCCGTCCTTGTCCTGTCAAAACGGTCCAGCTGTTTCGAAAATTACCCCTGACAAACGCGGCTTAGCGAACATACAGACATACATTTTAAAAATTGGTTTTTCAATATCAGCTACGCATCATGTGTACGCAATGTACATTTTTTATTATTACATATAGACATTCCAATTTTATTAATTAGTATAGAAAACGGCAGCTCTTTTCCCAGTCCGTTTCTCGATAGTGAAAGGTCAGTGTGAACAAAATATTAAAGCTATTCAAATTTCAGTCAGTATTTGTCCCCATTTAACCTCGAATAATAAAATTGAATAATGTGACAACTTCGAAAATGCTTTTGGATACAAAAACAAGCTGTGGTGTGATGGTGTCATTGATCTGTCATGAATATGAAGTCGATCAGGTATCAGTAAGTGGGTCACAATAAGCTTACATTATTGCATCAGCCGCAGCATTGGGAATATTATTTGGAAAAATTTACAACGAATGTATTTACGCAGTTTATGTTCGTATTTAGTTCAATATAAATAAAATATTTCTTTTAACTTACGACGCATGGGGCGGGGCGATTATGTTTTTTGGGTTTTTATTTGTATGTCTGCCTTCGATCCATCGTAACTGCAATGAAATACTAGCAGTTGACAGTTTTCTGGTTTGTAATAGAAAAATATAATAACTTGACTTTTGTATAGGAATGACCAGTCTATGGAAACAAATCTACCAATTCTTTTATCGTTGATTTTGAAATAAAAGATCTTATTAGATTCTTATTAGAAATGTGTTATTTATTTCATCTGTAAGTAGATCGCTGGTACTTTCGTAAATCTTGCAATTTCGATTTGTATTTTTGTTATTGCCAATCAACGCCGAGACGGATCACTAATTTTTACTTATTATAACAAAATTAAACACATAATTGCAATTAAACTATTCAAACTTTCGTGAGACATTATACTAAACTGATATAAAAACGGCTAAACACTCACGTATATTCGTCTGGTGGCGGCACCGACTAGTTTCGAACCCATCGGGGGCCCTTCATCAGGGTGAGTGGTACTGGTCCGCGAAATAATACCAGTTTAGTATAATTGCAATGACATATGTGCAAGATTTTGTAATTCGAAGTTCTAGGGTCATAAAACATTATCATGTGTGGTCGTACCTATATGTTAGTATCAGGTTAAGGTCATGCTAGTCACGCCGATATATAAATAAACCTTTCTCAATTCTAGTCACATCAATAAAACTAACAATACTTTACCAACTGGAATTAAAGACATCTTTTGCGATGTAATATAACGATGGACCTACTCTTGCAGAACTCTGTCGCTGCTACTTACTTTAATAATGCTCTATTTCTCTTGTAATAACTACCCCTTCGATACTAGAGTATCACAAAAGACTAAGTTTCTCAATCCACACTATTCTTTCCCATTGCTGTCATTAAGTCACACGTAGCAATACTTCTAAACGACTTGTATCTGTTTTCTATTAATTTAATTGCTAACATATAATTAAATAAATTCTTATATGCTCTAATAATTATAATATAAATAATTTAAAAGTATTTAAATACGAATACAACGTTCCAGAAGAAACGTTTTAAAATAGTGAAGGTAGCGTCCGGTTTTTGTGTATTCAAAACGACAGTTTGAACACTATCTGTGTCAAGGTGCGGATCGGCTGTTGCGCAAACCGTTTTTTTAATACTACGCTCGGTTGCGAGGTAATTAATTCGATTCGGGGTGTCGCAACAAACTATGCTCGCTGTAGTTTTTCGTGTGTTTGAATTATTATTCGTTGTTTAAAAAATCAGCTTTTACGGCTATGAAGGCCGATTCATCCGTGCCTTAGCACCATCATCAATCAGACGCCATAACTAATACATTATCGACCACCACCGATGGTTGTGATCACCCTTCATTATATCAGCGACATGCTCATTATTTAAAAGTAAATTTTTTATAATGTTTTTCATTTAAATCTGCAACTTTGTAATTGTACGAAATACCTATATTTAGACTGCAATAAAAATTAAATGTAAAAAAGGTCCAACAATGTCCCCTTAAGAGACCGGTGGCCCTGCTCTCGATAGCTCTCCTTAGATGGCTCACCAGCAGACTAGGTCGAGGAGAACGACCACCAAGTCAGTGTCATAACACGTTCCATTACACGATACTAGCCGCAAGCGCAATACAACGCTGCTTTTGTTCCATTAAACACCTGAGCCTCGTTGAACTAACGTAGCATTAAAATGCTACTTGAGAAATAACCGTATCTACAACGTTCGTAATTAAAGCAGTGGTAGAAGTCGTACCGTGTGGTCAGTTATATATATTTTATTAGTATGCATATACCGTGTTTGTTCAGAGTTTCTTGTTGCGTGAACGGCCTCCCCCGCGCGGAGGCATTCGAAAAATTACTCGCTGTAAAAATTTAAATATTTTACGTATGAACCGGGCGACCGTGTGTAGGTGTATTGGAAAGGGCCCACGGATGAAGACAGTTTTATCAATGATATATTACTAAGCATTGCTTGCCTACGTACTATGTGTTGCTTCATCACTTTATTTGTATGAATAGATACGACAAGTATAAAAAGCTATTTGTACAATTACTGATAGGCCTTCATACCGTCAAATTAAAACGTGTTCTTATTTCTAAGGCATTTAACGAAATTGTTCTGTTACAGTTTTAAAATAGCACGTTAATAATTGTTTTAAACGATGCCTTATCGTGTTGTGCTGAAATTAAATTGAATTTAAATGTGACAAGGTGACGATTTTGTCATTAGCATTCAATTGGACGTGCATACGATGCATTCATTTCTTTAAGGCCAAACCTTATGTGTGTGCACACTTTGATATAGCTAAAGTTGAACAGCGTTTAGCCTTGTGCACCACACTGTTAAGTGAAGGACGAAGAAATAGTCTCTGTAGAAAATGTACACCCTTTAATCACATTATAATAAAAAAAAACATGTAGAAATCAAAAATAATCGGTATTAATATTTTTTGTAAAATTTACAATAGAAAACTGCACCACAATATTAAGCTTAGAATAAAAATATGGTAATCCTAGTAATGGTTTGTTTACTTGAAATTCGCATCGGATTTGGCCTTAGAATAGATGAATACGATAATATGCAAATAACATGCGATTTATATTCGACATGTTTCACAATATATATTGAAATTATATGACGACGTAGCATCGCTTGGACACCTTTGAAAGTTCTTAGAACGAAGAAAAGCTGATTCTCTTACGCCACCCGAAGGCCAATTTTAAGTACGCAGTTGTACTGTTGATTCGCGAGTAGGCCTGTGAAGCGCAAGAGAAATGATAATAGAAGTTGTGACTAATGTCTGTTGTGTAAATCTATGTCAATAGAATACTAAGCAGCCAGTAATGAAACTGCCGCTTACATGTTTCGTTGTTGATGATTTATTTCTATTTATAAAAGAATACACAATACCTGTGTGCTTATTTCGAATATTTTCTTTAATTTATTCTTTTATTGAATTAGTAGAGTAAGGAACATCTGAAGACACTTAAAACTTATGTTGTCCAGTTATCTTTATGTATTGCGAAACGGTTATTTCAAGTTATGACGCTTTTTGAAAAATTAAGGAACAGTCAGAACAGTTAACATGTTTTAGTGAAGTATGAAAGTATCTGAAGCTACATTTCCATTGGCGTAGCCGTGATGCCATAGAAATGGCAATCGCTCACGGATACAGTCACGCGGCTTGATGCTAAAAACGGGATCTAAATTGTACGTTATCATGTAATAAATCGATAAAACTCAAATATTTAATGAGTTCTCTAGAACAGATATTTTTCACAGCGACCGCTCAATACCATTATACATATTACATGACATCATTTTATTCATATTCTACCCAAACCAAGGGATGGTGCAAGCTATGTATAAAAAAAAATATGTTGTTTTTATATTAATTTTAGACAAAATAAATTCTAGTTTTAAAAAATAAAATCAACTGCAAAATGTACTACTTTGTGCTCAGAAGTCCTAATTTTATTAAGCATTTTATAACTTTCATTTATTGCCCATATTCTTAACTTTTCTATGTCTAATTTGTGTAATAGTAATGTGTACGTCGTCGTCGGAACGTGGACGAGAGACTGATGCGGCTGCGGCTCCCTCGGCGACGGCTTATCTCACCGCGACGTCACTGCAACAATCGCGCCCGACCTTCGCCTACTTACGTGCTCGCTCGCGTCGAACCTTGCGCCTCTCTTTTCAAAACACATCACTACAGTGCCAGTCAAACTTTATGAATGCTTGTAATTTCAAACCTGTGCTAAACACACCTACGCTATAGTACCATCCAAACTTTATAACCATTTCAAATTTCGAACCAGACGCTGCTCAATACACATCTACCCTATAATACCACTCAAACTTTATGGCCGCTTGCAATTTCGAACCAGACGCTGCGCGAAACACAATTTCACTTATCTACGGGATGTCAAGTGAATACTGGTTGGAGCACATCACGCTTTCCTTCACCCGCAATCGGCCCACCTTTGAAGCGAGCAGCTAACGTCGAACCGCAATAAAGTTTGAATCGTGTAATACCACTATACTGCCCACCTCGCCCCGCCTCTATGTTTTGTATCGACACAATCTCGATTGCCAAATACCTTCTATTACCAAATCTTACACGAGTAAATAAATATACAACACTAATGAAGATTTAATAAATTATTACTAATTGCAAAAAACATCACAATATTTGTCTGGGTACATGTAGTCTGACCTAATGTATATTTTGAGTATTCAATAACATATATAAATGGTTAAAAAGACCAAATTTGTTCATATAAAATTTAAAAACGAAATTAAGCAATTCAATAAATTAATTCCTCAGGTAAGCGTATACCTACCCTATAAATGTGAAAGTGATTCGTATAAACTTCAGTTAAGTAACAATAAAACACGATACAACCGGTTTGACCTTGAATGATATACAATAAACAATTTCATTTCTATACGATTGTAACGTGAGATCAAATTGAAAACGCTACCGGTTTAAATCGCTAACAAATTGTCCCATTAATAAGGTTGCTAATGAGTGGTATGGTCGCACGCAAGTCGCCCGGGACTACTGCACACTGTAAACTATACATTTATATTTACCGAAGCAAAGATCACTTAGAGCACGACGCAAACATCTGTGTAACCTACATACGTTTGTGTCAACATTGCTTCTCTTATCCTCTGTCCTGGATTTTACGAACTTGACCCACTTGCCCCTGTATATGGATGAATACCTAATTTACAAGTATATAAATAACATATGACTGTAGCAATTGCTCGTGTGTGCGCTTGTGTGTGTTTATTATACGCAATGAAAACGCCACGCCGCTGCGAGATGCATCGCAACTCGCGCCAAGGGTACGGTACATATGCAATTGTCATGTCGATGATAAAATCGCACTAAGTTTTTACCTTATTCCATTAATACAAAAAAAATAATGGCCTTGTCTCAAATTAACTACATTTAAAACATACACATAAATGATCTATTTATTATGTACTTTTCGCATAATGTTGTCTACATTTTGTTTCAAATTGTGTATAAAAAAGCGTATTTTTATCGAATATTTAAGGAAAAACGGTACCCAAATGACGAAGTCTAAAAAATTCATCAGAACCCAATGAAAAGGAGCGAAATATTAAATTTAATAAAATACATAGTAGGAGAGCCATTGTACCTTGAATATTAGTAGGTTACATGATCTTTGACGCACTATTTGTGTATATCATAACGATCTATGTGGAACAACTTGACAAAGATCATGCTCATGACCCAGGTGTTAATCAAGATATTTATACTGATTTACATTTAGCACACCAAGCGTCTTTGATAGGAACATACAAATGCAAATGTATGGGTAACACGAGGGATTACGCTTTCAACCTTGTGAACTAAAATAACGGCTG
Source organism: Papilio xuthus (assembly GCF_000836235.2). Lineage (NCBI taxonomy): Eukaryota > Metazoa > Arthropoda > Insecta > Lepidoptera > Papilionidae > Papilio > Papilio xuthus. Next base: position 2,534,156 of record NW_013530472.1, read on the forward strand.
CAGCCGACTCTCCCGTTTCCTGCGGTAGCCCGCCGCCGAACTTACTTTAAAATGCGTTTAATTTACACACACTTTAAAACTCTGCTACAAATACGAATGGTAACAAAACTAATAAATAAGTAATCATCCAAAGGTTCCCGGTAATTGAGGCCAGTTATGATTTTCATATACTTTGTCAATCTTTTAAAAAAATGCAAATTTGTTTTGTTTATCTATTCGGCCTCCGGTATATTTCGATATTATCTGCAATAAACTGTCCTCCATAGTAAATGAACGGTAAGTTATTAAATAAAATCGTATTTATATGATTTGACGATATTACAACTCTATTTTATATCGCTCAGTCCAATTGGCGACTGTAAAGAAGTTATGACAAAAGCATGAGAGCGCGTTAGTGTTCACCCTCTCCCCCTCCGCCCCTTAAAACCTTGCCCCCCAGTCCCCGCTCGCCTGGATGCACCCACCACCCTCGGCCCGGGGGAGGCGAGGGTGAAACAGCGGTGTGATTCCTGTTGACCCATTTACCGCAGTTGATCTTGACCCGTCCGACCCAGTTTCCCGCCTGATCCAATTCAAACGTGTCCATGGAAAATTAATTATCTTGAAACTAGATCAACTGTTACTGTCTTTATAAGTAGCTATAATGTACGTTCATATATGAACAAATCGATTTGTAGCATCAAGTCTCCATGCAATAGTAATATCCCAAGCTTGTTGACTCAACAGTCGTTGATTTTGCTGTTGAATATTTAAATTATTTTGCCAAATTTTGTACGTCAGAGTATCCAGTACATTCTGCGTATTGTGACATGCTCAGGGCGGATATTTCCGTTCCACCAGCAGCACCGCCTCAATCCCAGTTGTTAAAATCCCCCTGACCTACTTTTGTGAACTTGGCCCATTTTCAACGTCTATTATTTCGCCCTATTCCATCATGCCCGAATTATGCAGTTGTATAATATTTGGCTTGATTGCATCAATATTATCAAAATATTGATTATAATATTTATTTAATTACATTTAGATAAATGTCTTCAAGTGCCTGCGTGGTGTTAAATAGCGGTCTTAAGACTTGGCTTATTACTAGATTTTTTTTATAGAAAAAATAAAATTATAATAAAATAATATAAAATCTTTCTTGACCTAAGGACATGGCCGGTATCAATTACATTCAAAATTAAAAAGCAGTTTGTATAATAAAAACGTTGAATAAGTTGTATTATAATTGTAATAGTTAATTGTTATTATAAATATACGAGTACAGTAAGGTCGTTTCTAACAGAGTTTTACACTCGATCGCTATGTATTTAATTTGTGAGGTCACAGCTAAGACAATGGTTAAATAAAGTTAAGATTGCGTTTGTTTTATTTGTTTCACGGATATTTAATAAGGTATGAAATTAACCTTGACATAGTCTAATTGGATACTGAATGCAAGGGAAGCTCCGCAAGGAAATTCTATCTTACAATAGAGAAGCGAGATAAATAAACAAACCTTGCCACGAAGGCCACGCTACCGACTCGTTTGTAGTTACAATTAAGCTCTAGATTATTTCATTTGTTGTAATTTATACTTATTTCACGTTATTAAATTTGTATGCAATATGTTAATTAAGATTTTATACTTTTAAAATAAGATGACATATTTTAAAATCTATTTGAATGTTTGCAGAAATTGTAATAGTGATAATGCACACAAATTGTGAACAACTCTCATACAAGGTTTTAATAATCGATTTTACCTATTCGTAGTTTCTGTTAAATGTTAAAAAAAAAGTTATTGGAATGAAAAAATATTCACTGGAAAAAAATCTTAAAATTTTAAATAAAAAAAATAAAATGAAACCTTTATCAGGGTTAACGAAACTTAAAGCATGCCCGTTAATAAAATTGTGTCTAGACGGCGATATACCACCTCATTTTATCAAATAAATAAAGGCTAGGCTACATTCCGTAACAATGCTGTTCTTAAAAAAATACTTAAGACCAACTAATTGGCAAGAGATTTTGAATATATATTTTTACATATTCTTTATCGGCAAATGATATATTGATTTCGGTATGATTTTTAAGTTTACTATAGCTGGTACTTTATCTCAAAATATTTAATTTTACCTGTCATTTTAAGCGTTATAGATATTTTTACTTACATTCGGATGAATAGCGCTTAGTCACTAAGATGAAAAAAAAACAAGCCAGCAAATTGATATAAATTTATAATTAAAGGAAAATACTGACAGTGTTCTGCGGAATGACAAAGTGTGTCGAGGTCGCTGCATTCTTGAAAACGGTTCAGCACTACCGTAGTACTATTTTAAGACTTCAATATGGAGAATGTCGCATGGGAACTTGTGCGCATGTGAAATGTAATTAAAACACGATGACGTCATCGCTTGAAATGACACGGTGTCTTTGCAATGAAAGTGTGCACAGTACTTTATATGTGTCATGTTATCAGTAGTTTGCAATTATAACATCTTAGGGACTTTTGTTATTGTTGATTGACATGAATATGTTACTTAAGTATAAGTATAATATTTTTTTATTTTTTTTTATAAAAATTACAATTCTTATTGATACACTATTTCCAGACCAATATCTAAAATGGTTTCTTACGAATCAAGAAACATTTATAATATTTGATTTGTTTGTGTTTATATAAAACCTTGTTTACTAGTGAAATTGGTGTACTTTTATTAATTTATCCTAACCAATTTAGTGTTGTGTTCACGTGAAGGTCAGTAAAAGCCCTTGAGAAATAACGATATGATCCCAGCCATGCCCACCAATCCCCCGTCGTTCCCTAAGGAATAACGACGTAATAAAGATATTACCGATGGAACAAACATTAATCAATTGCTTGTTTGTGCTACAATCATTTTGTACTTAATATTTATTCTATATTATTTTCAATTTAAAAAAATATTCCTCTCAGTCGTAAGTGTCATGTTTGCTGCGCTGCAGATGCTTGATAGTTTTTTTTTGGACAGAAAGTCTTTCATTAATGCCTAACTGCTGCCTAAGTGGACACGAGCAAACAAACCTAGGGTTAGCATTGTCAAGAAACATGTACAATAACATAATATATTCATCTCTATCAGTCATCATCTTGCCATTATCCCACTGTCTTTGGTGTAGGTACAGGCTTTCCATTTTCAAATCGATCTATTTTTCGTTATTTTATCTGTCACTTGTCATCCCTTTTGTTCTCTTTGAAAAAAAAGGTGACAACAGTATTTTTACAGATGTTTAGGCAGTGGTAATCAAGTATAAGCAAAGACAGCGTGATTGAATAACAAAGCTATGAAATGAAGCGACATTGAGTCATATTATGGTTTTTTTAATAATAATATAAAAATATTTCTTTTATAGTCCTGACAATTACAAAAATGAATACCGTTTTCAAGTTCATGTTAAATGATGTGATGTATGGAAATATAATTTCACGTAATGTCAACATGTCACGTAGAGGTGAATAAATCTTGTTTATATTAAATTCTTACATATCTTATAAGTTACGCATAAAATCTTAATAGAAAAAAATAAAATAAGTTTGAATGGATGTATGTTTGTTGTAACTTCAGCGCAAGTGAAGAGAAAGAGAGTGTATGAAATTTTGAATGAAGGTAGATTGTAGTGTGAAATAGCGCACAGGCTATTCAAGTTTTTATACGAAGCTGATGAAGTTGCGCCCGAGATCTTGCTAATAAATAATTCAATCGAGAAAGGCAGACAATAACCAACACCACTTTCTTAAATTTTATATTTTTCATTTAAGTTAGGTATTGTAGAAATGATATGAAAACAAAAAGATAAATTTGTATGTACAAATGTAAAATTAAAAATAAGTCGTTGCAAAATATTCCATTTTACATGCACATAGCTTGAATATTTTATTATGTTCTTTGTAGCAAACATAAAACGTTCTGTGGGAAGCGACACATGTGTTAAAAGTCTTGTGAGTATTTGCGCCGTTTAAACATGCTTAGGGTAATTTTCTTTGTTGGATGATAAATATTTTTTTTGTCTTTTAAAGTTGACCTGGTTTACGTTTTTCTTTTATGTTTACGGAATTGTGGTAATTATGCCTTGCTATATCGCAATGAATCAATATTTTGGTATATATTTCAACTTTCCACAAACAATGAGTTACTCGTGCTAACGATTCTTTTTCAAATTGAATTTATAAAACTAAAGAAATGAACAATGTTGTTAAATATTAATTTATTCTTTTATTTCTAAACAATGCACTCACGTTAAAATTCAAATAATGTTACAGCCTATTTTTAAAAATCATCGTCATGATCGCTCGCCAAATAGTTATTTCTCAATTTCTATTAATACATTCTATTTTATATTATAACTTAATGGATGTTTGTCCCTTGCCAGTACAGCTAGTAAATAGTACTATTTCGTAACACAATAATTACATTATGACGTCATTTGAAATTAACGATATAAAATATGTTAACACAATATTACTTAGAAATAGTGTCAATCTCAATATTATTTATGCATACCTAACTTAACGGTCTCTAGTGTTCTTCAATTAATTATTACTTAAATAAGCTATATTTTATTTAATATGAAGTTTTATTGTTTTAGGATTGTAATACGAAGTTCAGAATTAATTTTGATTTGAAAATTACGTGAAGATTTTTTTTTTTCGTAACGCTTAAGGTGAACGCATTTTCTCTATCAAAGAAGGTAAATTTTATCTAACATTGGTTATGAAGCTATACATATATGTATATTTACACGCATAATCATACGTAGGACGTACCGAGCGACCTCGACGGACCAAAAGCAGTACCACTGTCACTGGGTAAGTGTGCCACTAGGTCAGTAGGGCGCGCGTCATCTGCGACCATGCCCCCTCCCCCTATCACCCGCGCCTCACACCCCTGCCACCCGCCTCCAAGGTCCCGAGAGATTGCAGTCAACTACACAAATCTACATTTTCTTAATAGGGCAATTGTTAGTCCTCACGTTGGAATCACATGTAACAGAAGAGCTATCTGCATCTCACGGACTTTTAAAAACTTCTTTACTCCGATTTTTTTTATTTTTAAATTAAATGATTAATAATATAAGACGCTGAACATCTTGCATTCCTTCTAAATTTTAATAAAATTAATTATTTTTTTACATGACAAAATATCATTTTTTTGTGCACATAGCGACTAATAGGGCAAAAAAGTGACGTAATGGTGACCATTATGTTATAAGATCGAAGTAAGAAATGATCATACTAAACCAAATTCAGAACACAATAGTAACTATAACTTACAAAGCACAGAATTGACAAGGATTCCTAATTAAACATGCAAAATATTACTTCATAAAATTACAAAATGCGACATCCCTAACAGATGTTGTAATATTTGAGAAAATTTAATATGCAACGTACAAAATACACGACATGCATGAATAATGGCACATGACAACTTCACTTGGTGTTTCATTGAAATCGCAAAAGAAATATTTCTTAAGTACCTGCATACTTACCCAACATACTTAATTATTTTAATTAATTGGTGTCACATCTAGTAATGGGTTGAATTTCTCTCTGAAATAATTGTTAACACTAGTGAAAACTATGCAGCAACACTACATGGGCATCGACAGAGGGGGCGTAGGAGAGGGGGGAGTGCTGCCTCCCCTAGAGTTTCGAAAAATGTCAAATGGCTGTAAAAATAATATATAAAATTTCAAAATACGACTCCTGTAGAATTCTACATATATATATATAACTAAAACAAACATATATACTGACAACATACATATATATATATATATATATATATAAATAACTAAAAACTAAAAATAACCAAAAAACGGATTGTCAGTTTTTCATAAAAAAAAATTGGACCACAAATACTAGCAATTGTTTGTTAGTGGCAAAAATAAATTTACACTTACAAATATGTTTAAAAAAATTCCCATTTCATTCCAATTGTGTGAAAGCGGTAACCCTAATTATTTTATATTATTTGACTTGATAGCTTTGAAAGAAAAATTGTTAGATCTTATTTAAATTCATATGATCTAATGAAGAACACGATCATTTAACTAAAAAAAAACCACATTTATTTGAATTTAGAACCGACATTTTAATCACTAACCTTATTGCTAGTTTTATAAATTAACGTCTGTTAGTTTAGATGCGCAGATATGCGAAAATTTCAACTGAATGGTTTCATGAAATAGTTTATTTTTATAAAACTGTATAAAATTTTTATCAGCAGTGACGTTGTCGAGCCATCGTTACAAAATTTGTTACGTGTCGCCGCGTCTATATAAATTGGGTCAACTGCAAATGTCACTTTTAGACTGGATTTTATTTTTAAAACTCTTTAAAATACACAGTAGCCGTTTGTTTTTCACTGTTATTGCGAGGGATGACAGTATATTTTGTAATGGTGCTTTGGCAATGGAAGCCCACGGATATAAATTATTCGACTGAAAATTTGCATACCCAGTTTTATTTAATGCTTAACTTAGATCAGAAGAATCGGATCTTTCTATTTGCATTGGTGTTCTAAATTGGAAATAGCATCTAACCTCAGTGGTTTGTTCCAGATTGCTTTTGCCCTAGATTTTAATATACCTAATTTAATATTTTAGCGCTTATTAAAAAATGTAATAATATTAAATTTTTTGTAGCAATTCTTAAAGCGTTAAATACATAATAATTAACAGTTTTATTAAATGCGTATAAAGCAAATACTTCACGTAAGACCTTAAATATGACCTCAAATATTTTGGAAATGTGCATTTTATAGGAATTTATACGTAAGCGTAAATGGAATAAATTTACAAGCGAATTTCATTCTTAATTCCATTGTCACTGGCCTTTATTTCAACGTTGAATCTTACGATCATTGAATCTCATTTTATGCATTGTAATCATTGTTTTTTTTTTCATCCTTATGTATTCCTAAACCATTTCACAGATTGTTATGAAATTTTGGGATGATGTTCTGCGGACGATAGAGACGATTTGTCCCAAAAAGCCCTCATTTCCACGAGCGCTTTTTTTACAGACCGTTAAAAAATCTTTCGGTTGGAACAAACGCAGTTCCATGTAGCTGTTCAAATAGCAACTCTTAAAACGCGACTCTTATCGCACATTGTTGCATTTTGAGCGCTGTGTGAACGGAATAAGAATGATTTTAAAACTTTCGTACCTCAGAGAGACTACCGCTCAGTTTTTACGCGGCTAAAAAAGAATAAATTAATAATGTTTTAATGAAAAATTCAGTGGCACTACGTACGTTATTTATTATAGTTTTTTTTTAAATCAACCACAATATTGTAATATTAAATCATGAGGTCGGTTTTACTTATATTATAATGAGCGGATTGTAACAAAGTTGCATTGCAGCCATCCACTATCATCCGATTATTGAAACTAGGTCAGATCTATCTCAAAGTCGTTTTCATAAAGGTAAACAATTATTAATTACTATTGATCAATATATTTCATCAGGCATGTGTCTATACTTTAGTCATTATAATATTACTATTTTTTTTGTATTTTTATGTAATTTAGTTTGCATGTCAGTCACATTTTGCTTAACTAAAATCGTTACTATATGTACATTTGCAAACTTTAAAATCTATGGTAAATACAATCAATTGGTGAGCGAGTTCAACATGTAATAATAACCAGTAGAGAACTAAAATTAGGTTGGCCGTCAAAAGGGCAATTGATATGACGATAACTGTGCTAATTCTATATAGAGATTAGAAATGAATGTTGACTACAAATTATTGCATCATGGTGATAACCGCACAACATTGTTTGTTCACGGACACATTAAATATCTATTTGCCTAAGATATGTCATCGTCAAATCGTGTATTCCGCCCGTCTGACATTTGCCTAGACAAATCGATTCGCAAAATTGTACCTATATCGGACGAATTTATGGAAAATTTGTAACCTTATCTTAAAAAAATAATTGAATCGTAAAGGTATGGTTTTAAGGTAACACACATTTTTCAAATTATAAATATATGTACCAAGAATTATAACTTATCATCTACTCAAATGTTAATGTATTAAATAAAAATAGTACTTTAAGCTCAAAGAATAGGCCAATAATTTATTTCACACATTTACTAAAGGAGCAACGAAAACAGATCATCTGGCAAATTTTGGATCTGATGATCACTGATGTCGTCTTGATGTTACGCCGATGTCGTAAATTGAGTAAATTAGACGTAGGACAGAACACTCTGTGTATCAGTGGAACTGTGGAATCCAATGTAAATAGGACTGACCTAGTACGTGCCGTTGAGCTAACCGTATTTGGATTACGTCAACGATGTGGTTACATTAATGTATTTAAAATGCTGCGCAGACAAATTATAAGTAAAACTAAGTTTACTTAAAATAAAGGGTAATTCACTAGATAGAATTAAGAAAACATTACCTACTATCTATTTGGAGCTACTCATAATACGATAATAGACTAAAAAGGGCAATACATTAAATGTCATCAATGTTATAAATTGGAAAGAAAGATAGGAAAATATTTTTTACCACTAATAAACATATACAAACTTGTTTAAATATACTCCTTACAATGAACACCATAATCTTAACTTACCAATATTATAAATGCGAATGTTTAAATGGATTGACGTTTATTCCAAAGCAACACCAAAACGGCTGAATGGATCTGGATGTTAGCACAAATAGAATACAGTGTGGAATAACGAATAGATTACATTTAATTTTGTCTCAAGTTGTTGAAGTTGCGGGCACGTTACGTTTATTTTTAAATTTTTTGGTAATTTTCTGTGACTAACATAGTGTATAACAGGGAGTGCTACGTTAAAAATCCTGACCTTGTTAACCACAATTGATATTCCACAAGGACAAGTCAGTAGACAGTAGGTATGATGCACATTAATCGCCTCTGATGGCCAGGACCTTTGGTACATCGAAATGAATAAAGAAGTTTAAAGGCAATCACCACGATTGTCGCCATTCAATTGAGAGTTTAGTCTCGCTAAAGAAAATGACCTTTATTGTTCCATGACGTGCAAGCTTCAGATAAATTTAGGGTTGTAATGAAAGATGAAAATATTATGTTGTAATGTTGGTTGATATGACACTAACTTAACAGTGTCAAATGTTATGACATAATGTAAATAGTGATATTATGTCAATAGATGGCGTATCTTATGTATAGATCGCGGTATTAATTTATTTCTTACTAGCTGTCGCCCGCGACTCCGTCCGCTTGGATATATGAAAAGACTTAATATTTAGATAAGTTAAATAAAAAGCTGCTCTTCAAGGCATAAATTCGAAAAAAAGAATTATATCCTATGTCCGTCTCCTGGATCTAAGCTAGCTAGGTAAAGCCGTTCTTGAGTTATAAATAGTGTAACTAACACCACTTTCTTTTATATATAGATGTATTGACCTGCCGAAAGGATTTGATCAAAATTGACTCGCACCAAGATATGTTTTATTGTGATTACTCTATTCAACTCCAGTGAGAAGGAGACTTTTTGAGACTGCTTTACAAGAGAGAATAGGTAAATTAAATATCATAGAAATGTAACAACGTCTGTTAAGATAAAATTATTATATAACAGAAAAAAAACAATTATTAATAAAATAGTTAGATAATAGTGAATAGGCACTTACTAAGCTAGCGCGTACCATCTTTCGACCAAATCTCCACTTCACCAGGTGGGATCGTGGTCAAGCGCTAGCTTATAAAACGTAAAAAAAAACATTCCAACTCATGCTTAGTATATTCAAGTGGTTCTTAGTAATGCTTGATAAGAATTAATTTAACATCGAAAAAATAATAGCAGACCATTTATACGTAATTACATGACCCGGATCGTATGCTGAGTATTCAAAGCTACCTAAAACCTAAAGCATACTTACACATGTCAATTAGTCCCTTAATTAGTCATTTAAGTATAAATACTACACTCAAAGTATTGCGTAGATCTTAACAGGGCTGCTACTCAAAATTTTATCGTAATGGAATTTTCCACGAAAATATAGAATAGAATATTTATTTATTTTTTCTATCGTTAACAGTTTCCCGGATGTTAATTAGCGAAATTATTGTAGTTAATTTTTTTCTCTTATTTATTCTATCGTGAAATATTCGTTACTTGTATTTTACCTTCACGGAGGATTGGTCTTTCTGAGCTCGATTCTTGTTAATAACGATTTATCTCCACTAATGAGGACATCATTTTCCGTATATCATGCGTTATAGCTGTTTTCGTTTATTTCTATAAAAATTATTTGGTTTTGAAATATTTACATTTTTATAATAACGTAGTGCAAGCTTTGTCGGAGTTGCATTACTCTAATTCGATATCCGATAGAAGGATTTTGTACGATGGATTTTTATGGTAAGATTTTTCCGAACATTTTTCAGAATATTTGTACATTATGAGATATGAAATTTTCAACAACATTCATATTTCAACGTGATATTTGATGAAAACATGTCAAACATAAAATATTTTATCCGATAAAATACATTTCGAAATCGCTATGTTTACCGGTTCGCTATGATTCAATTAATAAATATTTGATGTAACGAATTTTCGAACGCTACCTTCAATCGATTGGCGGATTAATTTTAATAGCTTTCGTCACTGATGAAAATTGCTCTACTCAAAGTAAGTCGCTCAAAACTTAGGAGGCTTATGTTCTTAAGTTATATATTTCAGTTAAATTTACACTAAATTTTACTCTTAGATTTCTAAATATACATTGTAATGCAAATTTTTAACTCCTCTATATTCTCGCCTAGTCTAAACGATACGTTTGAAAATACCCTACATATTTTTAAATAGACGGGTATATAATCTAAAATTGTGATACTAATAATTTAAATGTAAACTCAAAAACAGAAAAGAATTAAGAAGTAAGTATCAGAGTACAACTTGATAGTAAATTCCAATTCCACTACACTCGCTCTTGTATTAATTTTGTCATCTCTTTCACTCTCTTTAACAAAATAGAGACAACAATATTATGTATGACAAGTAACACTACGATTGGAATCCACAGTAATACTGAATGCACAGATTAATAAATATCTCAAGCTTAATTACAAGTGTTAAAGATGGCGCGTAGGTTTGACACGAATTCTCTAGCTAATAGATCATACTAAACAAACTAACAATTCCCTCCGTATTTTAATTATAATTAAATAATAACAATGTATGCATTCGTTTGATTTAAAAAAATAATTCTTAAAGAAATAAGTAGAATAATTTCGGCAGCTGTTATAAAATAGTTCGCTCGCTCCATTTGGGTACAAGACCTGATATAACAGTTAAATCATGTTGTACGAAAATGGTGCGAAACGTAGACTCTCGTTTCCAATATGGCGATCGGCGTGGGCCAAGCGCGACGCGCGTTTCTTTTACGAATTGAAGGTTGCGTCAATTGTGCAATGGCTGAGCTGGCGTCGAGATACGAATGAATATATGAAAAACGAATCAGCTTGTCACCATAATACTCCCAAATAAAAGGAAAATTACCGCTACGCCTGACATATCTTAGAAAATTACATCAATATTTTTCATGTTCACAAAATTCTCTTTTCAAAAAGAAAGTTGCTTATAATAAAAGACAGGATTCGATTCTTTAATAAATCGCCCACAAATAGTAGAAGTGTGTTAATTATTAATAATTCCATAATTCTCGAAATGTTGCACAACTATAAATGAAGGGAAAAACAGAATCCATATTTTTTTTGCAACTTAAATTGCATCCTAATCTAACAGTGACGAGAACAAATAAAATGTACTGATATTAATAACACGATTGCTTGAATAAAACCTCCGCTCCCTTTGTATAAAAACTGCAAATTATTATATAGATCCAGAAATATAATGTTTGGTATGGCTCGATCGTGAGTGGTACCAAGGTTAAGGTGCTCCGAGCTCCGCCCAATCTTGTTTGTAGTTTGATGAATGCAATAACAATCTTCATACAATCTATTATTCATTAAAATGTAACAAACAGTAAACAAGAAAAAAAAATATCGCTTTGTAATAGTTTTTCCTTAACATTAATGTTACAACGTAGATGAATATTTTGTGGTGAAATTATTATGATATCATATATCCAATGTTATTTCATTTCACAGTATTCTACTAATTTACTTATTGACAACAAAATGACGTAATATTTTGGTGTCAGTTTTCCCAACAAACTAACGATGAGTAACCGTCGTAATAATTATTATTATAGAAAATAAATCATCGCCTAAGATTAAATTAGAACTCAGCACATTTAATATCAATAAGCGCCACGACATGTTAGCTGTAATTCGGATAGTAATTTATTTAAATATTTAATTACTGTTTCTGTCTAAGTAATCATTTGAGCTATTACTGATGTTTTACGTTTGTATACGTTATTGTTTCTAATATAATATTGAGTGTTCGTCTTAACACTTAGTATTCAGTGTGGCTGTACGAGTATTGCCCTTTGGCGAAATTGAATTTCAATTTATCTTGGTAAGTGGGACAGCGCTCACGCATGTTGCAATACGCTTACCAATGAGTGTGTTTCACGGAGACGTCGTATTGGTCGACGGTGAAGAATTATCTTCGCTCTGTTGAAAATCACTGAAAATTTAACGAATACATTACAGATCGTGTTGTTTCGCAAGCAGAATTTTAAAATATAAGTCAATCCCCGCATTGTTTATGTTTCGTAGGCATCGTTTACAGAAACAGTTACGAAATCAGACGACGCTGAAATGGGATCGATGATATGTACCATTTTCGCAAAATGTTTCTTTAATGACTGCTTTTGTGATGTTCATGTCAATATATCACGTCAAAATACTAGGAGATATCGTTCAATAAAACATAGAAAGTTCTAAATTCGACAACAAAGGATTTTGTATTGCTCCATCGGATTTCATATCATTTATATACTTCTTCAAATCATGTCGCATGTATTAATTTTCTTACCAAATATTGTAGATTAGATTTAGAGCAATGGTAACGATTGCTAACAAAATGGTTCAGTTAAAATGATAACACAACGGATATAATGATTGGGAAAAATAGAAAAAAAATAAAACTATTGAGCATGTAATGTAATTTAATTTATGTTTTACTCAACACATTTCCTTCAGCATTGCAATACTGTTACAAGGTAACGAGACCGGGTCGCGCTGCACAATGAACAAAAAAAATATTACACATTATATTCCTTAATTAAAAATAATTTACATTACGTTTTAGATTATCAACAGTTTTTGGGGCTGGTGTAGATTGCCCAAGAGTGCGGTTTGACCTTGCCGCGTTGTGCAAACCCACTATCACACTAAAACACTTCTTTGCAAAATTATTTTTTATAAACATTATTTTATATCAAACTAGCTGTTGCCCGTGATTCCGTCCGCGGGGGATTAAAAATTAAATAGTAACCGATTCTTAGACCTAGTGGATATGTATATAAAATTTCAGATAAATCGCTCATGCCGTTTCGGAAGAGTATGGTAACTTACATTGTAACACGAGAATTTTATATGTAAGATAAATTGGTTTAACCAGTTTTTGCTTCTATCGAATCCACCTTATATAGATATAGTACGCTTTAGATGGCTTTTTACCAATTAAACACCAAAAAAGTCGCAAGTAGAACACCATAGAATATGTCGAATATTTGGGAATAAAACTTCGAATGCAATAGCTCGGTGTTGAGATAGTCTTTAAAAAATTGAGATGGAGATTACGTTTGAAATTGTAGTTTCCTAAAATGTTTAAATTGTAACTCAAACGTTTTATTAGACGAAAAAAAATATGCTTTCGATCAAATGACTGCTTTCCGTTGTTTCCTTAGCAAGCGGCGGTGTGCGCAGTTTCTAGTGGCAACCTTGTGCCGCTTCTGCATGTGCCGTATGCTCGTACGTCTGTCCGTATGTAATAATCTGATCGGTACATATTGATTTATCGACAACGTAGAAACATCTAGAAACATTCAAGCGATACTATGTTAAAACCAAAAGTTTAATAAATTTATTATTAAGGAATGTATTGTTGTTATAAATATAAACGTTTTGTTACTTTTTTAGACAAATATTTTTTTTGTATTATTAAAATTACTCGTAGCTTAGGGATAATTTATATTTAAATAACCCAATGTTACGTAAAAAGAAACATTGCAATAACTATCGTGCAAAAAGTAATTGTAATAGACATGCAATTTGTACGTAAATGATTAAAAAACATATTTTTAATTTTTTTTAATAATCCTCCTGCCAGTAGAAAATAAATGTATTGCCGTATCACAGTTAATCAGATTTAATGTGGGCTAACGAACAAAATTGCCGTTTCAACGATATAGTATATTTACCTATTTTAAAATTCCGGAGCCAGATTTCGCAGCGATTTTTTTAAATTGATTATATTTTTAAAAAATCATATTTTATGTTCAAATATTTTAAACACGTTACATATTACGTTACACAGTGTATAAATAAGTGATAAGTCTCAAGCAAATCGACTGATCTAAAGCTAAATTATAATTTCAACTTAAATAATTCAACAACATTCTAGATATTTGAAGCGAAGCTTTTTTTATATGGACGATCGGATCTGCGTCTGTTCACTCCGTTCCGTTCAGTCCGTTCACTGAATCCGTGAAGTACGTCAGTATTACAACCGTTATGCGTTCCTGTTACAATTTTATTGTGACAATGTGTTATATATTATAATAAAGATATTTGTATAAATATAGTGTCTTAAGCCCGAAAAAATAAATCTTTATACTATGTCATATATTGAAGTTATGTCAAAAGTGTAGTGGTCTATGTTTCTACCTCGATCTGACTGATAATGTGACATGTAAGAGTTAGTAAGCTTTAGGATAGATCTATTCTAAGTTTCTAAGAGCTCGTGCGCCGGAGCCGCATCACGCAATATTTTGTAATAGCGCTAAAATCGTGGTAACCAGGCCAAGGCCCTGCTTATATTTACATGTACGTGAGAAATACTATTCACACTAAACGTATACCTCTTATTTTGACATATAGTAATTATTTAAGCGCACCATAGATACCACAATGACAATGTAGCTTTTAGTAAAAATGTAAATAAACAAAATAAACCTTTACAGGTAATTAAGAAATTCAATTATTTTGCAGGCAAACAGATGGTTTATGATTACTAGCAGCCACCAGTGAAATGATCCCAGGAATATAAAGACTATAATGTCATACCACTTTTAAAATAAATGGTTAGCCAGAGAATGTCACTTGGCACGCTCATTGCGTATTTTATTTCTAACAAACACATACATTGTTAACAGGTTTTATCATAGTATGTAAAAGTTTTTCGGATAGCTGATGACGTAGTACAATAATACATGTCCCGAAAAACATAACATGTGAGTCGGGTAAAATGAAGTAAGGAAACCTGCAATGTTTATACGATGAAAAATAAAATTGCTGTTATTTTCCAATATAGTGAAATTGTTTACTTCGTTATTGGAAGGCCATGCAAAGTTAATCATAATCAAGCAATCGACTTGTTGACTTGTCAACATGGTCTCGAGTATAAAATGTAATTTATATGGAACATGTTGCTTGAAACCGGTAAATTATCGGCCTTCGCTCGATCTTATTTCTTTGAATCGCCGCCCCCTAGGGGGTAACGTGCGCTAGGCTTGTACAGTCGCGTTCGTTGGCGGTAATCATCTTTAAATGCGACAATCTTTTGAACGTCTTGTATGCCTTGATATGTTGAAGTGTGGGTTCATTTATTTTTTATGTAATCATACATCGATAGTACTTTAATTCGTTATTTGTAAAAAGAAGCGTAAGAATTTTCCCGTAACAGGATCACCGCAAATCAATGTGACTGTACATACTTGTATTTGATTTACTTTCTTCATTTATTTACTTTAAATGTAACTTATATTAAGGTTTGCAATAGCAATCATAAGAAGGCCAATTCTGTCATTTTATATTCTCTCATTGGATTTATTTAAAAAAAATTAGAAATATATTATATTATAACGTTATAAAGATAATCTATTGCACATATGAATTAATTGCATTTGCTTCAAACCGGTAGACAAATTGTGACGATTGTGTAATTTGGTGCACCACCTACTTAAACTACGTTTTGGCAGTAACATTTTTTTTCATTACACTGTATACGCAACTGACAAAGCGATAGACTGATAAAGTATGATACTTTCTACATTGAAATTTATAGTTACATACCGCACCACAAAATACTTCAGTTAATAAAACCATGTAAAAATTCAACTAAACTCAAAATTTATTTTAAACAAAATATCCAGATGGAATTTGCACTATGAATGGAATACATATTTGTATTTGGAATAACACTACAATTCAGACAATGAAGATAGAACTCATGGCTATTTGGACCCACCTGACGAAGACAAATCTTTTCAGAGACATTTATAACTTTTTTCTCCAGATGATTCCATTTATTAATGTAATATATTTTAATATGTACTCCGTTGTACTTATATATGAATCGATATAAATTCTTTTTAGAGCGGTTTAAATATAGAAGAATCGTTTGTAATAAAACTTTTAAAATAAGTTTTATTATTTTTATAATATCATAATCCAAACGTCTTAATAGGCCTTGAGGTTTTAACGAGCCGGTGTTAAGAGGATTAATTAACTACAACTCTTTATTTTTTTGTGAAAAGAAGCGATTAAAGGAATAATGAGAAAAATACTTTTACTTTCTTATAGTTAACTTCGCTAAAGATTTTGAATCATAAAGCCTTTCGAAGTTGTTCATGATTTATCTTTGAATGTAATTCAATTAAGTCGGCTTTCGTGACCTTTGGCTTCTATGTTCTGTCAGGATACGAAACTAATTAAAATACGATTTTCACCATCTTTTAAAATATTTATTCCGGACGGTTTTTGTATACGTTTCATTATATCTAACAGTCAATGAGGGCACATCTCTGTCACGATGTTCTTACAATAACCACTATTTTTTTTTTTTTTAGAAAAATCACATTTTTTTGTTTTAATATTAATTCTTATACAAATAAATATGTTTGGTGTCAATTTAATGTTCACATCACCGGGAAGACTACTACAAATACGGTAGAAAAGTGATCAGATGTTATCCGTTGTCACCTGGATGATGTAATTATAAAAATCCTGCTGGGCGGGTCGCTAGTCTAAACTTATTAGTTAATCATTCATTGATAATGCGCCTCTATTTGTAGTAATAATATGAAATGTACAAAGCGACTTAAATTATATCTTTTGAACTATATTTTATAAAATTTATATAATATTTTCACTATCAGAAGGTTTATTGATAACCTTTTTATAGGTAAGATTAAAATGCGGTAAGATTTATCTGGTCGTAGTTATATCGAGTAGATTTAAAGAGAAAAGTTTTATTCACACATAACGTATTATAAAGTTATAGTAGATACCCATTTTGATTTGACACGTCTGGCGGTAAAGTATTCTTATGTCAGACGTGCCAACTCAAATGCTGGATACTAGTAGGTAGGAATAAAGATTCGAATTGTCGAATAACAAAAGACGATTTCATCACTCAACCAGCTAGAAAACATAACATAGGCAAATCACAAATGTATTAAGTACAGAATTTAAATCCTTTTGTGTGTCTGAATTATTCAAAAACTGTAGAAGAACGATTTCGTAAGCCGTATATGAAATCGAGGACCTATCTCAATACATAATTTGATATTTACAGGAGGTTATTGACTTGTATCGCAGGGTTGTCATCAATACGAACATTTTATAGATAGAGAGCGGGAAAGAAATAGATCGCACCTTTGATAGCGGTATAAAGTTTATAATTATTCCCTTTTTTTTCATTAAAGAGTCATTAATACATAGTTATTTAACAAAAATAACATGTGGGTGTGAAATGTTTAATTCAGTTTTTTTAAATCTTACCCAAGGCAAGCAACAGCAGTGAATATAACTACTTTCAATATCTTAATTCTACAAAGAATGTAAAGTACTGCAAGGCATTATCCTAATTATTAATGTGTTAAATTGACACTCAAAGAATGACGAAGACTTTAATATCAGTACGTATTTGATATTTGCAAACATAATATAAACTAAGTAATAAAATAATATCTTACTAATATAATAAATGCGAATGTTTGTATGGATACAAAGTATCTCATTAACATAGGTTACTATTTTTTTTTTAAATTCCGAACGGAGTCGCGGTCGTCTGCTATTGTATAATAAAACCTAATATATAATAAATTAAGAAAGCATTTGCCCAACCCTACCATGCAAAACAGTTGAAGTGAGCTTTGATGAAAACTGTACATAATTATGCTCAATGCTGCACAAGTTTTGCGTATCAGTAACTATGGATTTATATTCATGGCTGCCAAGATGATTGCGGTCAGCTGTTAAACAGATCTGTGATTGACGCTTTTGTTGTCGATGATACTGATTTTAAAATATCTATATAGAATATTTAAGCGACTCTTGCACAACACCGATCAAAGTACATAATACGTTTAAGGACAAAATTGCAACTACATGGATTTAGAGGCTATGGAAAATTCTGAACAACTTTAATCGATTCAATGTGCCACTTATCAAAATTTAAATTTTTCGTTTTACAGCAACACTTATTTTGTTATTCAATTTTCAAATTATTCAAGGATATTTGACAACGTGATTACAACACGGGAGAAAAGGGACGCTTTTTCTTTGTTTCTTTTTAGTTTCAAATTCTATGTATTTATTTAAATTAAATTTATTGAACAATCAACGCTTTTAGGCCACTTCCATTTATTTATTTTCTTCTTTGACCATAGAGAAATGGACTCGCCAAAGAGCCACCGTTGCACTTTCACGTTCTTACTAATATTATAAATGCGAATCGCTGACAAAGTCGCGGCGACAGCTATTTGTAAATAAATACTCAAAACATTTTAACAATAAGAAAAACACAATGATCTTATTGCATCCAGCTCTTAAGGCGATATTCTTAGCATCCTGTTCGACGTCGTTCAGGCATATGCCTATTAACTTCGGCTTCCATCCGGCTTACTCTCCAATATGCGTTAAGGAACGCCGCAATCATAATTTATGGATACATTCTGATTCAAAAATTTATACAAACAAGTTTCTAATTGATTTGTTCCTTTTTACTTTGACATAGGGGAATGCGCACTATATACGTCCTGCCTTTTAAAAGTTAAAGAGTTTTTCTTTTGAATAATATACGCATCTCTTTGTGGGTCACGAGTTAAGATATTTATAAGAATGTAAAATATTGTTTGTATAAACATTTATTTAGATTTAAAATAAAAAAAAGTAGTTCGTTCTTTGTTCGATATGGTTATTACTTTGTCATTTCATCACGAAAACAGTTCAGTAGCAGCTGTTAAATTTTCATAAGCGAATTTTAAATAAAAATAAAATATTAATAGGCGCTGATATCCGGCACCCAGAGTGATAAGCAGCATCATATGGAAAAATTCTATGATATATGTGTACCTCTATATGTTTTAAGTATCTGAGAGGCAAAACAAACTATAGTATTTTAGGCATTTTAATTGAAAATTATATAATTGTTTATCGAGTTTTAAAAATTAATACCTTGTTAAGTGAATAGTTGACTTGGAAAGGATTGCAAATAAAATAAAAGTATAAAGTGGTTAAAGAGACAGTTGTTCCGTGTGCGACATTGTTGGCCTCGAGTTCCCGCCCGCGCTGCTTGTCACCCAAACACTATACTTTTACCGTGATGACGGTTTCACGCGAGGGCAAAACATTGAGGCAAAGGTGTATCCTTCGTTTCAATTGAAAAATTACGTAAATAGATTATCAAGTCAAATTCCATACATGGCTGCCAAAGCGATACTTGATGATTTTAGTTCTGTTGTGAAAATAGTGAGTTTAAGTGCAGTGATATTATTAGCAATGGTGATGTGAGAAAAAGTATTTAATTAAATTTTTTTTTTAAATTTGCTGGTATTAGTGTAAATTGTTGTTTGTCTGTAGTTGATTGGATCGAGTAAAGACAGTGGAGTACCACTGCGATCACAGAGCAGTCGTATGTTAAATTTACATAAATGTGCGCACACATGATAGCACTGATTGCAACTCTGCCTCAACGTTCTGCCATATGTAAATTGAGTTTCTAATGCCGTATAAAAACATGTACTAACATCTCAGTTTTTAACGAGAATAAGAAGACGTCAATATTTTTATAAAATTATTTCCGCAGTTGAAACTCACGTTTACATTTCAAACTCCGTAAGAACAAAGATCCTTATAAGTGCTGCTAATCCATGGCTTATTCCGCGAGCTTTTTAAATATTGATTCATAATATTTGAGAAACATAACATAAATCTTTTTCTCCATTAAGAATTGAAATTTAATATTCATGGAGCAACAAATTTCTAAAACAAAATTTTCGATTTTCGATATGAAAAGATTCATTTCCCTGTTAAATAATTGCATAACGGTATATCGTTATCTCTTTCTTATTCTCTTCTAATAAAAAAAAGATTACAGTATGTATCAATACAAGTATCACTGCAGTGGAGTTCTGGGGTTTAAGAGATTATACCTTATTCGTATAAACATATAGTATGACATCATAATATGCCGGTATATCCGCCTTCATTGTTAATACCCGTATTAGATTGTTCAAGACAAGTTATAACCCAATTGGAATAAACTTTATGTTCGATTCTAAATACTTTCATTTCCAAAATAAACGCCAATGAAAATAAATCCTAAAAGTGTTTTAATTTTTTTTTTCTATCTGGTTTTAAGTCGTTAAACATGTATGTTTATGTAGAAATGTGTTATAGAAAATTTGATAAAATATTATTGTTATAAGCATATACATCGATCGATATACATTGAAAAAGAAACTGCCATTTCAATGATGTGAATTGCAACAATCATTCGTTTAAAGCTCAATATGTTGGAAAAAGAACAAGACAGTAACGCCCCTACCACATTGACACACAAAACCGAAGCAGTATTGAAACGATTTACTGTGTACGGTTTGATGGAACGAAAATCTCAAGTAAGTTTCATCTCAAATAGCACGCTGGATTAGTTTTTATTACTAAGTTTCGAGTGCCTAACACTTGTATAGACAAATAGTGTTGTCCCTGTGTTTTTTTTTTCAAATATAATGTAAGGGATGACATCATGTGGGTGCCAATAGAAGAGTAATAGTAGTTGAATCTTATTCCTACGGTTGCAAGAACATAATGACGTTTATAATCCTGTCGAATTGGAACTTGTTGTATAACAAAGTTGGATCCGCTTTCGTTTCGCATACGATCCCTTTGCTGTGTAATATAACTCGGTATTATTTTGTTTCATTTCGATTTCGCTTTGAATTCGCGGCAGTGTACTAAGGGCGTAATGCATACCATATTTACAGCTGCAAGTCGAAGCTACAAAGTGCTACCAATTCATGTTTGACCATGATAGCTGTCTGATACATAATTGACAACTAACCCCTGTGACAAAGAAACGTGTTATACCAATTAATAATGTTCAATACAATTTCTCTGTAAGTAGAAACAATTCCATGACCATCCTTAACTCGAGACAGGTTACGTACATGTACCACTGTTCATAATATAAATTGTATATTCCGAAAAAAATTGTCAAAGTGTCGTTTCGTGACCTTTGTTTGGCTTGAATGTTCTGCTAAGCCAGTACAGATTAATGTACAGTTTTCACCATTACGTAAATTATTTATTGCAGATGGTTTGTGTATACGTTTTCATTATAAAAATAGTGTAATATTCATAAGTAAATGGCATATTTCTGAATCCCGTAAAATTTGCATTATTTGGCTAACGTAGATTAAATCTTTAGAATTATAGAAAAAAAATCTGACAGAATCTTTAATGGTTTTCTCACAGGAAATACTATATTTCCTTTAGACAATAATATTCGGAACCAAAAAATCAGCACGCGTGAATGTTGTGGCTGTTTCTCCAACGTACCTACTTACTGACAGACAGGACTTCACTGGGAAGGGATCTAAGTACTGATAAGAGATAAGAGATTAGGTGTATATCCGTTGCTGCACGGGGGAAATTTGGGCGGGTTGCTGTTTAAACGATAGAATATAAATGCTCTTTCTTATAAACAGTTTTGTAAATAAAGCGTTATAATTGCCCTTTTATCCATTTTCTTTATATTTAACGGACGAAGGGATCGTCTCCAATGCCAGACGGTTACTAATTAGCTTAATGGAAAGAAAATCTTTGTTTAATTAAAATCTAATTTTACCCGACTGAGAAAAAACATCATTCAGGTATCCATTATTAAATTTTCGTGAAGGAAAATCAGTAGTGTGGAACGAGCTTAACAATTTGATACTTTGAATTTTAAGAGACAGGACCTGCCAAACGTGCGTATTCCACTATGTCAAATACAAACTTATAACAATATTGTCTTACTTATAAATGCGAATGTTTGGATGGATGTACGTTAAAAGGTATCTACAGAACGGTTGCATGGATCTCGCTATTTGGCGTAAATGTAGAACATGGCCGGGAATTACACATAGGCTACTAATTAGTGTTTTTTTAAATTCTGCGCGGACGGAGTCGCGGCCGACAGCTAGTATCATTATAACAATAAATTCTAAACTTGGTTGCTTCTGTGTTCAGTGTTTGTGTAAGTATGTAAATTTTTGAGTTAGTATGCATCCATAAAGATTGAAAAATTGGGAATAATATACACATGCGAAGAGATGACGATTGAATAAATGAAAAAGTAGTGAATTCAGATCTGAAGACTGCGCCTATCCTCCGTCCGTAAGGATAAAGGCAGGCTTAATAATTAAAATAATAATATTACGTAAGTGTCAGCATGATATTCCAATGTGTGATTGTATTTTTACTTCACCCTCTATGAAAAGTCGCAAAATGTTTCAAAAGCACTGTTTTTTTCGCCTAGTCCTTTTCTATATAGTCAATGATTTTACATTCAGTATGTAAATACTTACTGAAAGAGACCTCGTTTTCAATACATGAAACAACGAAATCCATAATTTATCGGTTAAGACACTTTGTGACAAAGTGAAATCGGCAAATCTCAGAATCAGGTCGTACGTTTCTATGTAATTATAGGATTGGGCAACTGCTACTTTATTATTCTACCTATATCTTTGTTTTTCTTGACACCCTGGTAACTGGGTTAGTTTTGGCTAAGCAACAGAACATAATCCGTTATATGTTCACTCTTTGAAACACATATTTTTTGTGCCGTTGTTTCACCAATGGAAACTCATCGGTTAATTTTAACTTTAGTGTACATTTAAAAGTTAATTAATGTTACTACCTTCTTTTCTGTTATATAGGAAGCCCTAAAGTGTTTCGTTTTCAAAGATATCGATCGCAAGCGTAAACGTTGGACGCAGTTGAAACCCTGTAACATGTTATCATCCAAATACTATATTCGAATTTATTTTTATACTAGTTGTCGACCGCTACTTTCTTCGCGTGATGTTACACTAACGTCCAAGCTAAGCTGAACCCCATCCTATACGGTTGATCAAAAAATTCTTAGATCACCTTATGATGGAAAAAACTACGAAAGTAATTTAATTTTGAGATGAAACAAACACTAAATATTAATTGAACTACATTATATTTGTGAAACCCGCATCTAATTCGGCGGAGACGTATCTGAGATTTGAACTTTGGTAAAAGTTTTTTAATGTTACCTTATATAGTGGCAGAGTTAAATCTAGTACACCGTTGAGCGCGTCTTTCCCGAACATCCTGTATACAGAACAGATATTTTTTTCTGTGTTAAGCATTGTACAATATATAGGCTGAAATAAGTTACTGATTATATTTTTAATTAATAAATTAAAAATAATATAATTTAAATAAAAATAATATAATTTAAATAAAATAAATTGCTTTAGTTTTATGATCATTAAGATCATAAAACTAAAGCAATTTACTTAAAGTATAATTTCCATAATATACATATATGCACAAGTGTCCGAACATCAACAAACATATGCTGAACGTGAGATATCATAACTTGAGTTGGAAACTTTGTTCGTTAGTGCTTTCAAACACTTTCCAGTGCAAACATGTTAGACTTTCCTAGTTTTAGATGTTTGTCATTGGATAGCATTACTTATACGACGTTACAAATATTATAGTTGTGCTACCTTAATAAAAAAAACTATGTAATATTACTACCCATGCGAAGTCAGGTCTCCTCACTTGTGTAATATAAATAGGAGGTTCTTATTCTATTGAAAATGACGTCCCTGATGGTTCTTGCCGTTTAAATTGCAGGTGTTTTGGCTTTCGTCCAGACCATTGTTAATGACTTACCATATTCTACTAGTATTGAAGTATTTCAAACATCATCTTTCAATAATCATTATTATGAAAACATTATTTTTACAATAGAATTAAAAATAATAATTTTTTGGGTAAGTCACATTTACATTGCGTCATTTGATTGATATGTGGATGGTGATTTTCAACTATTCTTTGTATTTTACTATTTATAGTCTCGTTAACAAACTTTCAATTTACCGTAAATTTAACTTTACCTTTTTATGATGTGGAAAAATTAGTAATTTATTAAAATATAGTATAGGCTACTAAACATAAAGGAGCCTGCATTGAAGAAAAAGTCATGTTTCTGATTTAATCCGTAACAAAAAAATCTAATGTTTTTTTCTTCTTAAGTAAGTTCCCGTAGATACATAACTTTTTTTTTCAATCACTCCGAAATTATTTTATTAAATTACAAACCAACATCGTTTAATCTTCATTATCGAAAATAAATACTAGACGAGTGACAAGCATTTAACTTCACCAACTTGGCCCAAATTCTTACCTCTAAGCCATCATCATTGACCCAGTGACCCAGTGCACTTGGCTCGATTGCCCCAATAGGGAGCCATCCCCTTGCGCCGCCTGCACGCATCCCCCTCCTACAACCACGATTCTGCCACCCTTTTATCCTTCAACATAAGTATACATTATCTTAATCTATTAATACATATTAAAAGTTTAATTAAAAAATTAAGAGATACTTGTAATAGTTTTATTCATGTGGTCCAAGGCAACAGCCTTAGGGCATAGTGGGCTAATCACCTGCTTGCCCAAATCTTATAGCTTCAAGAAACGAACACAGTAGAAGGCTCACTGTGGACCCCCTCTGCCCCACTAGGGGGACATAGGATTTTAAGTGAAGTATGTGGTACATAATTTATTGTCAACAATAAAATTTTCCTTTGAATATTACCGAAATTTTAACTCAGTCTACCTTATATAATTTCAATTTACTTTTTGAAAAACTACTTTGTCGCCGTGGAAGGTAAATTTTCAGAGAACACGGTATCTAAAAGTATTTTACTTCCCAAAAACTAGGTTAACTCATTTTATTTTATTGTCATGCAGCACATATTACCTGCAAACGATTTGCTTCGAAAGTAGAATTGTTTACCTGTCTTAAAACTCGAGAAAAAAGGTTAACATTTTATGAAAATGTTTATGATAATAATCTCCGTTGCGGGTACGATACTACTACCGTATTGAATATTTACTATACCATTGACGCCGGACCGCAGACACCTGTTGTAGATGTTTAGGTCATAGCCCCATACCTATTGTAATCCATGCCACTGCGCTTCGGTGAGGGAACCCCTTTCCAGTCGAGTAGTCCAATGAATAATTAATACAAAAGCCCGCATAAATGTTTTTCATGTGCCGTATGTTGAACTGCAGCTGATAACAGAATCAGCTTGCGCGTTTGTTACATCGGCTCACGTCACCGAGCGCGGCGAAAGTGTGACGTCAGATTGCGCGCTCGCGAAGAAAGTAAAGTTGCGCGTGCGTCGACGACCACTCTTGCTTTCGTCCGGGGCCGCGTCGTCTGCTAGATAGTGAAAATGGCACACTTTGTATACAACGCAACCGCAACCGCCGTGTCGCCTCAACCATCCGGTATTCAGGTCTCGATTATGAAATGGAAACTGATTGAGTCATTGATTGTTCATATCCCAACGTGCTTACCTGACGTAGGCGTGACGTCGATAAGTGAACATTTTCACTGAAGATCATGATATGATGTCTTTTATTTTTTGTATAGATGCTATATGTGTATGAATATTTTAGTCAATATAGCAACGAAGCGATGAGAGAAAAATATTTGAATAGATGCGATGGCGCTCGATGCAGGCGCCGCGGTCGCCGTCGACAGCAGCCGCGCGCGCCGTTTAGCGCTCTGGGGCACGTAGAGGCGCTAACAGAGCGGGCGCAAGGCTGCCACTGTCACTCGTTCGTGACCCGTTGACTGATTTTAAAGCAAACTAGGTCAAGATCTTTAATTTATTTCGCTTTTGATATTGAATGGCCTTTGTTGCACCTCAGCGGCGACTAATTGTATCTTAATGCACACGCTCATTATTTTTTACTATGTGAGAAAATTTATACAATTTTCTTGTGTTGAAATATACGCCACTCGATGTTTATGTGCTTCTGTGCGTTATTTTAAATTCTTAAATATAGGACAAATGTTTATTATAATTATCTAGCATGTTTATGTGAGGATATACATTCAATCCTATTCTAACAAGGTTGGCTTATCTCCATGAATTAGCAAATAAGTCAAATGATTGTTCTCAATCAATGCGCCGTTGTGGGTCTTCACGAATTACAGCAACTAAGCAGCTGGCCGTCGGTTGCCTGCTTTTTCTGCTTACAGATAATCATGTTTTAGGGCTGTAACAATTATTTTTTATTTCTTCATTGCCGAACTTAAATGTTTTACAATTAAGTATAAAAATTTATATTGCCTATTTAATGTATTCTCAGTTATCTATTATCTTTCCGTGCGCTTAACGGGACTTAAGTTCGGCTCCTTTATAGTTGTTTTATGGTGCCGCGGTGAAAGTCGCCCCGATCCTACAAACTACACGGTTGTATTAAGGAAATGGTTATGTACCTTTTTCAATAATATTGTTGTCTTTAAATACATTTTATTATACCAGCGGTACCTACTATTGACTACAAAAGAAATGTTAATCCAGTTTATTTCGGTAATATGCACCAGGTGCTATGCAATACGATGTCCTGTTACTGTTTGTGATATCTTAAGATGCGACAATAATTTGAAATTATTTTTTGGATCGTTGTTCGTAGGTTAGTGAGCTTTTAAGCATAGTGAGTCGCTACAGATGTTGCGCGAGCGCCGCCTCCACGTCCGCCGCGACATGACTACACCTCGCCTCGAGTTAGGTGATGTGCTCGGGCTGCGCTGACAAATGTTGTCTGAACGTAAACAAGCAGCGGGCGCGGCAACCCTGCCCCGCTGCGGCACCGCGCGCAACTGGGTCAGTGGGCCGCCCCCGACCCCGCACCGCGCCTCCGCCCCCGCTGGCGCCCGCCCGCGCTGTGGCGCAACTGCGCGAACGCGCACTAACATAGACCTGGATCGCGGGAAAGTGGGTCACCGACTCACTTTCACTTATTACATGGGCTCCTAATCGTTTTCCATTGTGCGAACGGGCGGGGGAGCGCGGCGGGGCGCGCATGCGGGAGGCGCCGGCACGCGCGCCGCTCCGCCGGCCGGCTGGCAGTCGATCGCGGGACGTTCTTCGAGCGGCACGTGTGCTTCGCACCCGCCACGCCCTCCACGCGATCGCAACTTCGCGCGCCGTCACAAACGCGCCTTCAGTCATCGCAGCGACCGGCTGCGACTCGGACGCCTCTTACTCTCGCTTACTAACTCAGACCGACAATGTGCCGGATTTATGTGTCGACAATAGTTGTGATCGAACAGGTGCAGCCCGCTAGCGGTGTATAAGTGTTGCGGTTAGCCCGCCAGTGAACTCGGTGACTGTGTGAACGTTGTCGCGGTCCAGCGCCGCCGTAGGGATTCGAATCTGAGCAGCCGCTAAGTGCGGCCGAGCATGACGATGGACCAGCAGGCAGGCCTCATGTCCCTCAATATGTCCGCGTTCGACCTGAGCCCGGGTCCCGATGGCTCCGGCTCGGGCGGAGGGCCCTCCAGCGCCTCTCAACAGTACGTGCCGCAGGGCGCCGCGTACCAGTGCACACCCGACCAGCAGCCTTTCGGCTATGCCAACTTGGACACTTCATATCTATTTCCGACAGGCACCGGCGAGCCGGGTGCCTACCTCCCCGCAGCCGCGACGGTATGCGACCAGACCGACACCAAGGATGTCATAGAAGAGCTATGCCCCGTGTGCGGCGACAAAGTCAGCGGCTACCACTACGGCCTGCTAACCTGCGAGTCCTGCAAAGGATTCTTCAAGCGGACCGTACAGAACAAGAAGGTGTACACGTGCGTCGCAGAACGCGCCTGCCACATTGACAAAACACAGAGGAAACGGTGTCCCTTCTGCCGATTCCAAAAGTGTCTCGACGTCGGCATGAAGCTCGAAGGTGAGTCTTATATGTTGTACTGTATTTACATAAGCTACTTTGCCGCTTCGTTTATCTGCATCGGTATCAAAACCACAACTCCTTTGGGAATGTAGGTCGCATGCAAGCGCGGTTGCAAAGCGCGGCCGAGATGGCATTACATCATGCAGCGGCAGCTAGTGCAGAAAAATTGAAAGTTTGGCTGCGCATAGAAACGGCAGCCAACCAACGGCAGCTTGCAATCCGCCTGCAACATACCTACCTACCTGCAACTGATGCTTCAAAATACTCTTCTAGAATGTTTACAAGTGATCTCTCGCCATACGGTGCTACTCGTTTTGTATTATATTTTTCACATATTTATATGAATGTTAAAATTTTCTTCGTGTGTTAACTTGAAAATGTGATTAATTGATTTTTTTTTGATTGAAAATTAATTTGTTAAATTAACCGATGAAGAAAAAAATTTGGTAAAAACAATTTACTTAAACCAGAAAATACATAAAAAATTTAATGTTTCGTACAATGAAGGAAAAACAATTTTTTAAATTTATCTGTTTGTATGTCTGTCCGCGCAAGGTCGTGATTGTTCAGGGTAATTTCCAGACGGCTGGACCGACTTTAACAGGAT
Source organism: Papilio xuthus (assembly GCF_000836235.2). NCBI lineage: Eukaryota > Metazoa > Arthropoda > Insecta > Lepidoptera > Papilionidae > Papilio > Papilio xuthus. The sequence continues at coordinate 2,563,240 of NW_013530472.1, forward strand.
TTGGGATAGGAAGGTAGCTGATATTACAAGCTACCTTTTTTTTAACTATGCACTGAAAAAGTCGCGGTCGGAAACAAAATCATAGTAGTAGCAAGCTAAAAGTTTATTTTATGACACATTTTTGTTAGTTTTTCGGACCTAAAACTTCTTTGGGGCATCCCATTAAAGTTTTATTAAAAAAATATTAATAAACAAAATCATAAAATATTTATTTAAATTCGTAATACCATACGAAAATAAGTACAGTTTAGCCGCCTTGCCAAGTGTTGAAAAAATTACAATTTCTTTGTTTTTGTCACAAAAAATCTATGTCTACGAGTGTATTTGACGTGGCTAGGTGGAACGTAGTGACGTCACTTTTAATAAAGTTTAATCAAATCTTAATGTAACTGTAGAATATATTCCATTTATTTTGAGGAACTCATAAATAAATTATAAATTTTCGTAGGTATAAAGGAAATACCTTAAACATGAAAAAGATAAAATTCATCTGGTAACATTTGAATGGGGAGTCGGCAACAGCGCAATGTTTCGATAGCGCGGCGTTGCAATATAAACTTGTTTGTTTGCTATTTTGTAAGGGATACGAAGTGAAGTCTACATAACCAGTTTGTAAGCAGGGCTAGCCCCAAGGTTTTGCGGGTGTGACGATGGGTACTTTTCAATTCTTTCCGCGCAGTATTTATTTCATTATTGCCAATCATGTGTGTTACAGTATCGCGAAATTAATGCTATCAAACGCGAGACCTACTTTTGACGCTCGTGTCACACTTATAAAATGCTAACACAGAGTAAAACGTATTGTTTCATTTTAATCTGGTTAAATTCTAATAGGACATTTTAACTGGAAAAATTATAAATCATAATTTTAATTCACGTAAAGAATTGATCTTTGTATCGTTTCATGCGTGAGCTTTTTGTTTTAATAGTATGATTTTTTTCCGAGAAAGTAAAATACAAATATGTTAACATACAATTAAAATGTCATCTATAATTAAACTGTATAATGTATTATAGTATGTCCAATGATTCGACATGATGTCGCAAACTATGCAAGGGTGTTGCGGGTGGCAGGTGTTAATTTTGAAGGTGAGCAATTAATTGGTATAGATAGTGTTGGGCGATGGCGGGGCACGGCGGGGTGGGGGGTTGTAGCGCGAATCGTTCTAAATTTAAAACGCGCGCGGCCGCAGAGCGCCCTGACCTAGTTGCGAGCGGGGCCGCGATGCGGCGCGCGCGCTCTTGTGCGTGCACACGTACGTACGAAGGTATACGTGTACGAGCGCGCGAGGTTGCCGCTGTGAGCACCGCGTTTCGCCAGATGCCCGCCTGTTTGCAACATACATTACCAGTGCTCGAATCTGAACAAACAAACGCCGCAGAAGATTCGCACACCATACAACTTTGCCGGAACATATACGAGACGGCGACTCTCAGTGTGCCCGCCCTACAACCACATAAATAGTGGCAATGTATCGCAAATGCAGATATTATAAACATTCATGACCGTCGTACAGGATTAACCTCAATTAAAGTTTGACATTTAATGTAGTCATCATTAACACATAAGGGTTTTGACCAATACTTAGAACCTGCATTCACAAGCGCGTGCCTGGCCACGCTCAAAAGCTGTTTTTGCATGACAGTCTCGGTCGTGCCAATGAAAATGGTATATTACATTGCTCATAGAAATAACATTCGTGCACAGCCAGAGTAGCCTTACTTCAGTGAAAAATGGTTCGTACCGGTTTTGATCCCTAGGCCCCCACTGACAAAAAACGATTATAGACCAAAATAATGTTTACTGTCTAAGCTATCAAACTAACACTTAGTTTCCGATTATTTATTCAAAACAATGCAAATAGAGAAGTTAGTGCACAAATAAAAGATGCAAGCAAGTAATTAGTTGAGAAACGGTCTCAAAAATCATAAATCATTATCATTAATCTATTTTATTCATCTTTTACAATTCGTTGAACTTTTTTGTTTACAAACTGGTTCTTTTTGTGGTAGCTTATTCGACACATCAGTATGCCGATAAACAACCTTTTTTATTGTTTAAACTGGTCTTTCATTTTATATTGAGCTTTATTACTAATAGTACCATCGAGTCGAGGCTATTGACACCCTGACGCCCTGTGTCTTTTATTTTGCTTTTCTGTTTTTAAGGATGCCATCAAAAAATGTTGAATTTATTGTAATTTACCTGTCGCTCGTAACTTTGCACGGATTTAAATAAAAAATAATAAATATATAAGCCGATGCGCTATTCGAGACTCAAGCCTATCTTTGTTGCAAAATTACGTCTAGATCCAATCAGTCGTTAAGGCTTTGTAATTTTCATTATCACTAAGATAGTATGATAATAAAGATGAATGAAGTCGGCTAAAAAGATTCTTAGATGAAAGCATATCCTTGCGAACCTATGCGCTAACATAGTTACTAATAAACAACGCAATACAGCTAAATGTTCGATACGCAATTCGGCAACTGACCACCTACGCAGTTGTCCAACAACATTTTTTTTAGGAAATGCTACTGGCATTTCCTGCCAAAGTATCATAGAAATGTACTGCGACATACTTTACTACTAAAATATTTCCCTTTTAAAATCTTCTACATATATAATTGAATAATGATTAGTTATGGAGGCCTTGTCTCATTTTTATTAACAAACAATTCAGATAATAAAGGGGTTGCTACCCTTTATTATGTAATCCTAATGATAGCTGAATAATTAATTACAAATACCATATACCTGTTCCGTGTTAAATATATAACGATCTATTGTAAATAAGCATTTATATACAGTACGTTTATATATGAGGACAATCAATGGGAGCCGCTTGTGCGTATCGTTACTGGATTGACATACTCAATTGATCTGAATGTTGCTCTTTGCAATTTAGGATGACGGCGGTCGAGCGTTAACATTGAATTGTTTGCACAACGGAACGATCTCTACAACAATCATATGCAAAGTGAATATCTACCGGATAGATAACAACTATCTACAATCATCCAATTATTAAATATCAAATATAAAACGGGTAGAGTGAGTTTTTACTATTGATGGTTAGGTATATCAAATTAATTAAGCCGTTGCACCAACCTTTGCTTTGTTATAACTTTAATAGTAGATTCCTTTAATTTATAACAACAATATTTTACATGTTACTTATAATAGGTAAACACCAAAGAAATAAAACTTTTAATGACCAAAAATAGTTTACAACAATTTTTTTTTTATTTGATCGGTCCTTCTCCTCGGTCAGTAATAAACTTTAAGAATAATATCAACACAGGTTCGCACATGCAAAACACGTTCGGTAAAATATTTTAACTAAAGCCTACTTTAACTTAAAATATTGTAGATATTTGTGACGTTATGTTATAATTAAAAAGTATATTATTGTAAAGACAGAAATATTGTCGTATTTTGAAATCTAAAAGTAATATAAATATAATAGCGTAACATCGGATGGCACAATTGTCACAAACAGCTGACCCCAATGTCGGTTGCAAGAACATCGCGACTGTCTACGGCTTGTGTAACAGCTGATGCCCAATTCCGACAACAAACCGCGCTCTTCTTCTTTGTAGAATATTTTATAACCCATTTACAACAAATCCGTATCGCATTAACGTCGAATTAAAATTTATATAACACCCCTTTTCCACTAGCGCATCTAGCTACGCAACTGCTATACGTAGACTTACTACTAAAAATTACACTAGTGCGTTTGTTAGTAATATGCCCCGTGTATTTTATCATTATCTCGAGCCCATACTTGTTTTATGAGAAAATGCTCAAGTTCTGTAAATAGATATAATTGGTTTATCCTTTTTTTTAAACATTTTTTAGCTGTTAAACATGTTTTTTGTATTGGATTCAATGACCTATTTTGACATTCATATGCCGAAGTTGGTTATACGTGCGATATACAGCCAGATGGATTGCGTAATACGTACCAGTGACACAGTGAACAAGAAACCTGTTGGCATTCAATGTTCCGATATACCAAACCGTTTCACTTTTTAATTTTAAAGTATATTTGAATTGAGTAAATAATTATAAATAACTATTCATGCAAAACGTTGAGCAATTAATGAGCTGTAACGATAGAAAAAATTATTCGCAATCTTAAATCATCTTGTAATGTGTATCTGCTAGTCATTGTTACGTAATCACTTTGGTGATAAGAAACAATTATCAACATCAAATTTTAATTTCATAAGATGCTCTCGAATTATACGGATTATTATTTTTGGTAAGATTTCATTTTTTTTATTAATAAGTCGAAGCAATCAGCATTTGACTAAGTAGTTGAAGACTTAAATTCACTTCCCATTTAGGACCTAATTTAGTCACCACATTCCCGGAGCTCCACTGCAGTGACATTTGTATTATTTACATATTGTCATCCCTTTCATTCGTTATGACAAGGCAGATGTTACAATGTGTTTTAATACAAGTTGTACTGCGGTCGCTTTCATTTAATGTGTATGCAGCTATGACAAGTCGACCCAATTGCATTGTGAACGACAAATGACACATTATCGTAATGGATAGCAAATATATTTCCTCGACTGTACAAGCCGTAAGTCGGAGGGTAAGTGGATGCGGGTGCGAGCCGAGTGTACCGTGGTTTCAACACCTCGCCAGCTATACGTCGCCGGTGGGGGGCTGGACTGCGCAAGCGGCGTTTCACAAGACGCTTCGCTCTCAACCTGTCGCAATGCACCACCCAAATGTATGACCCGAGCACGTATCGCGTTACACGTTCACGTCTGCGTGTACCGAATTCGCTACGCTATGCTTACAACGCACACAAACACGAGACTAAAGTATCTTAACATTTGGACCTATGTACAACTTGTTTTATTTGGTTAAACATGAGCAGAAAATACTTTTTAAGGCGTTGATAGTCGCAGAACTATGAGGGTCGTATGTTGGAACAACTTTTTCTATTACAGCAGGACTGTTTTTAGAGGCGGTGCAAACAACTGTACAACAAAGAAATAAGAATCGGAAACTTATAAGAATTGACATTAGTGGAAACTTGTATAAGATTCATTAAAGGAAATGAAGTCGGCGAGGGGAGCTCACCCGCGCCGGTTAATTTGTTCCCAGCGCGGGCAGCGTTGCGCGACCACGTCTCTTCGTTACGCAACCGACACGCCATCGTCTTACAAGCGCATCGTGTCATACATTTTAAAACTATAGTTTTCTCCGAGCCAGAATTAGCGAGCTAACTGTAATATCGTCACGATTCTCGATTACAAATAGTTCTACATATCGATGATTAAATGGATAAAAGTCTTTACGAATTGAGTGTCGCAACAGGACAACTAAGAATGTGGTCTAACCCAGTCTGGTGACAATTTTTTTTTCTTATTGGAATCCGACTTGATTTCACGTGAAATAGTAATTGAAAGTGGTTGTCAATAAGAAAGAATGTTTTGAAAAGCAGCAGCAGTGAGATGCTTATATTTGTTTGGATGCGTGTTCGGCGACGAAGCGGCAGGGCCGCAAGGCGCGACAGATGTTAGATCACAATAAAAACGCGCGCCACTCGACTATTTCGGCGCACTGCCTTGACCCGGATCGAGTGTTTCGACAGAACGGCCTCGCGCACCGGGCCTTTCTATTTTTTAGGTATTACCTGTCTTATTATTACGACAGTTTTAGGGGCGCCGTCATCTCGGTAGGACTTGGACGCACAAACGTTTCAGGCACGCCTCGAGGCGACGAACCGGTTCCAATACCTAAAATGTAGTTCTACTGCGAACTATACTTGCATTAACTATTTATCTTGCAGCGCACATTTTGAGTTATTTTAAAACGTGCTGAAAACTTTGCGACCACGACAATTGCGTTAAATCAAATCGCACGTAGGAAATCGTATGTAGGTCGCGTCGCAAACGCGACGGTAGCGTCGCGTCGCGTCGTTGAGGTAGGTGCGATGTTGTCGCCGCTAAATGCTCGGATGAGATCTTGACACAGTTCGGTGGATCATCGCGGGTGATGATTTATCTCGGCTGTTGTGTAACGATCATGCCGCTATCTATGCACGCTTGTGTACGTGCGCCACCTCGGCTGCATTCGGCGGACTTCGGAGTCGCTCGGCTCGCAGCTAGGTCGAGCGGGGGCGGGACGACGGGGCGGGGGGCAAACGCGGCCTCGCCGGGGATGTGAGAGGGGGAGGGAGCAGCCTTGACCAAGTTTCACCGACTCGTCGGTACAAGGAGCGATCCCCACCTCTTCCCGTCCTTTCGGAACCACACTATTTTTTATCTCGCCGACACGATTACTGCATTGTATAGGAAGGTCGTAGGTTTTCCCCGTGGCCATAGGGAGCTTTCTAACGTAGTTTGTGACCGCTTAGCGCATACGGCTCCGTCAGGCCTCGCGTTTTAATACAGCGGAGGCAGGCGTGCAGGCGGGCCCGACCTTGACCCATCTCTGGCAAGTGGGCCACGACTACAAATAGCGACTGAATGCGAGGTGAACTCACACATTCGTATATCTATTTCTGCTCGATGGTTATTTGTCGCCAAGACGTGTTTTTTGATTTGTAAAAATGACCTTGACCTTGATCTAGTTTAGTCGTGTAATAAACGCCTGACCTCGTTTACCGCATTATCGGTTGCTATCGCGTGCTCATTATAATAACATTAGATGATTAAAACCATTCGAAGTGTTCTCGATTCATATTTGGATTCTACCCCTCCATTAGAAATAAAATGTTACGATCGTTCCATAACAATTCACCTACTTCGTATATTAATTACATGTTTCTCACGCTACGTGAAGCAACACTGACGTGATACTATCTCAAAAATATAGCATACATGGCTAATTAAGTTCTACAACAAAAAAAACATGGGGAGCTTGCTTGCATATTATGAAGCGGCGATATACCAAACGTAGCCTGACTTAGTCATGAAATAAATTATACTTGTGTTAGTCATTGTGTCCGGCTCGAATTGATTGTCATTAGCGACAGCCGGAGAAAAGTACTCCATTCCAAGAAGCACGAAGCCATACGACTCTGCTACGATTTTACAAAATACGTGGTATGTACGTTAAAGTAAAAAGATAGTTGATGTTGAATCATAATCGATATGAAATAAGCGACCCCGTACGTCACGGGGCACATTCCAGCAAGGCATGGCAAGGCACGGCGGCCATTGTGACCGCGACGCACGCCACGGACTAGTTTCCTAATAGAATAATGTAACCAATCGACAGCTACACCAGATCTCTACGAGCTAATTGTGACCTTCGTCGTACGAGGGTGCCGCTCATAACTAACTACTACTGCACTCAGTAAAATCTTTCTTCATCCAATAAAGATATGACATACACTAAAACTACCTAAGAAATGCTGTCTTTTATCTTGTACATTTATTTCCAATTCGAATGTATTATGTAGATATTTTTCTAAACACTGTTGTTGTTGCATAATATGCTCGTCGGTCGATAAGTTTTTTAAAACCTGTTCATTCAATTGTGTCAAGGGACGACCCTGGCGACCTGTTTTGGTGTAACAGTTACTCACTTCGCAGTTTACCGTAAAAATATCACACTAATTGTGTTTGTCCTTTTCACAATTCGGTCACTATAATGTTTTTATTAAGACTTTACTAATAATATCTTTTTATTGCTGAAAATAAATATCGTAATTATTTTGACTCCATATTAAAAAATGAATCATTTTCATTATCCAATTAAATTATTAAATATGTTAATTTTGATATTAAGCAGGAATGCGTTAAGAGTGAGAAAATGATAATATTTGACTTGATGTTATTCTGAGACACAATCTCGACTCAATATTCAAGTGGACGTCCGACTAATATGATTCTGGTATATTTATCCGTCGCCGTTTGCACGAATTCTTTCGAAGATGCAATACGAGGCTGGTGGAATTGCACACAGCAATGCTTTAAATCCGTTACACTATTCGTCCCTCTTTCGTCCTGTTGCGAGCCATATTCGGTGTCCTTGTCGCACCGAGGCACGCTTGCTACAATAAAAACTGGTTGTTATTTTTAACTTGTGGGTAGGCCGAGCCGGCACCGCACTGAGAAAGCCCCCTTCCGTTCCAGGTTTAAGCGTTATTTATTTACAGCTTTATGCCGTCTCGATAAGTTAAGACACCCCTAGACGTCCGCAAGATAAGCTGAACACCTAACATAACCAGTCGCCCACTTATCGGCTTTATCTCGGCTGCACAACTTTCTGGCTATTATTACATGACCTAAATCAGTCAGTTTCGTCATAATTTAGTCACATATTTTATTTCACATTAGTCAATATATAAAGTGAATTCTACGTGTCAATAGCCGTTTATGTTTCTTTTATACGTATAAAATATAAATTCATTTATTAAAGCCAGCAATATTTCACTTCATCAAATAAAAGCATTCATTTATTATATTGCTTCTACAAACGACACTCCAAACTCCAATGTACATTTTACATTGACACCAAAAAAGGATTAACCAAGAGTAAATAATAATAAAAAAAAGTTGACGCAAGATAACCTTGTCCGACATATTGTCCTAGCCGTCTATCAGCTACCAATTTTACATACATACTAAGATTAGTAACGTTTCCCCTACAAGATATTCCTATAATACTTTATAAACTTTTCCTGCAGTATATCAATTTTAAAAATAAAATAATTTATATGGAAATACCAAGCTTATGGAAATAAACTGCTGTCGATAGAAGAAAAAAAATGCTTCAATATATAAGCTATCGATGATTTATTGGCAAAGAACAATAAAATATGAAACAGCAAAAATATAATTCAATGTACAGAGCTAACACAAAAGAATAACATTTACAGCGCACGTAAAATCATCGAAAAGCTAATTGCCAGACCGTGGACGATACGACAAAATAACCTCGACTGCGGAAGAACTCAATTATGATTATAAAAGGAAAAGGTTTTTTGTATTATAACCTATAAATACGTAAAGTAAAACATGACACATTTTCTATTTTTAATTAAAATAAATTATCAAAAAATTCCATTCCAAATTTAAAAACCCATTATTTAAGAACTAAATACGTTAATGTAATATTAAAAAAAAATCAATTCACTGTTAGCATATTGTATAAAACTATTGCAACGTTATTTTTTCAAAGTTTATAAAAAAAAACAAAACCAATTTGATCGCATGAGCCACTCAGGCACTAATCAATAAAACAGTCACACGAAGACCGGTCATTAATGTAGCTTCATTTTGATTGGTCGTTTGTTAGCTGTAATTATATCGAAAAGTTTTATGTTATGTTGGCAACTGTACATTATAATCTCACAACACTTTAATCCAATAGAATTAAAAAAAATCTTTGCTTTTACGTAACAAGGTATAGCACAAATATAAAACCAGAACAAAAATATATTTATGATTTTAGAAAATACATAAATTGATCCAGCAGCAGCAAATTCCAAACTTTTGTCTTTATAGTTTAATCGAAATATTATTTTAATAACCAAAGTTTAATAGTTTGTTATTATAAGTATCTGTTTTCACTTGCAATTAAATTTATATAAATTTATCGAATCAAATAACTTTATTTTAACTTTAAACAATACTATGAAGCCCTGGTATTTATAGTAAAGAACTTGGTTTTATATATTAAAACGTTAAAAATTTCTAACAGTTTTAATTTAAATATAATAACTTAGTTTAGGAATTGTTACTATGTTATTATGCTAACTCGATCATGCGTTAATTTTTAACTAAAATCATTTGGATTTAATATGTTATAAAGTGTATGAATTATTTTGGGGCTCGTTTGCTATAGCGTGGTTGTGACTAGCGTAACATACTCTTCTATCCTCAGAATCGGAACGTTCATAAATCGCTAAGAACGTGCGGCCTGATATTTGGAATTCAGCCAGCAATAATAAAGAACAGTTCACGCATTATGGTGCCGGTGTCCTAAATTTCGCTTGCATTATACAACCACTATTGAAATGTTTCGTACTGAAAGGTAACCTGTAAACACGTGTGCATCTGAGTGTAGAAAACGTCTTAATTCATGTATTTTATATTACTTAATATTTAATTATACTTTGATAGTAATAGATGCCTTTTTATCATACGTTTTTTGATAGTAAAAAAATATAAATTATTCAATATAATTCTTTTATACGAGAACTAAACAATAAAATCTTTTCTACGTATTATTCTTATCAAAGTTATCGTTTTAAGAAATTTTTGGCGTTAATTCGTTGTCCATTTTGACGTTATAAAGACGAACTTGTGTTCATACTCATTACCTCTACCTAGATTTTGAATTATCGATATAAGTAAATGAACATTATTGTTATCTCTGTTTTAAAAATGAAAATGACAGAGATGACTATATTGTCGTACCATGAACAGGTGTAATTTTTTACTGATTACGTACAGTCATTTAAAGTATCATTTGCGGAGGCGCGAGTGTTAAATATATGAGCGGTTGTGTTTAAAAATTCGTAACACACGACCTTGGCGTAGCAGAATATTGCTACGAAGTAGACAAGCCTCCAGTTCTCGTATACCTGACGTAATTTTGTTATAATCGCGCACAAGTAACTAACCATTAAGACTAGTATTTAGTAAAATTCTAAACCAATCGTTAAGTAACACTTCGCGTAATAACGCTATTTTTGAGACGATTTTGTTTGTATTTTGGCTAATGTTAATCCATAAACACAAACTTTTTAACACATCTTGCAAACAAGCACGAAATAAAAAAATGCATGTCTTTATACGCTGACATTAGTATCCATCCATCGTTATTTCCCGTAATTTTGTGGAAGTGCCTATCTTCATATACGAACCAGAGCACAAAAATAAATGCAGTCCGCGGGACTATTTTACGCGTCAGTTATTTCTGCAACCGGCAATGTAGGTTATGATGTCAATCAATATGTTCCCAACATTTACCTGTTGAAAATTTGGGTGAACTATTTTTATACGCTCGGTTATGAGTCCATTTTAACGTTAACGTTTAACGAATCTTTGTTACGTTTTCATAATTTTCCTATTAAAATAATGTTGAGTATTTTGGTAAAGGAAGATTTAAAGAATAAAGACTTAATTTCTTTATAACTTGAAAAATCAAAGGATGCTCAAATTTCTGTTTTGTTAATAGCACTTCGCTAATTTTATTATGAAGAGTATCTTGAAGGGTTGCTGTAGAGTTATGTTTAAATTTAAGTTAGTTGTATCATTAATTTATTTTTTCAAACCTGACTTGTATTCTGTCTTCAACACGTGTTGTCTGTTTGTTGCAGCTGTTCGCGCTGATCGTATGCGCGGTGGGCGCAACAAGTTCGGTCCGATGTACAAGCGCGACCGCGCCCGCAAGCTGCAGATGATGCGGCAGCGCCAGATCGCAGTGCAGACACTGCGCGGTTCCCTCGGCGACGGCGGCCTCGTGCTCGGCTTCGGCTCACCTTACACTGCCGTGCCTGTCAAGCAGGAGATACAGATTCCTCAAGTGTCGTCACTGACATCCTCACCGGAGTCATCGCCGGGGCCCGCGCTAATGGCTGCGCCGCCTCAGCCGCCCCAGCCGCCGCCGCTGCCGTCACACGACAAGTGGGAGGCGCACTCGCCGCACTCGGCCTCGCCTGACGCGTTCGCTTTTGACGCGCCCGCCACTGCCGCCGCCACTCCTTCCAGCACGGAGCCCACCAGTACCGACACGCTGCGTGTCTCGCCCATGATCCGGGAGTTCGTGCAGACCATCGACGACCGAGAATGGCAGAACTCGCTCTTCGGACTCTTGCAGAGCCAAACCTACAACCAGTGCGAGGTCGATCTCTTCGAATTAATGTGCAAAGTGCTCGACCAGAACCTCTTCTCTCAGGTCGACTGGGCGAGAAACACCGTGTTCTTTAAGTATTTAAAGGTGAATTTCCAGATAAGTATGACTTTCCCATCCTCAAATCCCGAACCCTATCCAGGTGTACACCAACGCTTGCGTGTTCGCATTGCGAAGCTGTGCGATGGTTTAATTTGTTACACTTCTAAGGCTTTGCGAATGTCGGTAGATTATAGCAGAGTATGGCACGATGTGCTCGTGTGAGGCAGAGCGTGTGACGCATCGGGGACGCGGACCGCGGGCCGCGCGCAATCGATACACCGCGCCTCGCAACTGGGTCAAGTTCCCACGACAAGCGCGCCTCTGTTCGTCGCCGTCGTTCTTTTCCACCTCTACACCACTTTACCATTATTTGATAATGTATTACATATAATCATCGATGCTGCTGATTCAGTAATAGCGCCATCCCTTAAATTCGAGCGTAGCAGTTTTCCTATTTTTGAAATCAAAAATGACAGATCTTAAAAAGCAGTAGTTCCCTCAAATTACGGTGTCAGAAATGTTCGGTGGTGCCGAGAGTGTGTTGAGTCAATAGGGCAAGAGTGAGCGAGGAGCAGTGGCACTCGTACGCTTACGCAAGAGGCGCGCGATCACGTGGCCATGCGCTGTTGCCGCTCCGAACCTCGCTTCGTCTCGCTTCAGCAGCCAGCCTCCGCCAACGACTAACAATTTTCATTTACGCTAAATGAGGCGCCTTGTTTACGACCTATTCTGGGAATTAGAACAACTATCGTACACAATATTCACGTCAACGTAAGTGTCCGGAAGCTATTTCCCAAATATAACTGTCGAAAATTTAGTTACAATCATAAATCGATGGGATACGGCAAGAAAGGAGAGGGGAACCCGTCCCGCCGTGGTGTTGTCGACCCCTACTTTCTCCAGACGGATGTGATGTAACGGTAGGTCGCGGGACGGCAACGCTGCACTTTCGTCGCGCACTTGACACAGTGGCCGTGGCCGAGTTGCCGCGAGAAAGCACTTTTTACCGCGCAACCGGCGGTAACCGCTACGTAACTAGGCGCGCGCGGCCTTTCTTCGCTTTCTCTTGCGTAACGACGATTACGATTAGCCGCATAACGCCGCGATGAACTTGAGCGGTCGATGACGCTGCCGCACCGCACCGCACGCCTCACGCATTGTGTTTATTATACGGCATGCCGCATACGACCTACTACACTACAAACATACGTGTATTCCTTCTCCTAGCCTTGCTCTACATTAAAAATAATTATGGATAAATAGCTTATGAAATGTAACGTTAAACAGGAAGCATGTTTTTTACTTTAAACAGTTTTAATCCTTTTTTTATGAATTGAGTTTTAACAGCGAATAATAAATATAACGTACGTACTCGTAAATTAAAATTGTCATTTAAAAATAGTGTCACGCCTGCCGCTTACTACTTATCGCTGTCTGTGGTCTAGACACTCAAAGCGCCAGTTTCGACACAGCTAATAATAACAATAAGCCAGTTGGTCAATTTAACGCTCTACATAGTATAAAACATATACCACATTTCAACTGTACCAATTCCGAACGGTCTACATTCAAAGTTACGTAATGGCCAACTTTCAGACTTAAAGAATACGCATTTTAATAAAGGTCCGCCGGATCTATCAGATCCGCTTTAGTAGATCAGACTGAATGACAGTTCTTAGTACTTACTCTCCAGTGCGCCGTTGTACCGCGGGCTATCGATTACGGATACGGTTTATTTGACATTTCCTTCAGCATTGTTTATTACGAACAAAAGGTATCTCAAATTGAAATTGACCTTTTCGAAATGTTACGTCGATTGATAGAGCGAACGACTTTCGAACGTTTTATTTGTACGTCGTTTTAAGAGTTAATGTGCATTTAATGGAATATAAATACGTTGTTTTATATATTTGAAAGTGTGGCATAAAGGATGTTGTAATTCGTGTCCTCTTTCTCCGTTGCAAGCCGTACATGTGATCGTATATAATGCGGCGACGGCGGCGGCGGTGGAATGACAGCGCGACTTTGACCCACATCCTGAGTCGCTATCGGGCCAAGATGCCCGCGCAAGGGAACAATCATTGCCGTCCCTCACGCACGCATGTTCAATGTTACAAGGATAAACTCATAAACGTTTCTACATTCCAATTAAATTATCCGTAATAAATGTATTCACGTTCTCTTTTACCTTTTAGAATGAAATTTCGAAGACATGTAACTTTTCTAAAGTGTAATAAAAAATTTATGATAGTATAAAATACATGTAAAATGCATAACTCTTTTTTTTATTAAATTGAGAGATGGTGTAACAAGCTGAGCTAAATGCATTACATAAAGTGTATCAGGATTGGCGCGAGACTCTCGACTCAGAGTGGACGGAATCCTCGCTGTCGTCGTAACTCAATGTAATCGCAACATTAAGATCATTCGGATAGATTGGTCGGTCGTAAGATTTTGAGGATCCGATCTCGATCAGGCGAGCGGTTGAGTAAGCGGCGCGGTGTGGCAATAGCCAGCGAGCTCTAAAATTCAGTTGTAACATTTCGTAAACGGCGAATTTAACGCGCGCACCGCACCGTGTATTCTAATGCAACTCGACAGTATCTGGGTCACGGATACACTGGTATACTGTGAGCCCGCCAACCGCCGCCAGATACCACCCGAACGTAGATAACACCTTTAACACACACCAATATTGATCGATAATCGATAGACATTTAGATCGTAAATATAGAAGACGTTCCGTTGTCACCATCTACCGATTGCGTCACGCCACTCTGACATCACACGACGAAACTCAGTACGTACTGACAGCGTCTCTATGTTGAAACAGAAAATTTCAAAGGCACACCGAGTAACCGGGTAACGTAATATTAATTCTGTATTTTTATGTTATGTACTAATTCATGCCTAACACTATGCAATATGTCGTATATGAATGCATATAGATATGTAGCGTGCGAATGTGTATTGTGAAGCGTTGCGCCACTCGGTTACTCGGCAGCATTAGCGTCAGCCCTCCAACAACAGACGTGGTCGGTCAGCTGTGCTGTTTAAGCAATGCGCTTGTTATTTGTTACAGGTCGATGACCAGATGAAGCTACTGCAAGATTCATGGTCCGACATGTTGGTCCTAGACCACCTTCATCAGCGGATGCATAACGGCTTGCCCGACGAGACCACGCTCCACAACGGACAGAAGTTCGACCTTCTGTGCCTGGGTCTGTTAGGTGTGCCTGCGTTGGCCGACCACTTCAATGACCTGCAGAACAAATTAGCCGAACTCAAGTTCGACGTGCCGGATTATATTTGCGTCAAATTCCTCCTCTTGTTGAATCCTGGTTAGTATCGATCGTTGTTTAAGTGGCAATGTTGCGAATTGTTTGTTTATATTCTGCAATATGTTGATGCCATTTGTGATGTGTGTTTAACGATGTTGTATTTATTTTGAAGAGTAACTTTGGGGTTTCAGAGGTGAGGGGCATCGTGAATGTGAAGTGCGTACGCGATGGATATCAGACGGTGCAAGCTGCGCTGCTTGATTACACGCTCACCTGTTACCCCTCGATACAGGTAAATATTAGTATGAATTACAGATATTGAGATAGTTTTAAACATTTATAAAGGAAAAGAAACAAAGAGAAGTGAAAAGGAATGCGCCATTTTAGACAATAAACTAAAAGAAATTAAAAAGAAAGAACACATCGATATTCGCGTATATCATGATCTCTCCATTGAGCTAGCTTGTTCTTATTGATCAAACCAATGTGGTATATTATTGTGGTAAACTAGTCTGCCAGATGTTATAAATGATTAAAATAACGTACTAGAAGAACATATAGAAATACATATGAAGAATTTACTAAAGATATATTAAAAAAGTAAAATAGTTTTTACGAATAAACAAAAGACAAATACTTTTGTTTCTGCTAAAATTTTATGAATGCAAAATGAACAATGCCCCATTATGTAGAGTTAAAAGATCTTGCACTAGCCGCGAAACGAGGTCTAGCCGTATTTCCATCACAATAGGCGTCTAGTTTGACAGACAGACTGATTAGTATCTATATCGAAATGACTATATAGGCGCAGACGAAATTTTTCTATTTTATATTGCAACCAGTCCATATTGGCATTTGCATTGTAGATTTTTCAATTATACGTCGCCGCTTTCAACATTTTTTTACCGTTCTCTTTCCAGCTCTTTGTCTAAGTTATTATTGGGTCAACCGGGACTATTTTATTTCCTCTATTTTTCTCTTAAGTCAGTATGAATGCGTCATCACAGTAAATAGATGCTTCATTTCATACAAATTTATTGATCAATTCAATTGGTACGCATTTAAATGCTTTTGAACCTTAGATACGAGATAAATTTTTGTGGTAACCCATATTTTGAGTTCGTTTCAAACTGAGACCAAAATGGTTATAGGGACTTAGCAACAGTTCAATCGAGGAAATTACCTACATTCTTTTCTCTTTTTCCTACATTTGTGTTTAGTTTGATGTGATTGTATCGCCACTTTGCGCTAGCGCGACTAATTGCGCAATTGTGACTCCATACCAATGATGGATGCACATGGCCGATCGAATGTCTTAGTGGAAATGGGGGCTTAAATGCATCACATTCATAACTCTTGGTCAGATAATATTTGGCGGTATCCAGCTAGTTCGTCTGACTATTAAATTATTAATTTTGGGTAGCATGGTAATATCTAGGGTTATGCAAGTAACTCCTTGGCTAGAGACGGTGTGTTTTCAATTCGCAGGACAAATTTAGTAAATTGGTCACCCTGGTCCCGGAGATTCACGCTCTAGCGGCCCGAGGGGAAGAACATCTGTACCAGAGACATTGCGCCGGACAGGCGCCCACGCAAACTCTGCTTATGGAAATGCTTCACGCCAAGCGCAAGTAAGTTCACAAACAGAGATATTATTTTACCATCATATGTGTTTGTTGACTAAAATTTGAAAACCACCCTTAACTAAAGAGATCAACCTGCCTCGCTTAATCATTTCAAATCATTTACTTCTTATGTAATATAAATGTTATATATAAGTATTTTATGTAGTTTATATGCATAAACAGATTATTATATAATATTTACATGTTTATTTGCGCATTCGTTGCCATAGCAACGGCGCAATCACAGCACCGTTCATGAAGGAGAGTGTGCAAGATATGCAGTAATGTGTCTTATTCTAGGCCGAATGGAGGCGAAATGGTTACCCGGAACGCTGAGCACGCCTCGACTCTAGACAGATTGTACGTTACCCCATCTTATATGACAATATATCTTAGTTTATTCGATCATTCATGTTTTACGCATTAACACAACGCGGGACAGAGTTGCCAGTTTTTTTACGCCATTTGTAAATGTTGTTGCAAATAGCACGCGACCGCAAAGTTTCCTCTTGTTGGACATAGTTTGCGACACGCAATCTTTAATTTGCACAATCTGCCGCAAATTTTTGAATCACTATTTTGTTTTTAATTTTATGGTGTTGTATCAAAGCTGCTACTAACAGCCAATTTAAGCGACATCTCAAGTTTTGAATTAATTACCGTTTAAGGTAATACTGCACATGTAGCTAATTTCTATTCACTATTTTATTATAACTAAATCATTTTTACAACTCATGGGCTTGTAATAATGCATTTTATAACGTATTTACTTTTAAAATACTAATAACGAGATAATCTTAATGTGTATAGTAGAAGCATTTGCTAACGTAGTTTACAAATGAACATTTTTTACAATGTTTTAAAGTACAGCAATTTACATAGAAACTTGTAAATATATCGGTAATAAATCCACAATCATATTTTAAAGTTGTGTTTGAATACAGTATTAATTTTTACAACTGGCAATTCTATATCTCGTCAAAATGCTTTTTTCCCTTAATGTTGGTGATGGTATTTTTACTGACAGGAATTTTAGTTTCTCATAAATCTATTACGCATTTTACGCATCTTATTCTCGTATTTTTTTCTTATTTTTGTTTTTTTTATATACATAAAACAGTAATTATTTGATATAAAAATATTTTTGCATTATTAGATTTTTGTCGCGCTGTGCAAATTTGTAAAAAAAATACTCTAAAAATTATTGACGCTTGAAAATATTACAATTTACATTTCATTGTTTTTATTTTGCTATTACATGCATGTATTTTTTGTATTTTAATAACAAAAATATTAAATAAATAAATTAATCCAAAATTTTAATGTAAAATAATTTATACCTTGTAAATTTTATTTAAATTCAAAAATATTAATAAAAAGTATTTTAAATGCCAATGATTAAATGGAATAAGAGAGTTGTAATAATATTACATTTTAGGTATTTCAGGTTGGAATTGTTGATAATTTTTTTTTGATTAAAACTTCTAAATAATGCGATCGGACACATTCACATTTTTAACAATGAAGCTGTAAATAGCTATCAAATTATATACATTCGTTTTAAAATATTTAAAAATAGAAAGCTAATTAACACAATAATATTTGGAGTTGCCACAAATCGCAAATATATACATAAAAACCACCGCTTCACTTTGCATATATTAAATAAGTGACCCAAATCCGTTTATTTAGGTCGCTTATTTGAGCGCTGCATTCGTTTCGACGCTGGTAAATGATTGGATTATATACTCGCCAACTTAAAACGACTGGATGTAATCAGAAGTATAGTAAACACCCTTTTTCACTAAACAATTTAGACGAGCGATAACAAGAGCGTGCAATTGCTATTTCTCTGTGGTACAATACTTATTCAGAAACAGCAGTCGCTCACGACCAGAGTCTAGCTAGTGAAAAAGGGGTTTAAACGTGTACCAACCACTTCATGAATGAATTAAACATCCTCCCTTGTGTCCGATATTTGGCATGTTTTCCGTCTCGATGCGACCGAATGCTCTGTGCCTTTATCGAGTTGGTTCCGAGCCAAGATGTTAATCTCGTAATGTGTTCTGTCAAGAACTGTGCCACCCGTAAATTTTATTGACCCAATTCCTTCTAGTGCCCAACAATTCACATAAAATGATTCGATTTAATTGTAACACATTGTTTATTTTTGAAACATTTTAATAATGATTTAATTTGGACGCATACAAATTTTAAAAAAAAAATTAAACTCAAAATCGACCAATCTTATCTAAAACGTAGTTGTCCATAGGCGATGCTTCAATTCTAAGGCACTTATTTATAGTTAGATTGTATATATAATAAATATTAATATTATGGAGTGCAAACTGTAGTGAATATAACGTTCCTATACAAGTAAAACGTGTATTTCAAGAGAATGCTCTCTGTGTGTCAGGTGCGGATTCCTGCCCAGTGACACGATTGAGCCGCATTCGCCAATATAGAGTAAGCATATAACATATATACAGATTTTGTTGTGCCTCGAATAAGCTTAAACCACACGCGCACGCACTGTTACCAAGCACCTTAAATGTATGCACTCGTTCACATTCGAACTGAAGTTATTGCTAGTTTACACGCGGATAGAGGAGTAAGGAAATGCAGTAGAACAGCGCAGGCTTTTGTTTGTAAACGCACATTTATGCTTTATTGTGCGTACAAACTGTAGCAGTACTGCAATGTCTGACTGTTCTACCCTTGTATGATGACGTCATAGATAGGCAGTAATGCGGCTCTTTCGGTTATGTCTATAATGACGTAATACCAGTAATTCGTATATGTAAAATAAATAAATAAATGTAACGTTTTAGCAATAAAATATATAAACAGTTTGTCCTAATTTATTACGATAAGAATCCCTTCAAGGTATGTCATGTGATACTCTTTGTATGTCAAAGAATCCTTAATTTTCTGATGAATATAGTTCCCGCGGTTTTGTCGTTTTTACAAATGACCTATATTTTTTTCTTAGCAGTAAAGACACTGTATAATTTTTCAATAACATTTATGTGCATAAATGGTAATATTTTTTAAAAATTAAATCAAGCATAGTTTTAGCGCGATTTTATTGTGAAAAAAATATGAATATTTTGCTTTATTTGCGAATGTAAATTTATTAATATAGTTGGTATAGTTTATTTTATTACTTAGATCGATTTATTAATAATATATTCGTTATCATTTTAATAATATTTCTAGTAGATGTTATTAGAATAAGTGTCATTAAAGTTCACTAGGACAAGGCTTAGATTGTGTACTAATTAATTAAAATGGCGATATCTTCAATCAAATATGAATCACTAGCTGTCGCCCGCGACTCCGACCGCGCGGAAAAAAAACACGATTAGTAGCCTATGCGTTCTTCCAGACTATGTTCTATACGTATGCCAAATTTCATCGAGATACATTCAGCCGTTCTGGAGATACCTTTAAACAAACATCCATCCATCCATCTAATAATTTACAGTGGTAGAGCCCGCTTTAACATCTTCGCACGAATTGGCCCGGCTCGCCCGGTGAAATACCACGACCACACAGAAGACAGGCGTCAAGTGGAAGCTATTCCGCGTGCAGTCTGATGAGTGTGCGTCCCAGAGGCCTAATTTAGTCCTCTTTCCCTTCCCACCCGTTTTCTTATAAGGAAAGGATGGGAAGTGGAAGTGGACTTTCCGGATGAGAGGATGCATGGAAAGGGAAAATATTTTCTTTCTGTGCATCCTCTCCTCCGTCGATTAAAGGTAGGCAACGCATATGCAATTGCATATGTCTATGGGCAACGGTCGCTTCGCTATTTCAGCGATTTCGGGGGCCGCTCGTTCGTTTGCCACCTTATCATATAAAAAAAAAACATTTATGATATTGCTAAGATTTTTCACGGCAGTTTCAATGTTATTTGTTTCTTTTAGTTCACCTTGGCTTTCTTAAATAGATGTTATAAAACAAACTCGATTTTTATCAATAGAATTAGTTAACAATCATGCCAGCTTTCACGTTTATTATTAAAATAACTCATCGATTTTTTTTAATTATCAATGGACAATAGATTTTACGTGTTATTGTTCGGTAAATCTCTTAGCACAATCGAATTTAGAGTTAATGTAGAACTTTTTAATTTTGATTTTTATAAAACGAGTTTCTCTTATACAGCCTAAATACATGAGGCTATATCGTTGAGAATTTAGAATTAGTCTCATAGATAAAGGCAATTAACTAAGACAATTTGGCGTAGGTACTTTATCAAACCCAACCATACCCTCCACGTACAACGAATGGGTAACAATGTTTTTTTTTATACCGCGAGTTTCTACTATAAAAAAATGTTGATAGGTTGCACATTTTAATAATAAAAATAATTAATGTCCACAATATCGTATGATTTTACAGTTTGCTTCAGATATTTTTGCTTTATGTGGTAATTAATTCGTAGAAAAAAAGATAAAAGAATATCTGTTATGTGTAAATAATTGTTCGATAATTGTGAACGTAGGGAAAAATCTTAACCTTTTCAAATCCACTTTAACCGCAGCGCCTTAACAGACTTGTCCAAGGTCATAACTTTTACTTTTTTACGTCGCTCACCGACCCGCTTTAATCATCGAATGGCTTACAGTCTTGTTAACCGACCTCTTTAAATAAATTTCCATTTAATAGTATATCATTTATTTTAACTACGTATTTATTAATCCTAAACTAATTAATTCTTGGAATATAGATATTAAAATATGAATTTAAGATTATACTCTCAACCTCAACTCTCTTGAACTTATCTCGAGATATATTTATAGAACTAGTTTTTTTAGTAATTAAATAAAAAAATAAATTTTTAAAACTCTGCGGTAAACATAATGTGATTATAATCTGATCCAATTATACCTATCTCATAAAAATCAATTCAGTCATTTAGGCTATATACTAAATACATAAGGTACATACAACTAAACCTAAAATGTAATACATACTATGTACAAACTTGGTAACATACCCGCAATAAATTACGTCCCTGTCAGTCGAGTAAAATATATAAAAAAAAAGTTACCGGTGCATTCATGCTTCTCTATAACTGGTCTTAATGTAGGTCCGTATATAGTTTTGTCACCAAACTGGTCGATGTATTTTCTTCTAGTATATTTTCTATAAATGCTCTGGTAACTTAATAATCTTATTTATTTTCACATACTTTTAGTAACTTCAACGTGGCAACAGTAACTTAGTTCTTGGTATATCTTTGAAGGTTCCTTTCGTTTTTTCGATGAATATGGTTACATCTCTTATGATTATAATATATGTAACTCTTTTCTTCGAATTTGTAGAAATATTTTTCGAAATAAATAGTGAAGTTTATTATTGTTACGGAAATTCTCTAAACGTCAGTTTCCACTGCGGAAACTTTCCGAAACATGTCCACTTTTGTACATGAACTTTCAGTTAGATAAAGCGTGTTTTATAATTATAATAAATGGTAATACGAAATAAAAAAAAATACATTGAAAAACGAAGAAAATGTTTTCAAATAAGTAAAATTAACATAGCATTTTTTTCAAACCGCTACTTCGTGGGAAACATGTTTAAAACATTTATGTAAACGTTTTTTAATAAAACAACAGTTCGAAAAAATACGTTATGAGTTTGTTTCTTTGTGATTCTATTACATATATTAATATTAACACGTTGAGCGCCACGTCAACCATCGGTGGCTGACACTAGACTTTCTGTTTAGGTCGTGGCCTGAACTGGATTGTCTTAGAAATACGGGTGGGGCTCAACGTGTTAAGAGGATGTTAATCAAATTAAAAACTCCAATTTTAAAAACACATTTATTCTCAATAAATAAATTTTATTTTGAAAAGTTTTTTTGACTTTGTTAATGTATCCAAAATTTTCAAAGCAAGCAAACATTGAGATGTACGAAAGAGCTTGCTACGAATATGGATAAATACAGTTATTAGTGAATGCCTAGCTTATCTCCAGTAGAAATACTAATTTACAATTGTAGCGAGTTATATACGGAACTGCTTTTTTTAAAAATAATTTTATTTATTATATACTTTAAAATGTCAGCTAAAATTGTAGTACAGATAATTCAGCGTTATACGGCGCGCGGAGTTGTGATCTGTAAAAGTGGATTTCCACTGCCGAAATAGCTATAAAATATAAAAACTATAAAAATATAAAAACATATAGAGAAATAAAAGGGTGAATAGTCACCCACATCTATGTTTTTGTTTACATGTAATTCTGCAATGGATGCCAACAGTAACGCGTGCTTGCAATGCAAATGCAGTTGTTTTAATTATGAATCCTTAAAATTGTTCATATTTCCATTGTACAATGTTATAAGCGTTAATATGCGTAATTCTGCGGACACGCCATGGAAACAATACGCGGTTGTGCAGATAAGTCCATCTCCGTCTGCAATTCGCAGAATCACGTACCGTGGAAACCCACTTCAACTTACAGAGTCGCTGCCGCGCGTCAATAAGGAGTCCTATATATTATTAATTAACATGCACGTGCTAGATGCAAACGCAATGTATATATATTATATATATATTTTTATTGTATAATTGTAAGATGTAAACTTTCTGTCCACAGATGTTGAAGTGGCAGCGGGGTGTGGAGAGAGTGAAGTTGCGCCAAGCGCTCCCGACAACTTCACCAATGATGTTCTACAAAATATTACTTATCACTTAGTTTTAGTTTTTAACTTGGTGTGTGATTAATTATAATAAGTTATTGCACCGAGCGCCGGCCGCCGCGCCGCGCGTGCCTAGTCCCAATACAGATAAAACAAAATATTTATCTACCTAATCTCTGTTACATAAAACTATACAGGATGTGTCGTATACCAGTCTCGTGTTGTAGCTACGATTTTATTTATTGAGCAGCATGTTTTTGTGTTACTTTCAAAATTGTTGTTTAGTGTAAATCATTAAATAGACTAGTGTTTACGTCTATCTTAACATCGGTGCGGAAGGGAAAATATAACAGTACATTAAGGAAAGCGTCTGTGATTATAAATGATGAAAATTGGATACCGTTGTAATGATAGTTGATGTCTTATTGTATAAATGTTAGTTAGTTAGGGATATGCAAGTCGCGGCGGCCGCGCGCCGACCACGGCCGCCGCACATTTCGTGTTACTTATTAAATTTACTTTCTCGTTTAAGCCTTCGACAAGCACGTTGCAAAGGACCTATATCATTTCAGTGTTAAACCCCCCCACCCCTTTCACCCCTCACCCACCACTTTCGTATCTTCGGTGGAACACAAAATGAATGTAGTAGTTGGGCCAGGCATATGTAAATGTTATCCAGAGTTGATATTACAAAATTGTATCGTCTACATATTTAAATATATCACTATTATTAAGGTATATTTAATTATTTTCAATTCAAATTAATCAATTTAAATAAGTTTGCATACAGATGAGAGAGAACTTTTTAAAATCAATATATAATAACATACCAAATAAATTGAAGTTATAAAAAGATACATATATATATCGATTATATTTTTATCGGCCGGTATCAGTACAAAAAGAAAATAATAAACCTTGTAAATATTAGCACGTTACAGTGATTTATTCTACTTGTATTGTAATTATGTAACATATTTTTCAACATACGTGCAAGAGAGCCTTAAAAATCATAGATTTTTAAACGATATGGGTACTAGCGCCTACCGACCGACGGTCGAGCGAGGCGATGTATTTTTGTAAAAGATATTGTTCTTTATTAACATATATGATATGTTAACTCAAAGTACATTACATCGTATTTTTCTAATATAAATATATTGGAGTACGTAAACAAGTGTAATGATCAACTTTTACTGCGGAAATAAAGGATATATAAATGTATATAAATGTAATTGTTATACGACACACGATCATTGTACAAGCCCTGATATGGTTTGCGAATCGCGGTTTAGTTTATTGTTTGTTTGTTTGTTTGTTTGTTTGGCGGATATTTAGTACATCGTGAACATCATATTATTGGGTAAAGAATGGATTTAAGTTAATCAAAAATGTGATTAATGGTTTGTGTTTGAATATGAATGTTTATATATATATATATTATTATTATAAAATAATGATTATAATATTGTCATTGCACCAAGTGCGAATGTATTGTAGAAGCAGCATCAACGATTTAATATTGTAGGTTATATTGTTATTATAAAGAGTTTGATTCATATAATTTGGCTTTACGCCTTTTTTTTCTATCTAGGCTTATTAAGATACATAAGTTATGGCCACCATGTTTCTGTCTTTAATACCGTCCAGTGAACCACGACTTTAATCGTCTCTGATAAAACATAAATGAAGTTTTAGGCTCTAAAAAATAAATTCTACATTTCTTAGTATGTTCATATCTATAGAGTGGGTTTGTTTGTTAAATGACGAATAGGTACACAACGCTCATAAAATTATTTATATTTTTTTTTTGTTTCACAAAAGTACAGGTGTATGTATGAATTTATACAAATATAGAGGAGCGCTATATTAAAGTTTAAAATTATCAAAAAACATTTTTTTTTAAATTAGATCAGAATTATAAAAATAAAAAATATTTTTTAATAATAAAAGTCACATGATGTATATTTACTTTAGCAATCCTCTATATTTATTCATATTTATGTACATAATTATATATTTGTTCGTATACACTTTACAAAGTTCCTGGATACAAAGTTGTGGTATGTTTTATACGATATACAAAATACATGATAGGATTTCGGTTTGCGCGAACAACGTAATTTATATTAGAACAAACGTTTGGTGATTTTGAGCAATTATTTTATCACAACATCGACCATAAGATTAACATAATTATTTGAATCCCTGCATGCTTGATACTTCCTATCTAAAATAGAAATTATTGAATAGTAAAAAAACTATTGTAAAGCTGTGATACCAACATTTCAAGTTAAAATCTGTACAATGTTACCCGAACAAAAAAAAATATCCGTATTATAACATTTGAATGTATAGATCGATTGATTCCAATATCATCAAATGAAATTTAATTGGAGATTAATTTTCTATATATGTATTATAATTTATTACAAGCTTTTATTAAGTTTACCTGTACGAGTGTATCAATTCTTGCAAATTAAAATTAATTTAACTTTCCAGTTACCGATTGAGTTGAAATATTTTATTTCATCTTTACAAATTAGTTTAATCAATTAAATGTCATAAAGGTCGAGTTCCACTGATGTGTCGCAGCTTTACAATCGTAAGTCATTTAAGACGAAGTTAATCTGTGATTGTATGGAATAGTTAGATTTGTTAGGCTGCGTGTATGCTTTTGCTCTACCCTGTAGCGGCAGAACATAACATTTTGTGTATATTAACCGGGTTTTTTCCGCAACGGCTTTAAAAAGTCCCTTTGAAAGGTTAAAGTAACGCCATCTCTTATCTCATTCACGAAATAAATTCTGTACAATAAGTTTGTTACAACCATTTTAATTTAAACGTTTTGTTACCATTTTACAGTATTTTTGTACATCAGATTTATTTTTTATTTATATTATTACTAGTATTCTAAATATGCAGTATTAATTGCAATAAATTTGGTCTATTAACAGATATATATATTGATTTGAGTTTAAAGTAATCATTCGAAACGTTTTGATTTACATTCGTTTATATAATATATTTATGTTATGTATCATATTGGTCAATATTTTTTATCTATAACAGAAAAATGTATTAATTTTAATTCTTATTCATCACAACTTATATACCACATTATATATTTATATTTAGAAACTAACAGAGATAAATCGTAGGAGATTACAGCGTCGTGTGCCATTTAAAAAATATTTACATGGTTATAATAATAAGGGGATTGTCGGAGGGGAAATGGATAGTAGCATCGGTTTGCGCGGCTGTACGGACATTATCGCCAATTGGCCAAGAAATTGTCACAATACTTGTGATATGTTTAAATTTGTACAAACCTGAGACATATCTTTTTACTCGAAGTAAATCCCCAAGTGACATCTCATAGCAGCTTCCTCAACTGTTTTATGTAGAATCGAATTACTTCGAGTTTTTTTCGCCGAGCGAAATATTGGACAATATGTGTGTTTTAGATAGCAATGATCATATCATTAATAATATTTTAATTACTGCTTCGTCTATACGTCATTTTGCTTCATTACAGTTTCGACAATTTATTTAATTGAATAGAATTTAAATCTATGCTTGTAACGTACGTGTAAAACCCACTATTTTCGTCTTAAGATTAGATTGTAAAATACAGCGTAATATGTTCTATGTAACTTTCATGTAAGTAATATCTATATTTATGAATTAAATATTAAGTATTTTGAAACGTTAAGGCACACGCCATGGGTGTTGTATGTGTAAATGTACATTTTGAGTTGAATTAGAGTAAAGGTAGCGAGGATTTAGTTGTCGGAGGGGACGGAGAGCGACTGTCGCTTCGCTCAGAGTGCGTAAGGTGGCCACGCGATGGCCACCCGTCGCCGGCAATGAGCTCCTCGCGGCCACCATCGCCACATCATCACGACGAGTTGACGACACGATAGGGCGGGAGAATCAAACGCGTCACACACATTCCAAAATATAATAAATGAAAACCGCGCTAAGTACGCTAAGTGACGCGCGTCGACGAACGCGTTGCTATTTTGTAAGTTAGCCACTTTGTTGTTCATTAACGATAAGTTAGGTTTAATCTCAATGGATGTTGTTTACTTTAGTCTGTGTATAGTATTGTATCGTAAGTTTGAGGAGGTGAATTTGAGCGAATCGACAGGCGTCCGCCTGAGGGTTCTTCATAGAATGTAAATGTTAAGTACCTAAGCGATTACTTTGCACCTAACTTCATTTCGAGAGCCGTTAGTTTTATTAATTGTACATATAGCTAGGGCGAGGTACACAGTTTCAATCAATATTATATGGTTATTGTTGATTCTGATAATATGGGGGCTGGCAAAATACCAATGCAATATCGCATTTGATGTTATAAATTTATTAAATCTATCTGATACCATAGACATATATGGCTATTTATGTGTTAATATTGTGTATCGACGCGGCGTGGAGCCCGCGGCGATGACGCGGCGCCGAGGAGCGCGCCCGCCGCCAGGGAACGAAGCCCTCGCAAATCTATAATATATTATATGTATGTAATACCCTAAGTACACCCGTTAAGTTCAGCCATTCAAGGCTCTTATTTTTGTAAGGTTGCTACCATTTTAACTGTATTAATATCGAAAAATAGATTTATTTCTCGAAGACACGCAACTTTTATACATTTTATTTGTTGCTGTAATATTTTTATTTTGAATAAAAGATACTACATTTGTTACCATTTGTTTAATTGTTATACCGATGAAAAAGCGTTGCATTGTCTCCTGTTACAGTCCAGTTAGGAATGGAGCAACCGGCGCTGGCGTACCTTCCCGCGAGGCCTCGTGCCCTCCGCGACTTACATTACCTCACGCCGCAACTTTTGTACATTTAAATTAATAGATAAATATAATTGTTGTCGCTAAATCATTTAACTTTATTTTATGATCTACGTGGTGACTTCATCAATGAAATCGTAGATGATGAACTAAATGTATTTCATCACAATATAGATATTTACACGTGCGTATGCGCTGCGACGGCACAATGCGTCGATCGCGCACCCTCGATGTATTTATTTTCATGGTTTTTAATTATCATTGTGAGACGCACGAACGTGCCCCTTATTGTAGAAATAAATCATATTTTCGTTTAAATTATTGCGTCTTTCTTTTACCTCCAAATCGGATAAAATTGATATCCTATCGAAATAAACCTAAAAGCAGTAATAAATTATTTTTAAGTCTATAAAACAGTTGAACTAAAACATACAACTTGTAAAGTACTACAAAGAAAAGTTACAATACTCATAAATTGCCTACCCATTTAAATATATATTATAGTTTGCCTAATTAAAAAAATACGTTGTATTTTTTGGTATCAAATTAATTCAAGTTATGGGAGATAAAAAACTTACAAATTGCAATGAATTCAATAAACACGATTTATAATTGCTACTACTAGCGCCATCTTTTATCAGTGAAAATATACTTGCACTCAGTAATATGAAAAAGCCTTTATACCGCCAAAATACAAAATTAACCTTATTTATCCTGCCAATATTGATTTGTTATTATATTATAGGTACTTTAAACTATTTAAGACACTGTCTATTGGATACGGTGTAAGGTTTAAGTTTAGTGTCAACAATGTTACAATTACACATTATCAAAAAAAGAAGTTTTAATGAAAACAGATTTTTTATTCCCTGATACAAATAAAATCAACACCGATTTATTATTATAAAACATTCAAACTTAAAAACTTCACGGTTGCATTCTCAGTGAACCATCCAATCGTATTGTTTCACCGTTGATCATTGGATTTTGTATAATACTCTGTACTAATAAGGCATATTCATTAGGATTTCCAAGACGAGATGGGAAAGGTACTGAGGCTTCTAATTGCTTAATAGCGGGCTCCGGTAGCTGTTCCATCATTGGTGTACGGAATAAACCTGTGAATATTCAAACATTATTAGATTTTTAATTTAGACATTTAAATTTCATTAACGGATTTAAATAAAATAACATTGTAACTTGATACAGAGATTGAGACAGTTAAAATTTGATTTTCAGCAAATAAAGCAAATTATCAATTGATATGGCAGCATAAATTAGTTCATTTTGTTAAGCTTAACATTGTACTAACCTGGTGCAATAGTGACAACTCTAATACCCTGCTTAGCGAGGTCTCTAGCTATTGGTAATGTCATTCCGACTACACCTGCCTTCGATGCTGCATAAGCTGCCTGACCAATCTGAAATAAAGCAATAAAATTCTTTTATATGAACAAAATCCAATTACCGAATAATCGTAAATATTTTTTATTGAATTAAATAAACTAATAACAAAATAGAACATAATATATCTAAAATTTCTAGATTAATCCAAAATTAATACTATTCTTATATTAGATTAAATAATCTTAACCAACAGTTAGGTTGGTTTCTGAAAACAAAACTTCTGTATAAAATGTAATCTCATATATGTCATTATCTTTGACAAAACAGAGATAACGATACATTTTGAATGGAGATTATAGTCTTAGAAATCTACAGTGAATCAATTAACAAAAGCCAGACTGTTACAACAGTTAAATCTCTGCTACAACACCTTAATAGGCTGTCTGTGAATTTTCACAGCGGAAACACTTTACTGAGAATGATGACTAAGTGACATTTTTGTACAAGGGTTTTAAATGATAAAATGTGGTATTAGAAACTAGAGTGCATTACCTGTCCATCAAATGCTGCGATACTAGCTGTGTTTATTATAACTCCTTTTTGTCCGTTTGCATCTGCTGAATTCTTACCAATCATACCCGCTGCCAAACGGATTACATTAAAAGTCCCAATTAAATTAACCTGAAAAAAGTAAAAAATATTATATTTTACCAGGTCAAAAATATAAAAAACAAGCAATTACATTATATTGATAATGATAATAAAAATGATTGCAAATCAATAAGTTTTGGTATTTACTCGAGTTGCATATTAACATACCTCAATAGTTTGCTGGAAAAGTTTAAGATCAAAAGGTTGATCCTTTTTAAAATTATAAACTCTAGCTGCAGTAGCAATTCCAGCACAGTTGACAGCCACATCGAGGCGACCAAATTTATCCATTGTTGTTTGCAAAGCATTTTGAACGTCTTCTTTTGATGTAACCTTAAAATTATGATATTGACATACATTAATAAAAAAAAATTAAATATTTGTGTTATAACACAAAAATTTAAATTACATTGTTTTGAACTTTAGATTAAAATAAGTAATTAAATGACTAATTAATTAAACTACCAAAATAAAACTACAAACATTGTTTTTAATAGATACAAAAAAAAATTGTACGTAAAAAGTACTTTCATTACTGTTGCAAAGTTTGTATCCATATTCTTTATGACCAGTGCCAGGTTTACATTTTAAGGTTATTATTTTATTTAAATAATCTCTAGTTTTAAAAGTAAGAGTATGTATCAAAGCCACAAAAACATCTGAATTTATCTGTTTGTTAGTAACATAAAAATTAATAAATGAAAACAATTGTATAAATACATTAACTGGTGCAAATGCTGCATTTTCTCCAAGTTCTTTTGCTGTCCCCTGTCCAGTGCTAGAAGGCAGATCGCATATTACAACACGTCCACCTTGCTTCACTATCATTTCTGCTGTGGCACGGCCTAAGCCAGATGCTCCACCCGTTACTAATCCGACAAGACCCTGGAAATTTATTTAGGTCAAGATTATACATGACACGAACACTAATAGATACTTTAACAAATATTGGTATTATAAAGGTACAACTAGCAGTCCTACACAGATACTCAAAGGAGGATACTATATTCCTGTGGAGATTGAGAAGGAAAATAGCATTCAGTAGTTGTCTCTTTGTAAACACAACTGGAGAGTGCATGCACTACAAGGGCTGCTACACTGCTGGGGTTCTATGGTAAAGGATACCTACTACTACTACTTCTTATAGAAAACTTTAAACATGTTAATAGGGTCCAAAGTTCAAAACCATTATCTTTAATATTTCATAGAGTTGTACTTTAACCTTAATACACTCTGAGTCACATTGTATATTATCTTATTAAAATCACACAAGAATATGTTTGTTAATAATTTTTATGCATGAATTTAAATTTGAAGAATGATAGATGATTTTTATCGTAAGTGTCTAATAAAATAAGCGATTAGTAAATTACATAGCACTTCTCAAAACTTTTTGTTAACCTATAAAAGATGTGAAGGCAAAGTTTATTAAGCAAACGACGAAGTTCAAAAGTTATAATCATTAATTTAATTAATTGTATGTATAGGAAATAATTAAAAGCCATATAAAATTATTTCTTACCTTAAGCATTGTTGTAGAAGTAAGTATTTAACGATTTGTGGACAAACTCACTCAATACTAAATCGAAAACTTGGTTGTGTTCACGTTTTATCACATAAGAAATATTTAATTATCTACGTAGATATGTACATTCATTTATCAAATATATTCTATGTATAATTTACATATTATCGCAGTTTTTCTTTACTTTATTGATAAGAAAAACGTTGTTTATTTTGATAATAAAAAACGATTTCGAATCGATTATAAGTTCGTTTCGATTTAAACGACTTAGCCTAAATATAGATAAAAAAAATTACGTATTATAATTTTATTTATTCTTAGTTTGTGTGATAAGGCAACGTAAAGCCAAAACAACAATATACATAGGGTACCACAATCTTTACTGATACCAAAACTATATAAACGGCATTGCAAAACTTTATATTCACGTCAGTACATATTTATTTTTTTGAACTTAAAACAGCACAACCAAAGAGTATATAAAATATAAGCACAACTATATATTTACGAAAAACGTGGTTATTTAATAGCAACTGAAATTGATTAACAAGGGCTTTAAGCCTGAATCGATTCATTCACTTAAATCGATGTATTTAAGTAGCTCACCTCACTATAACGCTAAAATTGATAGATGTCAAATGCCTTTCATAAATTAGTCCAATTATAATTTTTTAACTCGGCTATAAATATCTTTCAGCATATTACACATCAAATTATCAAATTCCAGTAGGCTTTCAGCACTGTGGCGAGGAATTGTATTTTTTGGCAAACTTAACTAATGGCAATAGACAATTGATTTCTTAACTATGGTACATGGTACTTATATAATCTGGCTCGTGTCGTTAAGGTTGAAATTTGAACTTTATCTTTACCTTGTGTCTTGTATTGTTGACAGTGAAATACATATTTAATTTTCCACTGCATATTTAAAACTAGTTTAATTAATAAGTTAATATGTCTAAATTAAGCGCTTTAACATTCACACGAAACACTGGTGCCAAACACACTGCCACTGTTGTATTTTTCCATGGATCAGGTTTGTTTGTATGTTATAACCTCAAATTTTTCGACTCAGTTATTTAATAACTCGTTTTTAGTTCTGGTAATGAAAGGAATGATGTTAATTTCGCTCTATGAATGACATTTCGAGGTGGAAAGCTTTTTGAAAAATGTATATTTTCTTTTTTAGGGGCAAATGGAGAACACATGCAAGAATGGGTCAATTTAATGACGAAAAACTTCAAATTTCCACATATTAAAGTGATTTATCCAACAGCACCGTTACAGCCGTATACACCAGCTGGTGGTCAACCTAGTAATGTATGGTTTGATAGAGCTGATATCAACCAAAGTGTTGCAGAGAACTTGGATTCAGTAGAAAGAATAGGTGTGCAAGTAAAAGAATTAATTAAAAGTGAAGTTGATGGTGGGATTCCTATCAACAGAATTATTGTAGGTAAGATGCCTTACTACTGAAAGTAATTAACTATATTTTATAGGTATTTCCTTGTACTTTTATATTTAGTATAAGAAGTAATGGCCAACAGTTCGTAGGGTTATAGCAAATTGATTATGATAAGGAGTGGTGGCTTATGAATGTAACATGCTAGTCAGTACTTCCGAGCTGTTGGTGTATCAAAAGATGAACAAAAGAAGGGGGAAAATGTTGGAAGATCTATTGAAACATATATTTCTCTATGTTCCAGGTGGATTCTCAATGGGTGGAGCACTTTCATTCTACACAGGCTACAGATGGGAGCGCAACTTGGCTGGTGTGTTTGCATTCAGCTCTTTCCTCAACAACCAATCTGTTGTATATCAAGATCTCAGTAAAAGCTCGGGCACAAAATGTAAGTTCAAAAATGTATTACAAGCACAATTGACACTAAATTAACATGTACTTATTGCTGAATACTATTAATACCTAAAAGAGTTATTTAAGAGTATCCCTTAAACAACTGGGTTATTTACAGTGGGTTTCTGAGACCAAAATCCCCATTTAACACCTATTGTTGTCCCTGTTTTGTCAAAGATAATGACAGGAAGGATGATATGTTTGTTATGGAGATTTAGAGGAATGTATAAACATATGTATTAATTTATTCCAGTTCCACCACTACTTCAGATTCATGGTGACAGTGATGACTTGGTGGATCTGACATGGGGAAGAAATACATACAATGAGTTGAAGAAATATGGTGTCAATGGGGAGTTTCACGTGATGTCCAAATTAGGACATTCTATAAACAAGAAGGGAATGAATATAATTAGTGATTGGATTGTTAATATACTACCTGATGTATGACTAAGTATTAAATCATACTTTAGGAAGTATAAATAGGATAGCTAAGCCCAAAGAGAAGTAATCTCTATAGTTTAGTTGAATAACCAGTGCAAAAGTAAAGTTTGTGATGATTTTCCAACAGTTGGTGTGTGGCTGGAAATGATTATATTATCAAGAGTTTTTGTGTATAGTTGATGTGTTGCATCATAATTGTGATATAAAATTTACATATCACAACAGAATTAGAACAGTTTAAGGGGAAGTTAGATGTAAGGCTAAAAATGATACCAGATTACCGATCTATATGTTATCATAATATGCATTAAACCTTAATTCCACGAAATTTTTTGTAGCAAAAAAACTGTTTTTTTTAATAAGTCATACTTGCGTTCATAGTTCAGTAGATTTTTTTAATTAGTTGTTTTGTTTTTAACTAGTTCAGTAGATTTTTTTAATTAGTTGTTTGTCACACTGGACACCATCGAATTAAGGCTTAATAAAATACTTTACAGTTCCTAAATAACATAGTTTTTACATGAATTCATAATGCACAAACTCTTACCGTTTATACTAACTACACAGATTAGTTACATTGTTAAATATATTTATATTCTTAGTTCTATTCTTAATACCTATGGCTGTTAATATTATTGTTGAAATAAAACTATTTATACATTTTAAGTTTTCTTCTTTATATTTCTTGCCTTTTATATTTTTATTATAATTATATATGATGATAATGATTATAAATTACAAGCTGTCGCTAGTCTGCCTGCGCTGAATTAAAAAAAAAATTATTTAGGCTATCTATGTGTACTTCCAGACTATGTTCTACATGTATGCCAGATTTCAGTGAGATTCGTTGAACCGTTTTATAGATATCTTCTATCACACATTTGTCCTTGATATACATCTAAACATTCGCATTTGTAATAATATTAGTAAGATAATCGATTGATTAAAATCGATACAAACGACAGTTACATAATGTCACTGGCAGCCATAAATAATAAATTCCATTAAAACATCAACTTGACATTTTTTTGACAAAAGAAAAAGTTTTTTTTGTAATTCTATAAAGTGACCGGAAGACGTTGTGTTATATAAAGTCGAAATGCCTCCTAAAAAAGAGAAAGAGCGCGGCGATGACGATAATTACTGGCGAATACTTATTGAGCAAACACCTTTAAATGAGCCTACATGGAATGTTAAAGTAGTTATATTTGAAACAGCTGGAAGCGAACAGGAAATCATGTATTTAAACAAATTCGAAACCTTCGCTAAAGAAGAAAAAAGGTTTGTAATCAAAAATATTTGTAAATCTGAAACCATGTTCATGGTTAACCAACTTGGTGCTGAAAAGAAGGTAAAAGATGAAAGCTTACGAGTTTTTGAGGAAGGTCACATGTACCTCAAAGAAAAGAAAGATATTCCCCCAGACATACTCGCACTTATAATTAAACATCTTGTTTTAAAAATGAAACAAGAATATCTTTCCATACAAAAGCAAATATTTGTTGTAAGAGAAGGTATGAGAAATGAATCGTTGACAATGATAGATCGCTCTGAAATAAGAAATAATATGCCACTTCAAAGTGTCCAACCGAGTGAACCTGTCGAGCCACCACACCCCAAAGGTAAAGGCAAAAAAGATGAAACAGATGTTGCAAGTACTATAGTACCGGAAGAAGGCAAAAAATATAACACATTACTTCGAGTGAGAGGAGAAGAATGGAGGGACAAAGTTTACGTCGATGACTTTCCACTTGATGGGCCTAATTTATATCTGGCAATTACGGGATTTTTGGAACCTTATCTCTTGGAGAGCCTCATGAAAATCGGCGTTCCTCTAACAGCAGTTGTTCAAATAAGGATCGATCCAGCAACAAATAAAATATCATCAGGTTATTTTACAGGAACTAAAAGAGGACATAGTGCAATTGAATTAGCTGCAGAAAAATCATATGAATTTTGGAAAACGCTACAAGAATTGCGATTAGATAATACGTCTGCTCCAAATTTTAAAGATATGGCTTTTATAGTTTTTACTCCGCCGTACGGTAGTAGTGACACGTTATCGAGTAGCGCTGACCGTGTGTACGATGAGCTCAGTTTCCTCATGTACGACATACAAGATTTAACGAGGCAACACGCACATTATTTAGACAATATGGACGTCAAGTGCATACCCACTGAAAGTAAGAATATGCACATGTTGAAATCGTACTGTGATCAATTAAACGAAATCCCTCTGGAATGTACCACAATTTTTTCTATAATAGATAGTATGCTACAAACTATTTGTTACTGCGCTCCCTGTGACAGCAAAAGCGGCACTACATCTCTGTCGACAGACTTTACAATAATGCAAAATAGTTTTAGTACTAAAAGTCCCACTAATTTTGATAAAGCCGATAATCTTGTAAATAAAGTTTTTGACACTTTATCTAAAGGTGATTTAAATAAGAAAAATTATCGAATAACATGTGGTGAAGAATATGACAAATATAAAGATCCAGTCATTATAAACTATGGAGATTGTGCACAATGCACTACTTTTCATTTAGAAAATATTAATTTGGACAATATTATTTGGTCTTCGTTAGTTAACATGCCCATTTGCAACTTGTGGCAAAATCAGGCAATACCTTCAGAAGAGATACAAGCGAAGGTCAACTTCCATCTCAGCGCACTACACACGTGTTTCGACAAAAAAGAACTTGACGATTCCTTATTCAGTAGACTTGTTCACATGTTATCTTTTCGTAAACTTTATAATAATAGAAGTTCTTTGAAAAAGGGTACCGTTCCTCCAACCAGCATTTCTGAATTTAAGAAAATATATTTAAAACGTAGCACTTTCGCGGAACCCTTTCCCAAAACCACGTCGTTATTCTGGACGAGCAGTGCTACTTCTCCTCCGAGCCCGACTATTGTAAAAAGTTACAGCTATACCAAAGAATTTAACTCCGGAAGCAGCTCTGAGGAGCAACGAGTTGAACTTCTGTTCGATTGTCCTGATTTAAGCGAACTAGTATCTGCTCTTGAAATAACAAATGATAAGCCTGTAAATCATTTAATTGACGAATATGATTTTTTCGAAGATTTTTCTGGAATAAATTCCTTGCAAGTATTACTAAAGGCATTTACCAAATTTAATTGCTTAAACTATAAATATTGTGAAGTAACTGATGATTTTGTTATGATGTTTTACAATAATCATGATAGCGATGGAATTTCACGCGAGGAATGGCGTTGTCATTTACCAACCCCCGTGTGTTTGCAAGACTTTTTCGATTTCGTACTTGAGGAAGAATATCAATGGATTCAAGACGAAGAGAAACTGTACGATGAATGCACTCTGTTAAAAACTAAATTAGAATGGAAAGAGTCGCTAGATAAAGTGCCAACTAAAAGTTGTGTTGAAAATATTGATGATATAGATTCTGAGCTTTTAATTACAGGATCTCTGAAATATCAAGAAAGAATACAAAACGATAGCCTCGAAGAAGAGGATGTAGACCAAAATGCTAGCTTATTACCTAAAATGACAGTTTCATCGACTTCCAGCCCAGATTCCAAAAGTAGCCGCAAGCCAAAATCTACACCAGAAAACAAAAAGAAAGGTGTCGATGTGATATCGGACGCAGATAATGTTTCAGAATATAATACGTACCTAAAAAGATTTTCCGGTTATAACTTAGGAGAAAGAAGAGTTGAAGTATTCGGAAAAGATTCGATTTTTTTTTCTAAAGATGGTACAAAAATATGCAGTTTTTACACTATTATTATACCAATGAATTTGGAGTATTTAGTTTTAAATGTTGTTCCGGGTAACGAAAATAATGAATTTTGGATGCAAAAAAAACTAGGAGATGCTGTTCCTGCTAATATTGACAATGTTGGTGAATCTTTTAGAATTATAAGTAAAGATCAAGTAACATACTACTTAAAGAAAAATTGGTACCAACCACCGATACCTACGGTAACTTCACTTAGTAGTCAAAGTAAAGTAAAACATAATGATAACTCAAGTAAGACTAAAGTTAAAACAACAAGTTCAGTTAACACTCTAATGTGTGATTCAAAATTGTATCACACTTTCGTAATAACGTGGCCAAACGGTCTTATTATAGAGAGTGTAAATGATGATAATTCGCCCAAAGTTAATCATATTAAACAATTTTATGTAAGTCATGTAACAAATATTAATGAAGACATGCGTTGCATGACTCTAAATGGCGAAGTGGTTATCTTTAAAAAATCTGGTATCATAGAAATATATAGACCGGACGCCACTTATATTAAAATCATCAAATGTTCAAAACGAATTGTACATCAAGAAATTATAGAGGAAATTCGCAGCGCCAGTAGCTCTGAGAAAAATAAGAAACTCAAAGGTAAATCCGGATCCGCAAAAGACAAGCTGGGTAAATCCACGTCAAAGTCTTCGAAAAGTGCTATTGAACAGAATGAAACTTCGGTCGGTACGCCACATTACGAGTTATTTATTGATGAATTCGAAATAACAGATTCAAATGGTTTGAAGGAAAAATGGGTAAACAATCAACTCGTAAGCGCTGAAAAGCTACTAGTAAGGACAGCCACGGACTATAATTTAGGTGAAGTGTTTTCTCGGCGAATGGATGGCACATATACGTTACTCAATAAAGACGGAATGTTCGTTGCAACATTTTATGACAACACCAGAATAATTACGACTTACTCAATTGATGATGAAGATATTTATCCAGAAGTCGATTCTACTGATTTATTGAATTCGCGTGTTATATTTGAAAATGATAAGACATCAAAAGATGTTGGTGAATCTGCAAAAAGTAAAGATAGTTTAGCATCACGTGATAGTTCGATAAGTGACACCTTAAACGAAGATGTGAGAGAAGAAGAAAAAGAAGTGAGAACGGACGGTTTTGTCTCAATTCACGTGACTCATACAATAGAGAACGCTAATTTTGCTACCGTCACCGTTAACAAAGCTAATGGCGATATTTCTGTTGACTCGTCAAATAAAACTTCTTTAGTATTAGATACAAATGGGAATTACGAATTTTTGCTTGATAAATCAACTAATGCTAATTTTGATGGTGATAGTTTAAATATTAATTTTGAAGCTTGCAATCAGTGTGAATCTACTACCACGTGTACGGTCAACATAAACAATATGAAAAGCGCAAGCGATATTGATCAAACATGGTTAACTATGAAGGATTCCTTTGGTAAAAACATTGTTGTTGACGTGGAGGGTGCAATTAATATAGTAACTGATCCGATAAAAGACGAAGTTGAGCAAAACAAAGATGAAAAAGTATCTTATAAACCTACCGCGTCTTGCCTTACGTTGTTGGGAAAGTGTAGAGAAATGTATGATGCTAAGGCGTTAAGATTTTTTGTGTTCAGGAGGTTAGTACAAAACTTTATGATATTTAAATACACGCATACGTTAAAAATATCTTGTAGTACTTGTAGGAACTAAAGTATCAAGTGTATATTTTAATTGTAGAGACTTGAGTTGTTCTGAGCTAGTTCACCGTTCACTTATGGAACAGTACAAGAATCATTGCCGTTGGCAGCCTTGGTGTTCAATCAATGAGTATGATACTTTTGGTGATCACCGCAGAATTCTATCAATACTTACGCCATTACAACTTACTGAAACCGAAGTAAGAATATTTTACTATTTCTAAACTTGTATGAGGTCTTCATATTCATGTAACATTTATTGTAATTATAGAAATGGTTAATGCGGTCGAAATACTGTGATAAGCCAAAGCATCTAAAGTTTAAAGACTTAAAAGAAGATACGGGCAAAGGTTTTTATCATTGGATGCGTCCGTATGGAAGATTTCAACCTGAACCGAAGAGTATTGAAGAGTTCAAATTACCAAGACTACCCAGAGCATATGTTTTAAGGTAAAAGTACTCCCACCTTCAGTG